>NC_068405.1:4556976-4884476 GCF_023724105.1 Carassius gibelio | reverse complement strand
ACCTTTGACCTCAGAAAACACAGTGGACCAACACCAGCTGATCACATGGCACCTCAAACCATCACTGACTGTGGAAACTTTACACTGGACCTCAAGCAACGAGGATTGTGTGCCTCTCCTCTCTTCCTCCAGACTCTGGGACCCTGATTTCCAGAGGAAATGCAAAATGTACCTTTATCAAAGAACATAACCACTCAGTAGCAGTCCATTCCTATTTGTCTAAAGCCCAGGCGAGACGCTTCTGACGCTGTCTGTTGTTCAAGAGTGTCTTGACACAAGGAATGCGAAGCTGAAACCCATGTCTTGCACACGTCTGTGTGTAGTGGTTCTTGAAGCACTGACTCCAGCTGCAGTCCACTCTTTTTGAATCTCCCCCACATTTTTGAATGGGTTTTGTTTCACAATCCTCTCCAGGGTGTGGTTATCCCTATCGGTTGTACACTTTTTTCTATCACATATTTTCCCTTTCTTCACCTCTCTATTAATGTGTTTGAACACAGAGCTCTGTGACAAGCCAGCCTCTTTTGCCATGACCTTTTGTGTCAAGGAGTCAATGGTCGTCTTTTAGACAACTGTCAAGTCAGCAGTCTTCCCCATGATTGTGTATCCTACAGAACAAGTCTGAGAGAACATTTAAAGGCTTTGCATGTGTTTTAAGTTAATTAGCTGATTAGAGTGTGGCACCACGTGTCTTCTATATTGAACCTTTTCACAATATTCTAATTTTCTGAGATACTGAATTTGGGATTTTCCTTATTCATCAGTTATAAACATCAAAATTAAAAGAAATAAACATTAGAAATATATCAGGCTGTATGTAATGAGTGAAAATAATATACAAGTTTTACTTTTTGAATGGAATTAGTGAAATCAACTTTTTGATGATATTCTAATTTTATTACCAGCACCTGTATATTTAAATGCTTCCCTACTTAACACCCAGATTGATTTGCTAAGGTTGTTAAAAAACAACACCTATTAGCAATTAAATAAGTGACATCTTAAGAAGTAAAAATCTTAAAAACAATATAAGTCAACAGATATTAGGCAATGCTCAAAGTAATAGGTCTTAAAGGTGAAGATTGTCTTGGCAATTATAAAAAAATGTGAAATATAAATGAGAATTTATTTTCATTTAATTTCTGGGAATGCAAGGAATAAACCAAAAACATACAATACTCAGAGGATAGTTTTTCTTAGTGGCTACGTAAAGTTAAAAATGAAATAGGACTCTTTTCTTTTTACTTTAATAGGAGCGATCATAATGGCCTTGGAGTTTGGTAAGGGTTGAAAAACAGGGTATAAAGACTAGATCTAAACACTTTCTACACAAGTTTGGGAAACAGAGCTAAAATAAAATATACACTAATTAGACAGGATAGAACGAGTATATTAAGTATGATTAACACTTACCACTGAACATACTGGAAAACACTGACCCATTTAGAAAAGCAGATTAAAAGAAAAACAACAAAACAAACAAACAATAAAAATGATATGCTAAAAATGGACAATTTTCTAAACTTCCAAAAACCATCTTAGACCCACTTATAAAACACTACAACCTATGTCATACATTTTCAGGGATACAACGGTTTTAAATAATGCGTTATATTACAACTATTCACACATTTTCTCTTTAATGCATGTGACTCTGTTAGATCAAAGTTCCCTGCATTAGAGTCCTGCAACGGGTCGGGTACCTGCGGATACCCGCATAAAAGTGGCTGAAACGGGTGGATTTTGACAATCCTAAAATACATGGGCGGGGATGCAAGCGGATAATTAACTCCTTGCGGTCAGGTAGTAGAGAGGATGAAAATTATGTGCAATATTTGTATGTCTAAATTACCATTACACATACGCAACAACGATATGACATTTGACCCATCACGTCACCACCACTGCATCTGATGGTGGCTACTTGAACGGCACAAAACAAAGCACACTTTCGTTTCATTAGCACATTAATGACACTGACGTGATGTTGAGAGAGGTGCAAGATAAAAAAATAAAGAACTTTAATCTGAATTATTTTAACGTGTGTTATTTGTCACAGGTGCGGATCGGGTAACGGGCCAAATATTAACGGGTCTGGGCGGGTGCGCATTTAATTTTTATATTATCACGGGTGACGGGTCGGATCTGGTGCTGAACTTTGCAGGTATGGGAGGGCGCAGGTCTCCAAAAATGGACCCGTGCAGGACTCTACCCTGCATACTAAAGTATTTGGAACTGGAAACACAGAAAACACATAAAGTGTTAGGAAAAGCTAAAATATGCAGATAAATAACCAGGTTCAGTATCTCAGAACTAGCTCATTCAGCTACAAATCAACCAGATAATATTAGGTAATAACAAAAAAAATGACAGCTTCAACAGATGATGGAACAAAACTGGCAGCAATCTTTGAAATCCATGTCAAGAGACCACCGAACAGAGGAGACATAAACTGTTGGCTCCTGCTGTGTCGAATAGGTATTTTCAGTCCTCTAAAATTAATAACTTTAATATTCCCTGTTCTGCAATTGATGGAGGAACTCTATATACAGAAGATAAGATAATAAAAAAAAAAACTCAAAAATTGAATGTGAGGGGAAGACGTGAAACTATAAATGAACAAAAGCGAACATACCATTGGTTGGGTGTCGCGCAAATGAGATAGAAAACCTTTTTACAGCAGAACCACGTGTAGCCTCTGAGAAAGAGAAAAACAGGTACCTGAAATGTATAACAGCTAACAGAAAGAGGGTTAAAGAAGGCAAGAGTCATGCAGGAAAGACGCAGTGGAGAGCTTGTGTTAAGTGTTTGGACAGCCATAGGGATAGTGATTAAAACAAATTAAAATAAATCGAACAAATAAAAACATTCCACTTTTCAATATTAAACCTCTCCTTTCCGTTTATGATAACATATCGTATTAACCCTAGAATGCATAATGGGGGTTAAACTGACATAAAAGAGCTAGTCAGCAGAAGACTGCAGCTCACATAACGGGCCACAGGTGTCACAGAAGAAAGACTACAAGTCTTTGGAAATGGCTTCAGTTCATACTGAAATTTAACTCACTATAGTGTTTTTGTCATATTTTTTTTGTCTGTATTAGTATACTTTTACAACTAAAGGGCTGCAACAAACGTAAAAAAAAAAAAAAAAATATATATATATATATATATATATATATATATATATATATATATATATATATATATATATATACATAATAGATTAATCAAACGATTAATCGACTAATCATCGATTATTTCGCTGATTAATCGGTATACATTATTTGATTATTCAGCAATTAGTTAAAATATTCTAAAAAATAAAGGTAATCACTTCAGCTTTTGAAAGTCATTATGTAATTACAATTATACAAAAATTTATACAAATAAATATATTTGGCCTGAAAATGAGATGGCAGAGAAACTGTATTCACCATTTAATTAGCTATATGAGAAAGTAGCTGAATGACACATCATTCTGCCTTATATCTCCTTTTGTAAGTCATATGGATAAGAAACAAAGTAAAGGTTAGGTGACATATAATACATTTTATTTTTGAATAAACTATAACTTTAATTAAATGTTTTTTCCCCCACTAATACAAATATTTTATCATTTGCTAGCTCCACACTGAAGAGCTGCTTTATAACTGAAAGCTACACTGACTCTGGGTTTTCATGTTTAATACTGTAAAGCTGCTTGATTTAAGGCTATCTATTGCATAAAGTACTATATAAATAAATGCAACATGACTTTAATGAAGTACCGAACTTCAGAGCGTGTGCAAACATCAACATCTCTGTAATCAGATGCATTTTAGACTGCTGCTTTCACAACGCTGTCATTTTTTTATATGTTTATTTTGTTATTGAGAGGAAAGCGCGCAGTATATATTTACATATTAATCCAAACTCAGCAGCCTCAGGTTTAGCTGCCTTTACTCTGAACTGAACTTGTGTCAGCTTGTTATTGCATGCTCTTACATTAGGTCATACAAGATCAAAAGACTACAAGGTTTCATCTCTATACGACTACTACTTCTACTTATAATAAACAGAATTAATCTACACTCCGCTGATTACTTAATGTTTGGTTTTTGGTAAATGTTGAAGTAAAAGACCCGTTCAAACCTGTGACTGGTAATGGTCTCGGGCCATTAAATGGTGTAAAATGTCAAAAAATAAATGTCCGAATGGTGGAAATCTTTGTGCAAGATGTAAACAACATTACATTAAAACCACAATTTTATGGCAGAGCTGGTTACGCTGAATGGATCTTGCATTAACACACACAAATACCCAAAATTTCATCATAACACTCTAGGTTCAGCACGGTAATGCACTGGCCATGCAACAGTGCTTGCTGAAACAAAACCTGCATACATTATTACACCAAACAGACATAAATGAATGGAAACATGATTCAGGGGTCAGCTGACATTGGCACACAGAGGAGTAATCACTGTACACACCTGATCATGTGTATAATCAGCTTCTCAAATTATTTAATTACACTGAAAGATTGAAAGAGAAAAAAACACTTAATCCTAAACAGGTCATTATAGTGCCCCCATTACGCATTCATGTCAGTTTCTTAGGGGGCTTTCACACTGGCAGTTTAATGCAGAACGGGGCACGGTTCGCATGAAAAATCGCTAATGTGAACGCTGTCATCGGACCCTGGTGTGCACTGGGTACCGAACCTGAGACTACCTGGAGAAGGGGTCTGAGTTCGGTTGCTCCTGAGCTGTGGAGCGGTTCGCGTGAATGTGCAAGCAACACAGACTCGGGTGCACACTTGTTCAGGAAGTAAAGTATCCCGCGCATGCGTAACACTGTCGATATCATTGTTTCCTCAACACACGAGTCCAAATTAAATAAGTTAAAATTAAATAATTTAAATAATTACAATTATTATACTGTGCATAAAAGTACCAAAATAACAAAAAAAAATTACAACTATGCTCAGTCGCATTGTGTTCTCCATGCATTTCTCAATCCGTGTGCATTTGCGATGATGTAAGGAGACTGCAAACGCACCTGGGTTCGATACAACTACTGAGTGTGAAAGCAGAGCAATGGAACAATCACACTCGGGTTCGGACCACAGCAAACCAGCCCAGTGTAAAAGCCCTCTCAGATCATGCATTCTAAGGTTAAAGTGATATAATTGTCGCTATGCTTTCATTTCTGATCCTCAACAGCACTACTGCTCCATGAACACATCTACAACAGTCTTTATTCACAACAATAATTAGCTATGGAATCTCTGATTTCCACAAAATCATTTACAGGTACCAAAAATATATAAGAAGCCCTTATTTATAATACATTATAAGGGTATTCTTAAGACATTATAATGAATGCATAATGCATTATAAAAAACCTTATAATGTTATATCAACTCATGAATAATCATAAAAACAATTATGATACATCGTAATACTTACATATTTGTGGTTATAAGTTTAAGAGAATGATTATTTATAACACACAATGATCACCATATTAATCTACTTCATGTACAGTATAATGGACTGTATCATATCCTGACATTGTTATTTAAGATCTGCACAGTATCTTACTACAAGCTGTGAGTGGTTAGATGTTGAGTGTTATTTGGGTGTTTAATGTGGAGCTAATGTTAATTAATTGATGTGAGCTTAATACTACAACTGAAAAAAAAATGCAAATGTCTTACATGGTTACATTTTATTTTGATGGTCCCCTTAATCAATCAACTATAAGCAACTTTGCAGCTACATGCTAACTAACTCTCATTAGAGTAATAGTTTGCTCAAGAATGGCAGAATCTAGTTTTCTATAATAAGCTGATGTACTTGCAAAGACACTTAGAGTCAGTTTATCTGTCGGTTGACCATCAAAATAAAGTGTTAGCATATATTTACAGTAGCAGACATACTAATACTCTAATGACCACTAGTTGATATAGATGTAGAGTTACTTAACATCAAAGTAATCAAACTGATATTAAAATAAAAATAGTTCAAAGCAAATGTGTTATATTACATTCATCTGATCTGTTACATGATCTTATGGCTGTTTGAAAGAAGATTTTTGTTTTGTTATTATTATTACATATAAGTGGTCTTGACCGCTTTAAGTAAAGTAGCATCAGAAAAATGGCAAGATATGAGACTTATAATACATGCTATAATACTATGAGAAATACAATCCATTGAAAAAGTGGATGCAACATGTTCATTGTGTTATAAATAATCATACTCTTAAAAGCTATAACCACAAATAAGTAAAAATTATAATATATTAAAACTGTTATTATTCAATATTCATGAGATGATATAACATATTATACGTTTTTTTTATAATGCATTATGCATTCATTATAATGCCATACAAATACCCTTACAATGTATCATAAATACGGCCTTCATAGAAAGTGTTACCAAAAAAAAAAAAACAAGACATACAAGTTATGTTGATTTCTGTTTCTCCTCAAATATTATCTACAAAGAATTATTTTAAGTCATTGGTTGCATTATTATACAGCTGCAATCAAAATTATTCAACCCCCTTGGTCTGCAAGACATTTCACTGCTGGGAAAACATTATGAAATCAGTTCAACAAAGGCATCAGTAAAATATTAGAGAAAGCTTATTTATACACTTTTGAGTGATTCTGAGAATGGAACATTGATGAATCATGATAAAATTCAAATTGGCCAATAAACGCTGTCTGTACGTGTTTAGAAGCTTCTGTCACCTCTCTACTACAGTTTTGGCCCATTCCACACTGTGGCGAGTGGGGCGGGGCCGAGAGGCGTGGGAACGAGGAGTGAGGCCAGGTGTAGTGATTGGAGATGAGCTGCACCTGCGCCCCACCGCCAGTATCGAGTCCCACATAGGGGATGGAAGGATATAAAACTGGAGTGACGAAGAGGAGGAGAGAGGAGAGAGGACCAGGCCTGGGACATTATTTTATGTTTGCTTTTTATTTGTGCGCGTCAGTCGCCGTGAGGGGCTGACGCGCTGTTTTGTGTTTATTTTTGAATATTAAAATTATATTTTGATTGTGCGCCGGTTCCCGCCTCCTTCTTCCCGATGTATAGGAAGTTTGTATCGTTACAGTGGTGCCGAAGCCCGGGAGAAGGAGGGACGCGCTGCTGAAGATCCCTCGCCGCTGTGGTGAATCCGCGGTGCCCCTTGAGCAGGCGAAGTATGTGCCGCCAGGGACGCTCGAGGCGGTGGGCTGGAGCGAGTTGCCGGGGACGGGCGAGCTCGCTGCCGACCGCCCACGACAAGGAGGGGCGGCTGCCGTCCGTGAGGGAGCGGAGGAGTCGGCGCCGTTCGCCAGGGGGCCGGAGCCTGCTGCCTCCGCGAAGGAATCCGGAGGGGCAGGGAACGGGGGACTCCTGCCGCTGCCCAAAACTGGAGGAGCCGTCGCCGTCCATCGGGCGGCGGAGGAGTGTCGTGCCATCCGCCGAGGGCCGTCCAGTGCCACCGCCGGGCACCGCGGAGGAGATCACCCAGCCGGTGGAGGGCCGAGCAGCAGTGCGTCTGGGAACCCGAATTTTTTTTTTTTTTCCTCTCTCCCCTCTCTCGTCCTTGTCGCTCCTCCTTCCATCTCCTTTTCTCTCGCCTCGTCTGTCCTACCCCCAGGTTCCCGCAGGTCCCCGTGAGCGGTCTCCCCCGGAGGGAAGGGGGGGGGGGGGAGTAGAGCGCAGTCTCGAGGGTACCCCCCGGCCTGCGAGGGGTGATGGGGGTATGTGGCGAGTGGGGCGGGGCCGAGAGGCGTGGGAACGAGGAGTGAGGCCAGGTGTAGTGATTGGAGATGAGCTGCACCTGCGCCCCACCGCCAGTATCGAGTCCCACATAGGGGATGGAAGGATATAAAACTGGAGTGACGAAGAGGAGGAGAGAGGAGAGAGGACCAGGCCTGGGACATTATTTTATGTTTGCTTTTTATTTGTGCGCGTCAGTCGCCGTGAGGGGCTGACGCGCTGTTTTGTGTTTATTTTTGAATATTAAAATTATATTTTGATTGTGCGCCGGTTCCCGCCTCCTTCTTCCCGATGTATAGGAAGTTTGTATCGTTACACACACCTGAACCAAGCAGAAGTAGATTTGGATGTGTACTTTGGGATGACTGTCCTGCAGGAAAGTCCATTGATCATCAGCTTCAGTTTTTGCACCAAAGGGATCACAATTCTATATGTATGATATTGTGCTTTTCCTTCCACACCCTCAAAGGTTTTCTGGTAAAACACACTTTAAGCTAAGAAACAAGACTGAGAGCTGTGTCTCTAGGAACTTTTAATGTCTTGGAAATCTTCATATAGCCTTAGCCTTTCTAAAGTAATACAATATTTATTCTCTTTAGCTTTTGTGAGATCTCTGTTGACATTTTTGCTACTCAACTTCAACACATGCATGGGTTAACTGTATGTGTGACTGCTCAAGCTAATTCTGTTTTCAATAGAGTTTCTAAAGGCTTAATTGTGTTTTGAGACTGTTTTATTCCCCACCATGTAAATAAGTGATTTAAAAACAGCAACGTTGAATAGGGGTTGAATAATAATGACATAGCAATTAAAACAATAAAAAAATCTTATAACTCAAAAATATTAAATTATATATTGACAATATCACTTTTACTATGCCAGTGAACTGTTATAAATGCAATTTTTATTTTATCCTGGTTCTTCAGAATAGCTTGTATTTGTAAAGTACTGCAGTCTCTGAGGGGTTGAGTTATTTTGATTGAAACCATAGCCGCACTCAAAATCTTCCACTGAATAGTTTTACCAGTCACTGCAACTAGTGACTGAAATTATGTTTTTGGCTTTTCACAGATAAAAAAAATTCAGAACTGTAAAATCTTTGTCACCTGTACAAACCTAAAAGTTTGTCACCAAAATATGATGGAAATTAAAAGCTTAAAGGGTTAGTTCATGCACCAGAGAATGAAAATCGGTCCATCTTCTACTCACCCTTGACGCATCCGAGGTGTTTGTGACTTTCCCATTTCTGAATAATCCAATCTAAGTTATAGATGAATCATTATTCTCAGCAGAAATAAGAAATGTGTTTATTACATTTGAAAACGGTGATATTTATCTTATAAAAATGCATTGATTCGTTACAGGAGGCCTTTATTCACCCCCTGGAGCCTTGTGAGGGACGTTTTATTACAGATATGCACACTTTATTTCAGGTCTTCTGAACAGTTGACAACAAATACCCACTCACCCCCACTGAAAGGACAATATTGAATGTAACTTTGATTGGACTATTCTGAAAGAGGAAAGTCACAAACACCAAGGATGCGTCGAGGGTGAGTAGAAGATGGACCGATTTTAGTTCTTGGTTGAACTAAACCTTTAAATTAAATGTGTTCATTGTATAAAGTGTCTATTTTCAAGACATGGATTGAACAGCTTGATTAATTTATATTCATTTCTATAGATTCAAATCCATTTTAAATAAAGTTTTGGTCACATGGACTTTCAGTCTAGGTACAGAAATCTCTCAAAATATTAGTTTGTTTCAAAGATGTTCAATGGGTTGGAAAGACATTATGAGTAAAATAATGACAATTTTTATTCATTCATTTCTATTAATTTGAATCCTTTTAGTTACATTTAGTTAGATTTTAACTACACAGTGTATATGGACAGAGATTATAGTTTTATATAGCTTTCTAGTGAACTCAAATGTCTGTAATTAAGTTACATGAAATACTATTGTAGGGAAAGCTATATAAACTGAAGAAAACTTTTGAAGAAAATAGGGTATAGTCGATGCGTTTATGATGTAACAGTGGAAATTAGTTACATTAAGGTAAATTAAATAATAAAAAAAGAAAGCATGGAGTAACAATTTTTGTGTTACACCGGACGGGGCATAGACTACACATAGAATTAATTAAATTAACAAAAGGAACTGTATCTTTTTTTGGTTGTTGTTGAGGGATTATACACAACAGCTTTTTCTCTTTTTATTAAACCAGATTTTTCATGAAACACAGTATGTACAGATTAGCAAAAAATTCAAGTTATTGTGTTGGTGCTGCATGCGCACAAGTTAAGCTTTGGCACTTTGACAATGCAGCCTGTTCATTATCATAATAAAATAAAGTCAGTCAAACATATGGGGAAAAAACAACACATTTTGTTTTACGTGGATATTGGAACGAAAGTGAAGTATGAAACATTTGATTTTGTGTCGAATGAGAGACCCAGTGTTGGTTTCGGTTTGGCCTAAATTAATTTGTTTTGGCTTGTCGTTTATGTTGCTATAACTTCGTATGGTATTTTTTTTATTCTTGTTCTTTTTTAAATAGGCTACTGTTAATTGAAAGGATTTGTTGTGGAGTGAGGGGATTTTTACAGTGTTTATTGTAATGTTTTTAAACATTTCGCGTCAGCATTAGGCCTATTTCTGAATGAAATAATAAAATGTGACTTATTAATTGGCTATGCGACGGAAGATTTTTAAAAATATATATATTTTCTTATCTTTTTTTAGATGTGTAGTGTAGCCTATTTTAACAATGCAGCAAAACTTTCTCAATATTTTGAAAAATTACTGAAAATAAATAAATTAATGACTTTTTGAACCATTTAACTGATTGTAAAAATCAGTCAAAATTCTTAACGGTTGGTTAACGGTTAACCGGTTAAAATGAACATCCCCAGTACTAAGCATAGCATACATAAAATATATTTTTTTAAAAAGCATATTAGGTGCAGAATCCAATGTTGTATTGTAGATTTTGCAGCATAAATACAACAAAAAGATGACTTATTTCAATGCAACCAGTTGAGAACGACCCGAGCTCTGGTGCTTCACACTGAAAACACAGATGAGTCTCCAGGACTCCTTAAAAACAGGGACGGGGATTCACCATTATGTGTGTGCGCGTGTTTGCACATACCATCTAAGAAGCCAGAGGAGGTCAGCTTTTTACGATGTGCGTGAGCGTAATCTTGTAGGTTAGGTGCACTGGAGGAGCCACCCAGCACCATGGTGCTAAACAAGCCAGCGCAATGAGACCCTGATGAGAGTTAGAGAAGATACATACAGCAATCGGGTGTTCACAGAGACACACCTCGCAATGCATGCAGCATGCTTTCTACAAGATTCTTGCCACAGAATGAGTAGTGCAGCCTCACTGAAACCATCCCATAATGACAGTAATGTCTTTTGTCATGGCGACCGGATCTTCAGAGGTCCTCACTTTAAGAGTATAAATAAAAAACACTCAGCGACCACAAGAACGATAGTGTCACATAACAAGCAATTACTGCACTATACCCACTGCTGTAATTAACTCCAGAAGTGTCATATCAGTTATATTTTAACGAATGGCAGAATCAGTCTGAATTGAATCAAATCAATTGTTATGGACAGAATACATTTAGCTTTAAATGACCAGAATGTATGCTAATTTGAACAGCTGACAACAACAACAAAACTCCTAACCTTTATAGCATTCAAGCAAATTTTGTAGAGTCACTCTTGAGTTAAATAGTAAAATATGAAAATTATTTGATATCCACACAAAGTAGAAATTAAGCAACACATGCTCTTAATTGTTTGAAAGATTCACTAACAAAACACATTGTTTCTTGGTGTCCATGCGCTACTTTTCCCCACCAAACAACATCCAAATTTGAGTTTTAAGTGTATATAAATATATATAAAGCAAAGAGCACTTCCTAGATCCAGTAACTGGTCAACATAAGCACTTTTAAAGAAATATAAATATTGCTTATTGACTGATATGAAAAAACGATTGTGATGTCACACCGCAGGACATGCCATAGTATTTCATATCACCTGTCCTTCTACTAAGCGTTTGTGTATATAGGCCTACAGACACACAAAGGACATTACAAGCATATATGAGAGTCAGCACTGTATTAGTCAGCTGTGTGGCAAAAATCTTACAACAGTGTGTTTCAGAGTAAAGTATTACACATTCAGTTCCCACTCAGACCCAAATTAGTTGGTCATTAAGTTTGAAAGAATCAAGAGAGAGCAGCTACACCAACATCACACACAACACAGATTAGAAATGGAACGGCAAAACATTATTTGGACACAGGTACGACTAGGACGTAACGTGAGAGCGCCTCCATAATAAACATCCTTCAGGATATGATATCACACGTGTGTGTTCGGCTGATAAATGTGACATCTTACCTAATCCAGGTGTGAGCTTGTGATCCAGGTGAAGTCTGCTGGGCCTGCTGTGGCTGTTGTTCTCTGACAGAACCTGAAAGAGCACAGGCACACCACAATAACTACTCAAAACCTCAACCCATCTATTAGGCATATTCCAGATGTTAATAAGCAGCACTGTAAAAGTGAGTTCACAGGTCTATACACCAAAAACAGAACAAAAACCCAGCATGAGGAAACAGAAATGGACCATGCGACTCCATATCAGAAACAGGAAATGAGATCAGGAATGCAGAAGGGAATGAGGACAAACATGGCAACGGTTTATAGAGTATAATCAAATAAATCATATTAAATATGTGTTTGCATTCATGTGAAACCCAACATAGCAGGGAACAGCCCAGTTATCTCAGTTTCATGCAAAACCAAACAAAACGTCAAAATAATTAAAACTACTTTGGGGGAATAAAGAGGTGATCCTTGACAAGACAATAAACAGAAAAAAAAGAGCTCTCTTGTTTTACCTTAGGCCTAGATCAATCTGATTTTCTGTAAACCCTGACAGTTCAAGTCACAGATTCAGCCTAGCTCTCAGCTAACAGGACTGTGAGTGGCAATAAAAACACACTTTGGGCTGATGATACATGGGGTAACTCTGGGTCATGTTGCAATCAACAGGCAACCAGGTGAGACACAGGGCCAACGACCGAACTAAAGTGTCCAGATAGAAATCTGTTACCCATTTTTAATGGGAAAGTGCACAAGAAACAGTGCTAAAAAAAACGTTTTCCGGCAGAATTGCTCAAAAAGGTTCCCCCTGTGTATCAAAAGCCATAGGCACATATAAAATCTGTCTTTGTGTCATACACTGCCATTCAAAACTTGGGGATCAGTAAGATTTTTTAACGTTTTTTAATGGAGTGCTCATCAAGCCTGCATTTATTTATTCAAAAATACAGTATTATTGGGAAAGATCATTGCAATTTACTATTTTAATGTTTTTCATGACACTGTATTTTCAGCATCATTCCTCCAGTCTTCAGTGTCACATGATCTTCAGAAATCATGAAAATAATATACTGATTTATTATCGTGTATCAGTGTTAAAACCGTTGTGCTACTTAATTTTTTATTTAATTTTTTTTGGAACCTGTGAAACTTTTTTCTTTGATTCTTTGATTAATAAAAAGGTCAAAAGAACAGCATCTAGTCAAAAGAGAATTATTTACTATTACTTTTTATGCATTTAACATATCCTTGCTGATTAAAAGTATTAATTTCTTAAATTAAAAAATAATAATAATAACTTACTGACCCCAAACTTTTGAATAATATTGCATATTTTAACATAATATAATTGGGTGTAATAATGTAATAAATGTCAACTTTGAATAAAGACTGTTCTTTTTAACTTTTATTCATCAAAGAATCCTGAAAAAGGTATCACAAGTCCCAAAACATATGAAATGTTTCCAACATTGATAATAAATCAGTATATTATTCTGATTTCTGAAGATCATGTGACACTGAAGACTGAAGAGTAATGATGCTGAAAATACAGCTGCGCATCACAGAAATAACTTACACTTTAAAGTACAATAACATTTCAAAACATTACAGTTTTTTCCTGTATTTTTTATCAAATAGAAACACCTTTAATGAGCAAAATAAACTTAAAGTTGTACTGATCCCAAACTTTTGAATGTTAGAGTATATTTTAAAGCAACTTCAATATATCTGAAAGAATTGGTTTACAAGATAACACTACACAGAAAGCATTTAAAATAACGATCAAGCATGTCTATGTCTGACGAACTATACTGTATCTACTGTTACTCTCCTCCAGTCGTCATCCATGATTTGTTTTCTCCTATAACAATGACATTTTTAAGTGTGCCTAAAGTGTCTCAATTCTTCTTTGAGACACTTTATTTAGTTGAAAACTGTGTCACCATCCTCCACATCCTTGACCGAGGTTCCCACATTGTTATAATGTTGTGACAGGAAAACTGACATGGAACAACCTGACCAAGCAATAATATACTGCAAAACAAAGACACGGGCATAATTATAACACGTGGGTTATAATTATTGTAAAACATAAAAAGGTAGTGATGCTCACTAAATGGCTAAACACCATATGTGTTTATACTCTTACTAAGAGCTTCGTAATGAACTGTAAAAACAAGAAATGAAGATCTGTCTGAGGACAGGGACCAATGAGAGCCAAAGCAGAGACAAACTTCTGTCCTGGAAGAGATGAGTGAGACGCAAACATCCACCCGATACACACATGATATCAGTAACACATATCCCACAGCAGCCCAGAGCTCAAATCAAGTTTGTGTCTTTACTGAAGTGGAGCAGAACGCCAAGGACAGCTAATGAGTCAGCAGATGCATGAAAAGAGCTGAGAGTTAGCAGCTAAACATGGATAAAGACAGTAGATCGGTGAAGAGAGAACAAGAAAATACTGAAAACTTGTGAGATTTTTTTAGTTTATGGTCTGAAAAGGCAGAAAATGCCAAAAGTATGTTTACTCCTAACAAAAGTGCATACAAACCTGTTTATTTTAAATATTGAATGACATTCAGGTTATATTTAATCAGACTTATAAATAACGATAGTGATAATAATGATGATGATAACATTAGTATGCATAAATAAAGCAGAATTTGAAGTATTTGCACTCCATTTTAATTTCTTCAAATTACGCATTTCTGAGCACATTCAGTATTAAAAAAAAAATGTGGGGCAAGACTTGAGTTTATCCATGAGGAATTAACTGCACTAATTAACAGGACTACCCCCTTCCTAAAAACCAAATGCAGAAAATGTACTTCAGATGAATGAAAATTCACCTTGGAGAGCATGTTACAATTGTAGAAGTTCATTCTCATGTTCTATCACTGCTGTAATGTTTACGTTCATAGTACTAGAAGTAACTATTTATTAACAATTAACTTTGTGTACCACATGCAACAATATCCAAATACAAAGACTGAACTATTAAGCTGGGAGGCCAATGTTATTTATTTTTTATTTTTTTTGAAGAACATGCATCAAGAAATACACTTTTGTTTTTTCGCAAATCTTCATTTCGCGTTGACTCTATAACACAAAACTGAGAAACCATTGGTCTGTAAAACACAGACTGGGTATTCAGTGTTGTGAGGTTAATGGATAACTTTTTCCAAATGTAGTTCTCCTCCCAGTCAATGGAAATAAGTTACTTTTCATATGTTTAGAACAAAAACCTGGTTTATATGGACACACAAATAAAATACATCTTCTTCAAAGACAGTTACTAGACCAAAACTGAAATGCTGATATTCAAGAACACAAACTAGTGCATTAAATATCAACAAATCACATGAGGAATGAGGTAATAGTGCGCTCTTTTAACTCATCTGCTGATTAGGTGTCCTTGCTGACCGCCGCCAAGATCTTGAGTGTGAACGAACAATACATTAGTGGTTGGTGTGAAGAATTAATTAAATTGGTAAAAACCTGTTGCCATGAGCCAAAAATACTGGATGTGAAAGCCAGTGATTTGGGGGAGACTGGGGAGGAAGTGATTTGGTCCCCTGATCTGCGTCTTCGACGCCCAGTACCAACACCACAGGTGTAATGAATCCAGGTACCTAAAGAGTCAGGGCTAGACACACTCAGGGGGCTCTCTTCCTGGAAGTGAGACAGGGGGCAGAAACAGCACAGTCATGCAGCGTTAACAACAGTCCGGCTACGACTCCACCAACATTCACTACAGAGCTCTTCGGCTCAACAGAACACAAACACAGTTAAGTGTGCTCATACTTTGCCAGCAGGCGTCTTGAGAAAGTCTTTCTGCAATGGGGACTAAAAAAAGGAAACAAATAAGACACAGTGGCAGTTTTCAAAATAATACACATTTGTGGTGAGAGAAGTTTTGAATTGAAATATGAAAGACATGCTTTTGATTCGAAAGTGATATAGAGAGGCTGGCCCGAGCTGAATGAAGACAAAATCAAATGATATTAACATCTTATAATTTACATATCACACTGTACAATAATACAGTCAAGTCATAATATGATAACAACATGACAGTGGCAAAATGCAATTTTGTTGAATAATTCCTTTTACTGAAATTCTTTTTTCAAATATCTTTTGTGTTCCACAGAAGAAAAAACTACATAAAAACAGAATGATGACAGAATTAAAATTTTTGGTTTAACTAGCTTTTACTTAACTCTGATCAACCAATAAATTGCATTGGAAAACTAAATTTCTCTAAAAAATCTATCACTTTTCAAGTTTTTCTTTGCATTTCATTAGATAAAGGCACGATCCATGGCTGGGATCAGAGTAGAGTATTCAGACAGACCACGGTAAAATGATAGTTATAAATCATTTTCTCATTATTACAGAAGCATGGGCTCTGATTATTCGGTTATTTAGTGTAATAAACTTTGGGATAAACTAATAAACGCGCTTAACTAAAGAAATGCTCCAATTATGAGTGATATGGAGCTTGAAAAAATAAAAGAAAGTTAAGGTAAGTCTATGTTTGATG
The DNA here is from genome assembly GCF_023724105.1 of Carassius gibelio. Lineage (NCBI taxonomy): Eukaryota > Metazoa > Chordata > Actinopteri > Cypriniformes > Cyprinidae > Carassius > Carassius gibelio. The sequence goes on along the minus strand of NC_068405.1, from coordinate 4,867,748 downwards.
ACATAACAATAGGTTACTGTCTTAACCCCGGTTCTCTGAAACATAGAGTGGAGAGATCCACCTATGGGAAGGGCATCCGTACCTGACCTCTGCAGAAGCATCCAATTGCACCAAGTCTGGCTAGACAGACAGAAGCGTGCAGCCAGTGCCAGGTAAGGCCCCGCCCCCTTACCTAGGGGTATAATAATGGCTGCAGCGCTGCTATTCTCCAGTAAGTATATTCGCTTCTTGTGTGGCAAGCGGGGCAAAGCTGGTGGATCTCTCCACTTGATGTTTCAGAGAACCGGGGTTACGACAGTAACCTATTTTTCTCATTCATCATCTCGTGTCCGAGATCCACCTATGGGAGAGACATGGACAGCTCCCCAGTAGCCCAATACACTCACAGTGAGGTTCTGAAAGCCAGAGAAGGACGGTCGCCCCAGAGAGGCGGTGCCTGACACGTCCCATACTCATGAACCTGCAATACTGATGCACAATCGTGACTGCTGTGCATATGTAGCACATGAAAAAATGTTAGCATCACACACATGATAACCAATGTGCACATAAATACACCCAGAAAAGGAATGTAAAAACATGCTTAGTGACAGGGATGTGCATGGCCAGTGGCCCATTCATCTCCTTCTTCATCACTTCCAACAGGGTTGCAGGGAAGAGCTAAGAAGACCCCACCCCTAAAACCGAATGTGCTACTGAGATACTGGTGACATCCAGCCGGTAATAACGCACAAAGGTATGAGGAGAAGCCCAACTGGCAGCGGAGCAGATGTCCTTTAGCGACACTCCCCTAAACAAAGCCCAAGAGGTGGCAATGCCCCTCGTGGTGGCTGCATTCCCTTTGATTCATAAGCCAAAGCTATAGCAATCACAAGCCAATGTGAGAGGCGTTGCTTAGAAATAGGATTCCCTCCATGAGGGGGTGCCCATGAAATAAAGAGCTGGTCACTCTTCCGGAAAGCACTGGTCCTGTTCATTTATGTCCGTAAAGCATGGACGGGACGCAGAGCATTTAGCCTCTCATCCTCCGGGGTGGAGGGTGAAAAGCGGACAGCTCCAAGACCTCTGAAGTGAACGTAGGGAAGCACTTCGGCAATGAAGGCCGGATTAGGTTTAAGGGAAACCAAATCTCCACTAAGAGAGAATTTAGTGCACGAGGGATTAACTGAAAGTGCTCGTAGCTCACTGACATGTTTGGCTGATGCCAAGGCCAATAGCAAAGCTGTCTTTAAGGACAGCAGCTTTAGGATCATAAGGATTGAGACAGAGCCTCCAACACCATGGAGAGATCCCACTCAGGAACAGTTCTCCTGATGACTGGCAAGCGGCAATGGGCACCCTTTATAAATCTGCGGATTAGAGCTGTTGAGCCCTCAAAGCCCACATGACAGACCGAAATCGCAGCCTAGTAGACCTTAATTGTGGAAAAAGACCTGCCTTTTTCCAAGAGGTCTTGGAGGAAACACAAAATACCTGCTCTACCACCCTGGCCAGTGTAGGAATTATCAGGCACAGGGGAGGAAAGGCATACAGCAGCACTCTGGGCCACGGGAGGAGGGGCGCGTCCACGTCCTTTAGCGAGAAGAACATAGGAATAGATCTACGGTTGCCTGTCCGAATCTCATCCATAACATATCCACTATCTGCGGGTGAAGGCGCCAATCTCCGTGGATTGGGTTTCCCCTTGATAGAAGATCCGCACCTCTGTTTAGAAGGCCGGAAAACGAGTCGCTTGTAACGACAGGAAAACCCGTCTGCTCCATACTAAAAGCTTGTAATCTAGAGCATGAAGTTTCAACAAGCGCACGCCGCCCTGACGGTTGATATAAGCCACTGTCCTGGTATTGTCGCAGCGTACGAGCACATGATGTCCCTGCAGGAGAGGCAGAAAATGATTCAGAGCTTTCCAAATGGCCATAAGCTCTAAATAATTTATGTGATATTAGAGAGCGAACGTGCTCTTGAGAGAGACGCACTCGCATGGAGACTGAGTTCAACTCCAAACCCAGGAAAATGACATTCTGGGTGTAAAATTGCTCTTGCTCACATTCACTCTGAACCCGAGAGATGTGATGTGCATGAACACACGGCAGGTGTCATTCAACACTTTATCTTTTGTTTCAGATATGATGAGCCATTCGTCTATGTATGTCAGAATCCTAAGACCTGACATTCTCATGGGTGCTCCGCACAAAGACAGAAAAACCGGAAGCTTAGACTGAGCCCAAACGGCTGAACTGTGAATTCGTAACATGTGCCTTGGTAGGCGAAACGAAGAAACTTCCTGTGTGGCAGATAAATTCTTATATGGAAGAAAGCATCTTTCAGGTAGACCGATGTGAACCAGTAGTTCAGTTTTATGGCACGGGCGAGCGAGCCATGAGTCAGCATTCTGAAATTGTATTTCCTCAAATGTTTGTTCAACACACGAAGGTCCAAAATAGGGCGGAGAGCGCAGTCCTTTTTTGGGACCAGGAAATAACGAGAATAAAATCCCTGATTCATCAGACTGGGGGGCACCACCTAAATCGCTCCCTTGTTTAGGAGGGAGGATATTTCCTCTATCAGAATGTGTGAGGCGTTCTCTTCCGTGTGTGAAGAGAGAACGCCATTGAAATGCGAGGGGTTTCATTGCAAACTGCAGTCTGTATCCCTGCATTATAGTATGCATCACCCACTCGGGAGCCGAAACAGTTTGCCAAGCCCATTCGTGAGTTCCCACCCGAGCCGCAGCGGAGCTGTGTAAGCCCAGCTGGTTTATTTGTGATGCAATGGCGCCATCTAGTAGACACACCAGGGGCAACATGCAGGGGTTCCGACAGATTTCCTCTCTCCGCAGGGAGATGGACTCTCTCTGCGGAGAGAGATCCTCTCTCCATAACGAATTCATTTGATTCATTTGTTTTAATGTGTTTTTTGTTTTTTTGTGTGTTTTGTGCTGGGGAAACACTGGGGCCAAAGCCTTTATTGGTCGGGTGAGGGGAACAGAGTGTATGCGGTGTGGTGACACTTTTCCTCACAACAGACCCCCTGAACATGAGGGGGGAACACACACCGTTCATTAAACACATGGGCTGGGCAGCCTCGAACGGAGAGGAACCGATCCATCCACGGGTGACCCTGCGTCTTTTGAACGGGGGTCCTGGGACAGGAAGAGAGTCCGAAGGGCTCGTGTCCCATGAACGCGGACTCGATGTCCCCATCAACAGAACATCAGGCAGGCCGCTTACGTTTCGAGTTGATGGGGGTGGGGTTAGATGGTCTTCCAGCTGCGGCCGGGGCGGGAGTCGATTTTCCCCAGTGCTTAGCAGGAGGTGGGTTATTCTGCCGTGGTGGGGTTTTGTTGCGGGGCCTTTCCTTGCCCTGGTGGAAGTGTCGTCCCATGGCAGGAGTGTTAGGCAAACGCGCAGGGGGTGCCTGGCGTGGGGCCGCCTTCCTAGGAAGACATAACTTGAAGGACTCGTCCTCCTTTTTGTCGTCACACCGTTGTTGCATCAATGCGATGGCGGGGCCGAAGAGAGCCCAGCCGGGCTCAACCAACACGCCCGCGATGCGCCGCTTCTCACTGTCAGGAAGGCCTGACAGGTTAAGCCAGAGCGTGCTCTCCCAACACAGAAAGCGCCATAGAGCGCCTGGAGGCTTGGACGGCCTGCCGAGCGTTACAAAGGACGAGGTCGTTCACCGTGAGGATCTCGTTCCACAAGGGTTGAGAAGGAGTTTCCTTTTCTAGCTGTTGCCCTAATTCGTCCAAAATCTCCGCCTGGTAAGCGGAGAGGAGAGACTACACGTTCAGGGCCCTGACAGCCAAGGCTGAGGACTTGTATGCGGCCAGGAAGAGTTGTTTCCTGGGACCGGGAGTAGATCCCAACACTTTTCCGTCGTAAATATCCCTCTCCTGGTCTGTGGCGCTCTGTGGAGCCGGCCACTCAATGTTGAGGCGAGCGGCCGCTTGCTCACAAACTTCCAGGAGGATGGACTGAGGCAGGGCTGTGTGGCCGCTAGCCTGGAGAACGCCAGAGGGCAGGATGGCCTCCTCGTCCTCTGAGGCCCCGAGAAGGGCCGCATCATCCTCATCGCCGGAACCGGCCGGTCCGTCGGCGAGCATGAGGTTGCCCGTGAAGATGTCCTCTTCGGGGAATGCGGGATTGGGCTGGTCAGCCCAAACAAGTGAGGAGGAACTCCGTGTCCCCCATCTGAGTCAGAAAAACAGAGCTCAGCGCACTGCGTCCCTGCAACTTTAAGACGGCGTCGTAAAAGCTTTCTGGGCAGCATAAGGAAATGACTGCAATTTTCCGGGTTCTCCAAGGCTTCTTGAGCGTGTTTAAGGCCCAAGCAAACCACGCAGAACGGGTGAAGGTCCTTAGCAGCGATTAGCACTCCACACGCGGCCGGGCAGGCCCGTGATAGGCTATTCCCCGGAGAAGCGGTAGGTTTAGAAAGCGACATACCGGAGAAGAAATCTGAAAAATCTGTGGTGGGCAGCTGTGGGAGCAGGTGACAACGACGAGAGCGAAAGGCGGCTCTGAATGCAGAACACAGCAGAAGGATGAGAAGACGACAGTCACGTCTGGCAGAGGCTGATCCATCGATATGTCCTCCTGAAGACACGAAGGTGAGCAGCGTAATCCAACCGAACTGTGTCAATGCAGAGATCGCGAGAAGCGAATGTCAACTGGAGAATAGCAGCGCTGCAGCCATTATTATACACCTAGGTAAGGGGGCGGGCCTTACCTGGCATTGGCTGCGCGCTTCTGTCTGTCTAGCCAGACTTGGTGCAATTGGATGCTTCGGCAGAGGTCAGGTAAGGATGCCCTTCCCATAGGTGACAGAAACCTGATGATTACATTATTTTAAATGAGTCCACCCCCCAAGATTATTGTTATAAACACGAGCCGCGTCTAAAAGGCAAAGGGGGAGGTGTTGCTTCAATTTATAATAACGTTTTCAGGATTTCTCAGAGGGCAGGCTTCAAGTATAACTCGTTTGAAGTAATGGTGCTTCATATAACATTATCCAGAGAAACCAATGTTAATGATAAATCCCCTGTTATGTTTGTACTGGCTACTGTATACAGGCCACCAGGGCACCATACAGACTTTATTAAAGAGTTTGGTGATTTTACATCCGAGTTAGTTCTGGCTGCAGATAAAGTCTTAATAGTTGGTGATTTTAATATCCATGTCGATAATGAAAAAGATGTATTGGGATCAGCATTTATAGATATTCTGAACTCTATTGGTGTTAGACAACATGTTTCAGGACCTACTCATTGTCGAAATCATACTCTAGATTTAATACTGTCACATGGAATTGATGTTGATAGTGTTGAAATTATTCAGCCAAGTGATGATATCTCAGATCATTATTTAGTTCTGTGTAAACTTCATATAGCCAAAATTGTAAATTCTACTTCTTGTTACAAGTATCGAAGAACCATCACTTCTACCACAAAAGACAGCTTTTTAAGTTATCTTCCTGATGTATCCGAATTCCTTAGCATATCCAAAACCTCAGAACAACTTGATGATGTAACAGAAACTATGGACTCTCTCTTTTCTAGCACTTTAAATACAGTTGCTCCTTTACGCTTAAGAAAGGTTAAGGAAAACAGTTTGACACCATGGTATAATGAGCATACTCGCACCCTAAAGAGAGCAGCCCGAAAAATGGAGCGCAGCTGGAGGAAAACAAAACTAGAGGTATTTCGTATTGCTTGGCGGGAAAGTAGCATATCCTACCGAAAAGCATTAAAAACTGCTAGATCTGATTATTTTTCTTCTCTTTTAGAAGAAAACAAACATAACCCCAGGTATTTATTCAATACAGTGGCTAAATTAACGAAAAATAAAGCCTCAACAAGTGTTGACATTTCCCAACACCACAGCAGTAATGACTTTATGAACTACTTTACTTCTAAAATCGATACTATTAGAGATAAAATTGCAACCATTCAGCCGTCAGCTACAGTTTCGCATCAGACAGTGCACTATAGACCCCCTGAGGAACAGTTCCACTCATTCTCTACTATAGGAGAGGAAGAATTGTATAAACTTGTTAAATCATCTAAACTTACAACATGTATGTTAGACCCTATACCATCTAAGCTCTTAAAAGAGGTGCTTCCAGAAGTCATAGGTCCTCTTCTGACTATTATTAATTCCTCATTGTTATTAGGACATGTCCCCAAAACCTTCAAACTGGCTGTTATTAAGCCTCTCATAAAAAAGCCACAACTTGACCCCAGAGAACTAGTTAATTATAGACCAATCTCGAATCTCCCTTTTCTGTCCAAGATACTAGAAAAGGTGGTATCCTCACAATTATATTCCTTCTTAGAGAAAAATGGTATATGTGAGGATTTCCAGTCAGGATTTAGACCGTATCATAGTACTGAAACTGCTCTCCTTAGAGTTACAAATGATCTGCTCTTATCATCTGATTGTGGGTGTATCTCTCTATTAGTTTTATTGGATCTTAGTGCTGCGTTTGACACAATTGACCACAACATTCTTTTGCATAGACTTGAACACTTTGTTGGCATCAGTGGAAGTGCATTAGCATGGTTTAAATCGTACTTATATGACCGCCATCAGTTCGTAGCAGTGAATGAAGATGTATCATATCGATCACAAGTGCAGTATGGAGTACCTCAAGGCTCAGTTCTAGGGCCGCTACTCTTCACGCTTTATATGTTACCCTTGGGAGATATCATCAGGAAACATGGTGTTAGCTTTCACTGTTATGCTGATGATACGCAGCTCTATATTTCCTCGCAGCCCGGTGAAACACACCAATTTGAAAAACTAATGGAATGCATAGTCGATATAAAAAATTGGATGACGAGTAATTTCTTACTGCTAAATTCAGAAAAAACAGAGGTGTTAATCATAGGGCCTAAAAACTCTACTTGTAATAACCTAGAACACTGTCTAAGACTTGATGGTTGCTCTGTCAATTTTTCGTCATCAGTTAGGAACCTAGGTGTGCTACTTGATCGCAATCTTTCCTTAGAAAGCCACGTTTCTAGCATTTGTAAAACTGCATTTTTCCATCTCAAAAATATATCTAAATTACGGCCTATGCTCTCAATGTCAAATGCAGAAATGTTAATCCATGCATTTATGACTTCAAGGTTAGACTACTGTAATGCTTTATTGGGTGGTTGTTCTGCACGCTTGGTAAACAAACTACAGCTAGTCCAAAATGCAGCAGCAAGAGTTCTTACTAGAACCAGGAAGTATGACCATATTAGCCCGGTCCTGTCCACACTGCACTGGCTCCCTATCAAACATCGTATAGATTTTAAAATATTGCTTATTACTTATAAAGCCCTGAATGGTTTAGCACCTCAGTATTTGAATGAGCTCCTTTTACATTATACTCCTCTACGTCCGCTACGTTCTCAAAACTCAGGCAATTTGATAATACCTAGAATATCAAAATCAACTGCGGGCGGCAGATCCTTTTCCTATTTGGCGCCTAAACTCTGGAATAACCTACCTAACATTGTTCGGGAGGCAGACACACTCTTGCAGTTTAAATCTAGATTAAAGACCCATCTCTTTAACCTGGCATACACATAACATACTAATATGCTTTTAATATCCAAATCCGTTAAAGGATTTTTAGGCTGCATTAATTAGGTAAACTGGAACCGGAACACTTCACATAACACCGTACTTTCTACATCATTAGAAGAATGGCATCTACGCTAATATTTGTCTGTTTCTCTCTTGTTCCGAGGTCACCGTGGCCACCAGATCCAGTCTGTGTCCAGATCAGAGGGTCACTGCAGTCACCCGGATCCAGTACGTATCCAGACCAGATGGTGGATCAGCACCTAGAAAGGACCTCTACTGCCCTGAAAGACAGCGGAGACCAGGACAACTAGAGCCCCAGATACAGATCCCCTGTAAAGACCTTGTCTCAGAGGAGCACCAGGACAAGACCACAGGAAACAGATGATTCTTCTGCACAATCTGACTTTGCTGCAGCCTGGAATTGAACTACTGGTTTCGTCTGGTCAGAGGAGAACTGGCCCCTCAACTGAGCCTGGTTTCTCCCAAGGTTTTTTTCTCCATTCTGTCACCGATGGAGTTTCGGTTCCTTGCCGCTGTCGCCTCTGGCTTGCTTAGTTGGGGTCACTTCATCTACAGCGATATCGTTGACTTGATTGCAAATTAAAACAGACACTATTTCAACTGAACAGAGATGACATCAATGAATTCAATGATGAACTGCCTTTAACTATCATTTTGCATTATTGAGACACTGTTTTCCAAATGAATGTTGTTCAGTGCTTTGGCGCAATGTATTTTGTTTAAAGCACTATATAAATAAAGGTGATTGATTGATTGATAGGTGGATCTCGAACACGAGATGATGAAAGAGATTCACTGTAACTATAATTCAACTATAATTCAATACGTAATACTACAGTTGTTGTATAGTTGTAGACCCTGGTATTTGTCCCCGTTTGGAGAAAATGTAGGTACTTCAAAATTACATACATAAATAAACAAAAAAAAAAAGAAAAGATATATATATATATATATATATATATATATATATATATACATATAGATAGAGAGAGAGAGAGAGAGAGAGAGAGAGAGAGAGAGAGAGAGAAACATCAAACTGATTACTAAAAACAAAATTAAAATGGACAGAAACTGAAAGGATGGCTTTGGCATGTTAAAGGTTAAGGACATATAAAAGCATATACACTTGTTCATATTAACGTAAATTTTATCTAATACATTTTCAAAATCAACACACACTTATGCGGAGCACAAAAAATGGTGAGCATTGTTTCGTTTAAAGATGACATCAGATGCCCATTTTCCACAAGTTGATTTGAGTCTTTAGGGTCTTCATGAAAAGTCTATAACATACTTGTAATGTAAAACAACACCCTGTTTACCGTATCAAAAACAGCTCTGTTCACAGCACACTGTTTCAGTGCATGTCTCTTTAAATGCTAATGAGCTCTGCTGACCCCACCCCTCCCTTTAATGGGGTGAGGAGCTGTTCTCATGAGACTGTTTACTTTAGCCGCAGAACTTGCTAATTAACACATTATTGGGAAAGGCGATATGCAAAGCTTAAAAAAAAAAAACAACCTTGTCACTTCTCACTTCTGTAGTTAAATCTGGATCACAAATGATTCGCGTGAAAATAAATGCATTTAAATAATGTCACATCAGGCACCGCATTCCCTTCAAAAACAAACGTTATCCTCTGCTTCTTTCAACGGCTCAGATGTTGGGAGTAAATGATGACTGCTATGTTCATTATTACATCAAATAACAAAATACCTCAATCACTTAGGAGCCATTCTTATCTACATCTACACTGGCATAGAAACAGTGGTGGGCTGAGCTAAGGTATAACACTCGTGTCAATCAAAAGTCTTGGGAGGGGCCTGTCAAAACTACATCACACTGTCAAGAATCTGTGAACAGCTTGATCTGAGAAAGAGCTTATTATTTGTGGTGACTGAAAAAAAAAAACAACTGGGTGGATTTTTATCATTATAGGGTGGTTGTGTACACACACTGCCAACACACATTTATGTTCAAACAACTTGTAAAAGTAAATTTTGCATCTGATGTCCACTTTAAATTTGCTGTAAAATGTGAAGTCTGTGTAAATGCCACCTTATCTCCTAAATGTATGACTGTCCGTCAAAGCTCAAAATGTGTAGTAGAATATGCAGTACATATGCAGCATCTATATATGTGCATACATGCATAAGAAATGTCAGTTATTATCAGAGAATAATAGTGATTAACTGTGAGAGATTTAATTCATTTGAAGGTGTTTTGAGACTATTATATGATCACATACTGTATAACAACTTACTTCCACAGAGCCGATCTTTTTGGAGCGGGGAAGAGGGGACTTCCTGTGGATGTAGATGGGATCTGACACCATGGGGCGGAACATCATAAGAGCTCGATCCGGCTCGTCACGTCGAGCACCACCGGCCTCCTCATCACTGTCATTATGGGATTTCTTCTTAGAGCCTTCATTCTGAGACACATTCAACATTTAAGTGTATTTGAGATGCTGCAAATGAAAACATTCAAAAGTATATATTGTATATAGCAACTCTTTATTGAGATAGAATCTGTCTTTAACTACCAATTCCTCCCAAACCCAGGAAGAGGAAATTAAATACATAGAATAAACACACACACACACAACAGCCATTAATCAGCACAAACCTCCCTGGATGCCGGTCTATATCCAAATCCAGACGGCAGGTTTTTATCTTCTTCACAGCCTTTAGCTCCTGGACTGAAATGAAGCTCCACATGGAAACGATCCTCTGATGAAGGATCCTACAAATCAAAAGCCCTCATTAACACACATCACGTCTGTTCCCAAATGTCATACATGCATATATGAATAAAATAAAAAGCTAATTGTCTTTTCCATAATTAATTGTTAGAGCCTCTAGTTTAGGCAAACCAACTGTTGAGTGGCTTGCAATAAATTCAATTTCTTCCAATACAAAAAAATAAAAATCAAGCACGTCTATGTATGCATGACAGGCCTGTATGAGTTAAGACAAATTTGCTTTATTTCCATTCTCTTAATGTTTTTTAAATCATGTAAATAATTAAGTTAAGTGTCTTAGTATATTTATGAAAGCTGACCTTATAAAATCCTTGGAATAATGTTCTAATATTACAATACAGCACATTCATTTTAAAAGGGAAGTTATAACGTTAGTTTTTCCATGTTCAAAATATGACATTGCATGTGCAGAAAAATCTTTTATACATTTCTTGCACAAATCAGAGGTGAAATGCTCTTAAAAGCATTGCATGTGTGCCGACAGACTGGTACCTTGTTTGGGTCTTCATAGAGCATGATGACTATCTGTGTCATGTAGTTCAGCTCACTGACTATTTTGAGGTAGTCCATGGCTCTCTTCCACTGATCATCTCTGGCCTCCTGAAGATACAGCCACACAAAACCCTTCAAGTAGAACTCAGAACAGCAAAACAACAGCCAGGATATTTCCATGTACTTTATAAAGCTTTAAAAGATGATATTAAGGCATACATCACAGAGGGCTCCATAACGCAAGACAGACAGCAGCGAGTGAACGTGGCTCTCACTGGTGAAGTAAAGTCTGGTCCGCACATGACGTTCTGGAGACATGACACCTCTGGAATATCTGCAGACAGACGATATCAACCCAAACAGCCTTTTGATTTCACCCAAAACCTGAAAGATTTACAATCAAATGCTAATGCATTTCAGGGGTCAAGACATACAGGTTTTGTTATGGGGGTGGTGTTGGCATAGTGCCTTTGGTGTGAGAAACCCAGGTTCGAATCCACTTTGAGACACCAATGTGTCCCTGAGCAAGACACTTAACCCCTAGTTGCTCCAGAGGTGTGCGACATCTGACATATATAGCAATTGTAAGTTGCTTTGGATAAAAGCGTCAGCTAAATGAATAAATGTAAATGTTATGTAAGTATTATGCACCAAAAATAATGGTAATGTCTAACGATTTTCTACCCTGTCTTTGACCATATGAACGAAAGGCTCGGTGCTCTTTCTTTTTTTTTAAGATTTCAAAGTTCATCCTTCAGTTCTTGAACTGTGTATTGGCTTGATTTGTATTGTCCATAAACGATATCTTTCATGAGTGTTGTTTAGTCCAGCTCAAGCATTGAAGCAGACAATGTCTTACACAGGGTGCAGTTTGTTAACAGTGTCATCGTCTTGTGTCCTCTGTAGGTCAGAGCGGATCTTGCGAATAAGAGGTGTACAGTAACCTTTGGCTATGTCCAGTTTCTCAGCTTGAGAAATACCATATTCCTGACAAGAGCAAATAAGGACAATTACAGAAAAACAGTTTAAGATTATAAACAAACTGTACCATGGAAATTTACACAAGTTCATTCAATTGATTTTGACCAAAAGCACATGGAAGGATTAAAAAGGAAAATACAAATGGTCACCTGTGGGATGACGATGTCTGCCAGGGCTTTGGACAGCCGGTAAATTTCCATGGTGTTGTCCAGCTTTAACAAGCTGTTGTGCTGCACGTCATATTTGATGCAGTCGTAGATATCAGGGATCTTGCTGATGTTGTATCGGCCGTTCTTCATCTTGAAATCCTTCTCCAGTTTAGACCACCGACGCAGCATCAGCTCAAGAGTCTCACTGTGGTACAACTGAATATCTATTATAAAAAAAAAAAAGAAGCACCACTCACACAACCACACCATCTGTCAAAAACCCGGGGCCTCCAAATATGTCAGCCAACCTGATGTTAGCATAAGACTCTGTAACTAAATAGCTGCACTTTCAAAGGTTTCTCTGTTAATGTCTACCTGCAGATTTGGGGTCTTCCATTCTCTGGCGGATCTGCAGCGTCAGGCTCTGGATGAGGGAGTACACCTTATCACACGTCTTCACAGGGTTTTTAACCATCTGCATGGACTTCACCAGAGATGTGCCGGAGGTGGGCACCAGCTAGTCCAAAAATAAAACAAAAGCATTCACAGTAAGAGAAAAATTCAGATAATAGGTGGACGAATTTGAGGCAAATTCACAGTTGCATTAATTTTTATGAATTCAGTGGTCTAATGAAAACAATTTTTGAAATTATAGTTCCCAAATGCAGTGATAAACAACAAAGTGACCAATTCTATAAAGAATGTCCTGCAAAAAGTATCTGCCGTCTTTAATCTATTTAGTCCAGATTGTCCCAGACCTTCTCGTAGTCTTCAGGCATGAATTCTCTGTCCTTCTGCAGAATGTCATGAAGTCGTGCTTTGACTTTCTGTTGGCAGCTGCTTAAGGAGTCGCTGTCACTGTCCAGCAGCCCATTCATATTGGCACTCTTTACCATCTGCACCAGGATGGGTGTCAGCTCGCCCTCTAATGCCAGCAGGCCCTGAAGGAACACCAGACATACTCTTACTCCAACTCAAACGTCCAGTCATGCATATGCGAAATAAGAATATTATAAATAGTATTTAAAAGAAATATGTGACTGTGGACCACCAAACCAGTCAGAAGGGTACATTTTTGAATAAATAAGCTTTCCTTGTTGTGTTGATGTATGGTTTGTTAGGAAGACAATATTTGGCCGAGATACAACTATTTGAAAATCTGGAATCTGAGGGTGCAAAAAAAACCGAAAGACTGAGAAAATCAACTTTAAAGCGGTCCAAATGAAGTTCTTAGAAATGCATATTACTAATCAAAAAATAAAAATGTATATATTAACAATAGGAAATCCACAAAACATCTTCACGGAACCTGATCTTTACTTAATAATCTAATGATAAGTAACAACAACTTGCTACTGGGGTTCCTCAAGGCTCAGTGCTTGGACCACTTCTCTTCTCCGTCTACATGACGTCATTAGGATCTGTCATTCAGAAGCATGGCTTTTCTTATCACTGCTACGCTGATGACACTCAACTCTACTTCTCATTCCAGCCTGATGACCCGACGGTAGCTGCTTACTTACTAACTTACTTAACCTTACTAAGACAGAACTGCTGGTGGTTCCAGCTAACCCATCATTTCATCACAACTTCTCTATACAGCTGGGTTCGTCAACCATAACTCCTTCCAGGACAGCGAGAAACCTAGGAGTTGTGATGGATCATCAATTAAGCTTCACAGACCACATTGCTACAACGACCCGGTCCTGCAGATTTTCCTTATACAACATTAGGACCCTTCCTGTCAGAGCAAGCCACCCAACTTCTTGTCCAAGCTCTTGTTCTCTCCAGACTGGACTACTGTAATGCTCTCCTGGCTCTTCCTGCATGTACTGTCAAGCCTCTGCAAATGATCCAGAATGCAGCAGCGAGGGTTGTCTTCAATGAACCAAAAAAAGATCACGTTAACTCCTCTCCTCATCAAATTCAAGGTACTGATGCTTGCCTACAAGACGACCACTGGCACGGCACCAACATACCTAAACTCACTAGTTCAAACTTATGTGCCCCCCAGAAGTTTGCGCTCTGCACGTGAACGACGCCTTGTACCGCCATCCCAAAGAAGTTCAAAAATCACTCTGACGGACCTTTTCCTGGACTGCGCCCAGCTGGTGGAATGACCTCCAAAACTCAATTCGGACAGCGGAGAATTTTTTCATTCTCAAAAAACATCTGAAGACTAATCTTTTTCGCCAGCACTGACCTTTCCTTTTCTTGTCCATCATAAAAAATATAAAATAAAATAAAAACTGGCTACGTGTTCGGTGCTAGACTAACTGAGACTTGTCATGGCACTTGTATACTGTTGTTATTCTCTTGTTGTCTGATTGCTTTGATTGTTCTCATTTGTAAGTCGCTTTGGATAAAAGCGTCTGCTAAATGATTAAATGTAAATGTAATGATTTTTGGCATAAAAGAAGATTTATACAGTGTTTTGTTGGCCATTGTTACAAATATACCTGTGCTACTTATGACTGGTTTTGTGCTCCAGGGTCACATATAATAATAGTATTTAAATATATAATATTATATAATATTTATTATCATTATATTTAAAGGGGGTAATATGATGTTGCTAAAAAGAACATTATTATTTGTATTTGGTGTCATGAAATATGTTTATGTGGTTTAAGATTCAAAAAACATTATTTTCCACAAGGTACATCATTGTTTCTCCTTTATGCCTTGCCTTCTGAAAAACGTTGATTTTTTTACAAAGCTCATCGGTCTGAAAAGCAAGGTGTGCTCTGATTGGCCAGCTATCCAGTGCTTTGTGATTGGCCTAATTCTTCAATCATGTGACAGAAATGTTACGCCCCTCAACAACATAATGTGATGCGTGTTAAATATTTGAACTAGGGCTGTCAAAATAAACTTTAAAGCATTACATTTTTAATAAAATGATGGAATTTAAATATTTAAAACTGTTTATGCTTTTAAGATTAACAGAATAAAAAAAATTTCTGCACCCGCTCTCCAAAACCCTCCTAAACTGCCAAAAAATATATATATTAATTAATTAATT
This sequence comes from Carassius gibelio, assembly GCF_023724105.1. NCBI lineage: Eukaryota > Metazoa > Chordata > Actinopteri > Cypriniformes > Cyprinidae > Carassius > Carassius gibelio. Next base: position 4,852,736 of record NC_068405.1, on the reverse strand, counting down.
AATTAATTAATTAATCAATCAATCAATCAATCAATCAATCAATTAATTAATTAATTAATTAATTAATTAATTAATTAATTAATTAATTAATCAATCAATCAATCAATTAATTAATTAATTAATTAATTAATTAATTAATTAATTAAAGGAACACATTAGCTATATATATAAAAAATTTACATTTTGAAAAAGAATTTTGGGGGAACACACTATTGTATTCAGTAGAGCTTCTATAGCTGAATCAAATTAGTTTCATCATTGTCAAATTTTGCTGCATGGACACCGTTATTGAACTGAACTAAATCAACACTGAATAAACTAGACTTCAGTGGAAAAATGACACGATCCTCTTCAGTAGAGCGGTTTATAGCTGAACTGAACTTGTATCATAATTGATAAACTTCACTGTTATTGAACTCCTTGATGGCAATCTTGTCTTTTTAGAATATCTTAACATTTGAATGTGTGTTATATTTGAGGAAGCTGGCATCACTGAATCAATTTCCCTGAATCTGCATTGTATTTTTGTATATTTTTTTTGTATATTGTAGTTTTAATAAATGACTTTGATAACACTTAATCTTTTATTACAACCCAATGGAGAAAATAAAGGTGGCCATGCTACTTTAGCAAACGCTGCAGCAGTCATCTGAACGCGTCCTTCATCAGAAGCGTATATCTTCAGGTCATGCCTGTACGTGCTGTGCAGACGGAGAAGGCCACAGCCGGGAAAGCCAGCGTAATCGCCTGAGACCAAGGAGAAAATAAAGAATAGTAAGGAGCACCCTAGTGAAAAATAAATATACTCAAATTTATATGAAATGCATTCATTTCTTTGTGATTTTTTGTATCTGCTAGTCAGTTAAGCGATATATCAGTAAATATATTAATAGATTTTAACTAAACTTAGTATGAAATAAATGTATTTTAAATATATTACTTTTTTACTAGGGCAGACATACTTCAGACAATAATGAGAACAGTGAGTGAGAGTAAAGTACCTTGTCCTCCAGGGTACATACACCTGAAGGCCCGGCCAAGTTCTTCAGCCTGTACCCTGCCTGCTGGAGTCAGCTCTCCTCCCCACTTCAAAACCAGCAGGAGTGATGGATCATCCCTCCGCATGTCTGAACACACACACACACACACGCACACATCCATATCAAATACATCAGCCTTGCATGCACCAACCATGAACAATTCATTAACCATCTGATTTCACATACCACAAAAAAAAAAAAAAAAAAAAAAAAAAAAGCTCTCCCCTCCCTGCTTCCCACTTTTAAATGCCCATTTATTTTACCTTTTCCAAATCTGAGGAGTGTATGACCAAAGACTGAAAAGGATGAGGGTTGGCTTTTGTGACCCTTTAAGTGAGTGGGTTTTGCAAGAAAAATCTGCAATGTGGATTAGACTTTATAATTCTGTTTGAACAAGACTCCACTAAAACAAGCCTCTTTAATTTAATTTCACTGTACTTTATTATCCACATTGTGGAAAATTGTTTCTGGGGTTCACAGTACATCACCAACATATAAAAACATGAGAAAAGCATGCAAGATATAAAAAAAGAAAAGAAAAAAAAAGTAACTTGCATTTGAAGTCATTCTTTCATCATCTAATGTTTTTAATAAAATATAACTGAACTTACACTTACATAAAACCATTTAAGCAAACAGAAAGCCAAAAGAATCCATAAAAAACAATCATAAGCAACCAAAATATACATGCATGACCATCTTTACCTTCCTCTTCACTGGATGTTTTAGGAGAGCCATGTGGGAGATATGTTAACTGAACCTTTCGATTAATGCCAGAGAAATGGCCATACCTGAACAAACAAAATGAGATGTTAGAAATGAGACCGAAATATAGTTGTATATTTGAAAATAAGTGGGCCAAACATGATATGATCAAAAGTGGCATTAATTTGGACTGGATAGCATTACATTATTTTAAACAAGTCTACCCCTCAAGATTACAAGAGTCAAGAGTCAAGAGGCATTTATTTGTCATTTGCATAGTTAACACTGGGGAAAACTGGGCATTGAAATGCTTGTGACGAGGCTCAGACACACAGTGACAATAACAAGACATAAGACATAGACGTACATGGAGAGCCCTGAGATTGAGTGACTACAGTGCCCTTAGACAGAAAGACATAGACAGAGCAGTATATGCAAATAAGTGGAAGTAACAGGTACAATAAAGGTAATCAGTGTTTAGAATATATAGAGTACATAAGAAGTCCTGAGGTAGTATTGTGATTACTGAGGTAGAACGGTGTCTAAAATGTCTTTGTAGTGTGACGTAGAGCTACATGTAGGAAAATTAAAGTGGCAGTGCAGATGCAATAAATAAACTTAAGAGCAGCACAAATTCAGATGTATTCCTGAGTAGAGCAATGTCCAAAAGTCATTGTAGAGTGTCACAGAGAAACATTAAGAAAAAAAAAAAAGTGCAAGGCAAGTACAATGAAGTAAACATAAGAGCAGCATGTATTCCGGTTTTTAGATGGAGGAAAGCTGATTGTAAAGTAGTCTTATGGCTTGAAGATAGAAGCTGTTCTTCAGTCTGGTTGTCCGTGAATGGATGGATCGGAAACGTCTGCCAGATGGCAGTGTGGCAAACAGGTGATGAGCAGGGTGAGTGCGGTCCCTGATGATGCTGCAAGTCTTTCTCAAGCAGCGAGTCTGATAGATGTCCTGTAAGGCTGGGAGTTTATGTCCAATGATGAGCTCTGCTGTTCTCACAACTTGCTGAAGAGCTTTGCGGTCCAAGGAAGAGCAGTTGCCGTACCATACAGTGATGCAGCTGGTCAGAATGCTCTATAGTGCAGCGGTAAAAGTTTGACATGATGTTAGAGGAGATGCCAAACCTCTTCAGTCTCCGCAGGAAGTAGACACGCTGACGGGCTGTTCTCACTATGGTCTCTGAGTGAAGGCTCCAGGAAAGATCCTCAGAGATGTTAATGCCAAGGAACTTGTAGCTCTTAACTGTCTCTACTATCTCTCCGTTGATGTGAATGGGAACGTGACCCTCTCTCTGTGACTTCCTGTAGTCCACAATCATCTCCTTGGTCTTGCTGACGTTTACAGTTATAGACATGAGCTGCGTCCAAAAGGTAAAGGGGAAGGTGTTGCTACAATTTATAAGTAATTTTCAGTTGAAGTAATTGTGCTTCATATAAAATTATCCAGAGAAACCAATGTTAATGATAAATCCCCTGTTATGTTTGTTCTGGCTACTGTATACAGGCCACCAGGGCACCATACAGACTTTATTAAAGAGTTTGGTGATTTTACATCCGAGTTAGTTCTGGCTGCAGATAAAGTTTTTAATTTTTGGGGAATTTAATATTCATGTTGATAATAAAAAAAAAGATGCATTGGGATCAGCATTTATAGACATTCTGAACTCTATTGGGATTAGACAACACGTGTCAGGATCTACTCATTGAAATCATACTCTAGATTTAATACGGTGACTTGGAATTGATGCCAATCATTGATATCCCAGATCATTATTTAGTTTTGTGTAAACTTCACATAGCTAAAACTGTAAATTCTACTCTTTGTTACAAGTATGGTAGAACCATCACTTCTACCACAAAAGCCTGCTTTTTAAGTTATATTCCTGATTTATCTCAATTCCTTAGCATATCCAGAACCTCAGAACGACTTGACGTAACACAAACTATGGACTCTAACTTTTCTAGCATTAAAGATACAGTTACTCCTTTATGGTATAATGAGCATAATCGCACCCTTAAGAGAGCAGCCCAGAAAATAGAGTGCAGCTGGAGGAAACAAGACTAGCGGTCTTTCGTATTGCATGGTGGGAAAGTACACTATCCTATACAAAAGCATTAAAAACTGCTGGATCAGATAATTTTTTGTCTCTTAACCCGAGGTGTTTATTCAATACAGTGGCTAAATTAACAAAAAGTAAAGCCTCAACAGCTGTTGACATTTCCCAACAGCACAGCATTAATGACTTTACAAACTACTTTACTTCTAAAATCGATAGTATTAAATATTAAATTGCAACCATTCAGCCGTCAGCTACAGTATCACATCAGACAGTGCACTATAGACCCCTGAGGAACAGTTCCTCCCATTCTCTACCACAGGAGAGGAAGAATTGTATAAACCTGATAAATCATCTAAACCAACAACATGTATGTTAGACCCTATTCCATCTAAGCTCCTAAAAGAGGTGCTTCCAGAAGTCATAGATCCTCTTCTGACTATTAATTTGTCATTGTCATTAGGATGTCACCAAAACCTTGTCTGTTATCAAGTCTCTCATAAAAAAAAATAAAAAAATTAAAAAAAACACAACTTGACCCCAAAAAACTACTTTATTACAGACCGATCTCGAATCTCCTTTTCTGTCCAAGATACTAGAAAAGGTGGTATCCTCACAATTATATTCCTTCTTTGAGAAAAAATGGTATATGTGAGGATTTCCAGTCAGGATTTAGACCGTATCATAGTACTGAGGCTGCTCTCCTTAGAGTTACAAATGACCTGCTCTTATCTATAACAAGTGCAGTATGGTGTACCTCAAGGCTCAGTACTAGGGCCATTACTCTTCATACTTTAAATGTTACCCTTAGGAGATATCATCAAGAAACACAGTATTAGCTTTCACTATTATGCTGATGATCCTCAGCTCTATATTTCTTTGCGGCCCGGCGAAACACCAATTTGAAAAACTAACAATGCATAGTCGATATAAAAAAACTGGATGACATGTAATTTCTTACAGCTTAATTCTGAAAAAAAAAAAACAGGTGTTAATTATAGACCTAAAAACTCTGCATGTAATAACCTAGAACACTGTCTAAGACTTGATGGTTGCTCTGTCAATTCTTCGTCATCAGTTAGGAACCTAGATGTGCTATTTGATCGCTATCTTTCCTTTGAAATCCATGTTTCCAGCATTTGTAAAACTGAATTTTTCCATCTCAAAATTATATCTAAATTATGGCCTATGCTCTCAATGTCAAATGCAGAAATGTTAAGTTATGCAGTCATGACCTCAAGGTTAGATTATGCTTTATTGGTTGTTTGTTCTGCAGGCTTAATAAACAAACTACAGCTAGTCCAAAATGCAACAGCCAGAGTCCTTACTAGAACCAGGAAGTATTACCATATTAGCCCGGTCCTGTCAACACTGCACTGGCTCCCTATCAAACATTGTATAAATGTTAAAGTGGTCACCTGATGTGATTTCATGTTTTCCTTTCTTTTTGGAATGTTACAAGCTGTTTGTGAATAGATAAGATCTGTAAAGTTGCAAAGACTAAAGTCTCCAACCCAAACAGATATTCTTTATAAAATTTCAGACTCGTCCACGTCCTCCTAAAACACCTTGTTTAAATGCCCCCACATCACGATGTCACAATGTGGGAAGATTTGCATAACACCACCCAAATATTCATGCAAAGAAATAAGGTGTAACTTTGATTCTTTGAAATTATTGTGACCGGTTTCATTGTGAAAGTGAAAATCCTTTGTTAGGACACAGCTGAAAATCAGTGGTTAAGTTGTATTTACAACGCTGTTTCAGAACAGTTCAAACCAAATATTCAGATTTTATGGAGGACTGTTTACTGATCCTGGGAGAGTAGACTACAATGCAGGCTGTTCTTTGCCACTGATGATTCAAACACGAGTTTTGAGCAGAGTAGAGTAGCCCTTGTTGTTTGTCATTTCTCCGATCACAAATGCAGACATGGTTCTATGTTTACATGGCATGATGCAACGCAACGTGTAAAAACACAGTATAAATTATTATAATCCATAATTATTTCCCCACTAGATGCAACAACTGCCTTGTTTGTAATGGGTTTTATTGTTTTTTTCTTGTGGTGCCGGTGTTCTGACCAAGTCACATATCACATTTTGTTGAGTGGCGTAACATTTCCGTCACACGATTGAGGAACTCGAACAATCACAAAGCACTGGATAGCTGGCCAATCAGAGCACACATCGCTTTTCAGACCAATGAGCTTTGTAAAAATCTATGCATTTCAGAAAGTCAGGGGCATAGAGGAGAAACAATAATGTACATTATGTGGAAAATTTGTTTTTTTAACCTTTAACTACATAAACACATTTCATTATACCCAATACACAAAATAATGTTATTTTTGGCAGCATCATATGACCCACTTAAAATCTTGCTCATTACTTATAAAGCCCTGAATGGTTTAGCACCTCAGTGTTTGAACTATAGTCCTCCACGTCTCCACACCCAGAATAAGGTCAGATTATTTTTCTATTTAGTGCCCAAACTCTGTAATAACCTATCTAACATTGAATCAGACACACTGTCAGTTTAAGATTAAAGATTTTCTAGATTAATGACCCATCTCTTTAACCTGGTTTACACATAACTTACTAACACATTTCTAATATTTAAATCCGTTAAAGGATTTTTAGGCTGCATTAATTAGGTAAACCGGAACCGGGAACACTTCCCATAACACCCTATGTACTTGCTACATCATTAGAAGAATGGCATCTACGCTAATATTAGCCTGTTTCTCTCTTGTTCCGAGGTCACCGTGGCCACCAGATCCAGTCTGTATCCAGATCAGAGGGTCACTGCAGTCACCCGGATCCAGTACGTATCCAGACCAGATGGTGGAACAGCACCTAGAAAGGACCTCTACATCCCTGAAAGACAGCGGAGACCAGGACAACTAGAGCCCCAGATACAGATCCCCTGTAAAGACCTTGTCTCAGAGGAGCACCAGGACAAGACCACAGGAAACAGATGATTCTTCTGCACAATCTGACTTTGCTGCAGCCTGGAATTGAACTACTGGTTTCGTCTGGTCAGAGGAGAACTGCCCCCAACTGAGCCTGGTTTCTCCCAAGGATTTTTTCTCCATTCTGTCACCGATGGAGTTTCGGTTCCTTGCCGCTGTCACCTCTGGCTTGCTCACTTCATCTACAGCGATATCATTGACTTGTTGCACAGATACTATTTAAACTAATCTGGGCTGGATGACGATGTCACTGAATTCAGTGATGAATGATCTTTTAACTGAAAATTTTATGTCTAAATTCTTTTTCAGATATTGTTCATTATTGTAGGTCCTCTATGTCCCGCCTGTCTCAAACGCATCGGTTTTCTACAAAGTCCTTCCTTCTGACAAGCACAGTCTGTTTTGATTGGTCAAACACCACAAGCACTCGGCAGAAATGTAACGCCTCTTTCCATAATCTCGAGCTTCATCTTTCAAAATAAATGTAAAGATGTAAAATGTAAAGTTAATAATGTCCATAGTTTTACCATCATTTCAAGCCCGAAAGAGTACCAGTGCCATTATCAGACTGATATTACTTTTCACTAGCATGATCTGAAGATGATTTAAAATTGATCCTACATTTGGTGAGGATCTGATGAAAGCTATAACAATATAAAATTCATAATGGCAGACTAAACCAAAAATAAATGTTGTCATCATTTACCCACCCTTTTCTGCATGCATTTCATTCTCTCAAGGAATAGACTACGAAATCAGATTCAATGGCAGAAGACTATTAATACAATAACTAGGTGCCTAAACAAGTTTGCTGCTTGACTCCTATTAATATACTTACTGGACCCACTTACATTTCAAGGACAGTTTTCAGCTGTTCAAGCTTGGCTTTGCTCTCTTCAATTTCTGAATCATTATTTTGGCCCAGTTCTACCAACAGCTGCCTGGCAATGTCCAACACTTCCTGTCCAATTCAAACAAACAACGCAAATCAGCTAATATTCAAACACATGCTTTAGATATGCATGATGAGTAATATTTGTTACATTAACATTACATCATTTAGTAGACGGTTTTATTCGAAGCGACTTACAAATGAGGACAATAGAAACAATCAAAATCAACAAGAGATCAAAGAAAAGCAAGTGGAAGTCTCTGTTAACTTAACACAGCACATAAGGGTTTTTTAATAATATAACAAATAAAAATAAAACCGTATAAATAAAAATAGAGCAAGCTAGTGTTAGGTCTTTTTTTTTTGCTTTTTGTTAACTGTATAATAAATGAAATAAATCCGATAGAATTCAAAAAGAATAGAGAAGTTTTTTTTTTTTTTTAAGAAAACAAGCAGTTAGTAAATGAATAGAGTGCAACTCTAAAAGAAGCCAGTTTGAATTTTTAAAGAACAAAATTAGAATAGAAAGTGCTAGAGTTAAGCTAAGGGTCAAGTAAAGATGGAAGAGATGGATTTTGTTATTTATTTAAAAAAAATATTTACTTGGAGTTGTTTTGGTTTTTTCAATTTCAGTTTTCCACTTTTGTAACCTTCACATTTTTCAAAGAGGTCAAAAAACCTGAAACACACAACATGACAGATAGTGAGTTTTTAGTTGAGTCGTGTCAATTTTCATATTTTATTTTTGAATTAGCGAGTGTGTATGATGAATCTAGCTCAGCGACAGTAGAGGTGAAAGACCGTACCGCTGATGTCGAACCTCCATTTTCATCTTCTGTTTGGGAGTTCTGTCACCGTGTCGAATCACAGCAATCACACACCTCAACTCCATCCTGAAATCATACCACAGCACTCGAACAGATATTTACTTTGAGCTTATACAGAAATAAAAAGATATAAATTCGCACATCAGCAATATCACACAGTATTAATGTGTTAAAAGAAACCGCTCCACAAAAATGAAACTTCTGTCATTCTTTATTCAGTCTTTCCAAATCCCTATGACTGGCTTTCTTCTGCTCAAGCAATAATTAAATGAATATCCAGTTGGCTGAAATCACCGCAGTGGCAGCACATTGTGACTCTCTTTAACACTTTAACACTTAATGGGTTATTTTACTCAAAACTCATTCACAGGTCCTCTTCGAAGCACAAGACATCTTCAGTGAAACCTGAAGGATTTCAGTCCCCCCATTGAAAATTCATGACACCAAAATTTAAGGATGCATATACTTTATAAAAGTATGGTAAACAGTCCATATGAATCAAAAGGTTTAATCCAAGTTCCTTGAAAAGACACAATCGCTTTATATGATGAAGATCCAATTTAGGCTTTCATTTACATGTAAACATTGATCGAAACACATAGAGCACATCAAATATGGCAAATGGAAGCTCAGATGTGTTTTTGTGTGAAGCACTAGAGCCAATGAGGTTTGTTCTCATGCCTCGAGCAAGTACGATCTGATGTGCTCTGTGCATTATATGTGAACAAAAGCCTGAATGAAATCTGTTCACTACATAAAGTGAACATGTTGACTGATTACAGTTACAATATTTTTATGACCTTTCTGAATCATCAACATTTTGGTGGAATTAACTTTTAATGGAGGGCCAGAAATCTCTCAGGTTTCATTAAAGATGTCTTCATTTGTGTTTCAAAGATGAATAAATGTCTTATGGGTTTGGAACAAGTAATAGAGTAACTGATAACAGAATTTAGATTTTTAGGTGAACTATACCTTTAATAAAAGTACATAAGAGTGTAAGCAAAAACATCCTGCTAACAATTTGTGGTTTTGGTGAAAACGGAAGACATTTGAGACTAATGACGATTTCATTTTTGGAAGAACTAGATTTTAATTTCCGGAAACTAAAAAGATTTCACTAGCTTAGCTACTAATAGCATTGGTAATGTAATGATCACTCTAAGTGTAAAACAGTGCTTGTCTTTGCTTGTCAGGACATACATGGTCCCAGAGGTTGTGGGAACTATGGGAATGTCCTCTGCTTCTAAAGGAATAGACCACGGGATCTGAAACTGTGGAGCCAGCTCTCTCATGATGATATTCCTGGGCAGAAGAAAAACTATAAATCAACTGTTCTACATTAAATATATTCATAATCCTTATCATATAATCATCTGGTTATAATTAAAATTGCAATAAAAAAAAAACGAAACCTTTTTTGCATCTGACAATAAAACATAATATTGAAATATAAAATCACTGGATATTTGGGACTTGTATAGCGTACTAACCCCAGGATCTTTGCACAGTCATCGTAGTATTTCATGGAGTTCTTGACGAAGCTGAAGCCGTTGACGTCACAGACGTATGACTGGCCATTAGCACGGAGCAGATCGAACCCACACACCGTTTGCTATAAATGAGAAATCGCTAACGCTTCATGTCAATACTTCAGATATAAAGCTTTAATTGACTCTAAATTGCTTTCAACATCTTTGTTCACCTTGAAAGCCGAACAGACTTTCCATGCGATGAGTTTCTCTCTGGCATTGAGGATGACTGGGTAACGGACCTCTTTTCCCTCACTGTCTCGTTCCACCTTCCCATCCAGAGCTGGAGATTTACGGGCCTCTGCGTGGGCGTAGTCAGGACCTACAGTATACACCTGATGTGCACAGACACAAGGAAGCATATGAAACTGGTGCTTCGTTCATGAATAAATCAGGGTCTATAAAAAGACTAGGAGAATATTGGAGAACATCTACAGTCGTGGCCAAAAGTTTTGAGAATTACATAAATATTGGAAATTGGAAAAGTTGCTGCTTAAAGGAACACTCCGACTTTTTGGGACTTTAGCTTATTCACAGTATCCCCCAGAGTTAGATAAGTCCATACATACCTTTTTCATTTCTGTGCGTTCTGTAAATGTTATTTGACGCACCCACCGCTAGCATAGCTTAGCACAAAGACTGGATGTAAATGGATAACGGTAGCATAGTAATCCCAATAAGTGACAAAATAATGCAAACATTTTCCTATTTACATGTTGTGATCTGTATAGTAACAGCGTGTACAAATAACAAGGCTATATAAGACAGAGACCATTTTTAATCGTATAAATACTGGGAACTATATTCTCACTAGGCGTTGGAACACAGCTAACGTTACTTGGGAGGAGTGGCTACTTGGGCGGAGAAACGCGTGCAGCCATCATTGAGTTGCATAAAAATGGCTTCACAGGCAAGGATATTGTGACTACTAAGATTGCACCTAAATCAACAATTTATAGGATCATCAAGAAATTCAAGGAAAGAGGTTCAATTCTTGTAAAGAAGGCTTCAGGGCGTCCAAGAAAGTCCAGCAAGCGACAGGATCGTCTCCTAAAGTCGTCTCGACTTTTGGAAGATGGCCTGGTGTCAAGAAGGGCAGCAAAGAAGCCACTTCTCTCCAAAAAAAACATCAGAGACAGATTGATCTTCTGCAGAAAGTATAATGAATGGACTGCTGAGGACTGGGGCAAAGTCATATTCTCCTATGAAGCCCCTTTACGATTGTTTGGGGCATCCGGAAAAAGGCTTGTTCGGAGAAGAAAAGGTGATCGCTACCATCAGTCCTGTCATGCCAACAGTAAAGCATCCTGACACCATTCATGTGTGGGGTTGCTTCTCATCCAAGGGAGTGGGCTCACTCACAATTCTGCCCAAAAACACAGCCATGAATAAAGAATGGTACCAAAACACCCTCCAACAGCAACTTCTTCCAACAATCCAACAACAGTTTGGTGAAGAACAATGCATTTTCCAGCACGATGGAGCATCGTGCCATAAGGGGAAGTCGTGGCCTAACGGTTAGCGACTCAGACTTGCAATCGAAAGGTTGTGAGTTCGAGTCTCGGGCCGGCAGGAATTGTGGGTGGGGGGAGTGCATGTCCAGTGCTCTCTCCACCTTCAATACCAGGACTTAGGTGCCCTTGAGCAAGGCATCGAACCCCCAACTGCTCCCCGGGCGCCTCAGCATTAATGGATGCCCACTGCTCCGGGTGAGTGCTCACAGTGTGTGTGTGTTCACTGCTCTGTGTGTGTGCACTTTGGATGTGTTAAATGCAGAGCACGAATTCTGAGTATGGGTCACCATACTTGGCTGAATGTCACGTCACTTTCAGAAGGCAGAAGTGATAACTAAGTGGCTCGGGGACCAGAATGTTGAATTTTTGGGTCCATGGCCTAAAAAAATAGATCTTAATCCCATTGAGAACTTGTGGTCAATCCTCAAGAGGCAGGTGGACAAACAAAAACCCACTAATTCTGACAAACTCCAAGAATGGGTTGCTATCAGTCAGGATTTGGCCCAGAAGTTGATTGAGAGCATGCAATTGCAGAGAATGTCAAATAATGTCATGTAATTGTCGATAAAAGCCTTTGAAATGTATGAAGTGTTGGTAATTATATTTCAGTACATCATAGAAACAACTGAAACAAAGATCTAAAAAAGCAGTTTAGCAGCAAACCTTTTGGAAACTAATATTCATGTAATTCTCAAAACTTTTGGCCAGGACTGTACAGTGGGTTGCAGACAGTAGCACAACCGCACAATCTGAATGACTGATCTTTATGAAAACTCATGAGTCTGTGTGATAATGTAAAGTATGTCACAAGGTGGCACTAATGAGCTTATTCACATTTTTTCAGAAAACTTTGGACACATATTGTAAACACGACCCATCTCAGTGTTGCCAAGTCAGATTTTAAGTGACCACAAGAATGTGATATTTAGCCCCTAAAATGCTACTTTACCAAGAGAACCCTGTCCAAAAACATGTAGTTACCCCCAAGAAAGCGCATTTTGCCAGGAGACCCCTCTAGAAACGTAATTGGGCTAGGTTTGGACTAATATGAAAATGCATAAAGATAGTGTGTGAGCTGAAGATAAACGACTGCGCTACCTTCACATCCGTTCCATCCGTGGGCATGAACTCCTCATAGATGTAGGATCCAGTCTTCCTGACGTTACTCTCCGGAGAATACACGCTACTCCTGCTGCCAATCTGAAACAGACGAGACGTGATCAGAAACCGTGAGACACACGTCTGCTCAACACCGCAGTCAGGATGATTTGATGCAATGAAGAGAAAGTTCATTTATCAATGAAGATAACTACAAAAACCTTTCAAGTATACCATGTCATGTTATGATACTATCTTCTTCTTTCTGAATAATAAATACTTCTTTGCAGTTTGCACCACACTAAATCATTAAAAACACAAACAATCAGAGACGTCAGAGTTACACAAGCAGCTCAGCTACTCACAGCATGTTATGTAACTGAGTCCCAGTATAATGACAACCTAGAAATTTGAATATATTTGATTTGAATAAAGTATAAAGGCTGCAAATACTCATTATTTAAAAACATTGGCTAGGCTTTAAACCCTGTTCACAACGTCAGCAACTACACAACACAATTTATTCTCAATAGTAAGCTGACAACATGAGTGTTTCAGTCTCACACAATACACAGGACACACGGACCAGAGAACCAGACAGGGCAAGCCGTCCTAAACTAGACACCTATGAGTCACTTTAATATACTGGAACACAAATCATTCTCATGTTTTGGGTAGTTTAGACCTTGCTCTTGGTGTCCTCTGTTCTTCAGGTGCATTTTGTTTATAGAAATAGACGTGATTAATCAATAACTTCATTGTAGATTATCTTTATAATTAGTGCTTATATATTAGTGGTTTAAGTCTTGAAATATTTTTATTTTAGTATTTTGGTCCTACTTTATATATTGTCCCACACTTAATTTAAATTAATCATTATGTAAAATGCACTTATTGTGTACATACATTTATTACATTTACATTTAGTCATTTAGCAGACGCTTTTATCCAAAGACAGTGGAAGCAATCAAAACAACAAAAAGAGCAATGATATAGAAGTGCTATAACAAGTCTCAGTTATACACGTAGCATGGGATTTTAAATAATATAATAAATAAAAAGAAAACAGATAGAATAAAAAAAAATAGAGCAAGCTAGTTAGAGGTCTTTACACAAACACACACACATATATATAATTGCATATTAAATGAAAAGAAAAATAGAATACAAAAAGATTAGAAAGTTAGATTTTTTTAAGAATAGAATTAGAATAGTGAGTGTTAAAGTTAGAGAGTCAAATAAAGATGGAAGAGATGTGTTTTAAGCCGATTCTTGAAGATGGCTAAGGACTCAGCTGCTCGGATTGAGTTGGGGAGGTCATTCCACCAGAAGGGAACATTTAATCTAAAAGTACGTAAAAGTGACTTTGTGCTTCTTTTGGATGGCACAATCAAGCGACGTTAACTTGCAGAACGCAAGCTTCTAGAGGGCACATAAGTCTGAAGTAATGAATTTAGGTAAATGGGTGCAGAGCCAGTGGTAGTTTTGTAGGCAAACATCAATGCCTAGAATTTTATGCGAGCAGCTTTTGGAAGCCAGTGCAAATTGATAAACAGATATGTGACATGTATTCTTTTTGGCTCTTTAAAAATTAATCTTGCTGCTGCGTTCTGAATTAATTGTAAAGGTTTGATAGAATTGGCTGGAAGACCTGCCAAGAGAGCATTGCAATAGTCCAGCCTGGACAGAACAAGAGCTTGAACAAGGAGTTGTGCAGCATGATCCCAAAGAAAGGGCTTGATCTTCTTGATGTTGAATAAAGCAAATCTGCAGGATCGGACAGTTTTAGCACTGTGGTCTGAGAAAGTCAGCTGATCATCAATCATAACTCCAAGGCTTCTAGCTGTTTTTGAAGGAGTTATGGTTGATGTGCCTAACTTGATGGGGAAATTGTGATGAAACGATGGGTTTGCTTGAATCACAAGCAGTTCTGTCTTGGCAAGGTTGAGTTGAAGGTGATGGTCCTTCATCCAGCAAGAAATGTCAGTTAGACAAGCTGAGATGCGAGTAGCTACCGTCGGATCATCAGGATGGAATGAGAGGTAGAGTTGAGTGTCATCAGTATAGCTGTGGTATGAAAAGCCATGTTTCTGAATGACAGAACCTAATGATGCCATGTAGACAGAGAAGAGAAGAGGTCCAAGAACTGAGCCCTGAGGTACCCCAGTAGTTAGATGTTGAGACTTGGACACCTCACCTCTCCAAGATACTTTGAAGGACCTATCTGAGAGGTAAGACTCAAACCATTGAAGTGTTGTTCCTGAGATGCCGTTTGCCAGTAGCGTTGATAGGAGGATCTGGTGGTTAACCGTGTCAAAAGCAGCAGACAGATCAAGCAGGGTAAGTGTTGAAGATTTGGATTCTGCTCTTGCCAGTCTTAGGGCTTCAACAACTGAGAGCAAGGAGAGCAGTCTCAGTTGAATGTCCACTTCTGAAGACAGATTGGTTGCTTTCATGGAGGTTGTTGTGTGTGAGAAATGTAGAGATTTGGTTGAACACAGCTCGTCCAAGTGTTTTTGCAATGAAAGGAAGAAGGGAAACTGGTCTGTAGTTATCTAAAAGAGATGGGCTGAGGTTGGGTTTCTTAAGTAATGGAGTTATACGTAAATAGTAGTTAAGGCCACTTAATTTTAAGCAAGACCAGTTTTTTGCTTAAAATAATAATCAGTTGAAGTACTTCTGGTGTTGAAGGGTTTGATTGTGGCCTCACCTTGCGGAAGAGCCGCTGACTGCCTCCTCCTGCAGATGTGGGGTAGTAGATGTAGACATTGTGGTCTTCAGCACTCACTGGCTTCTCCACGAAAGGCTTCTGGAAGATCTCTCCATTCACCTCCACATGATCCTCTCCCTCCACCAGATTACATTCTACAGAAACACCACACAACCATCAAACCCTTCACTTTAGAAACGGGATATTTGTGTAGAACATGAGTCCGAATGCACACGGTTCTCACTGAAGGGAAAGCAGGCAGAAAGAAAATGAATTCACAGTGTGAGTGTTAGATTAGATTATGATTTAATGTGAATTCAAGTTGAAAAGTGCAAAAGTATCTCATTTGCAAGAATCAGCTAAATGACACCACGGTGACACAGGCTTATTTAGTGTAGTCCAAACTGGGTCAGTGTTAGATTTGGGGAGTTAACAAACCTTCTGGTCTGGCAGGATCTCTGTTCAGAACTGCAAAGCGGGGCAGCTGTATTCCCTCGGCCTTCAGTATATGATACACCTCTCTCCTAAACCCCAAAATATTGCACATGAATTAGGATTTTGTGGGAGAAAGGTAAATTGTAAAAAAACAACAACATGAGTTTTCATACAGCAAGTTATTTACATTTAGCAGATGCTTTCATCCAAAGCGACTTACAAATGAGGACAACAGAAGCAATCAAAATCAACAAAAGAGCAATGATATGCAAGTGCTAGAACAAGTCTCTGATAACTTCACACAGTAACGTAGCAATGGGGTTTGATATAAATGTGCTTCAAGAAAACCCATTTTTAAAAAGCCTCTTTCATCTTCCATCAGCATTACTATTATTTGACAGCATTACTTAACATGTGATCAAACAAAAACAAAAAAATCCCATCCGTCGTTCACTCACCCTAACCCTCAAGGTTTGTTTCTGTGCATCAAGCGAGCGCATCAGAGCATTTGTTTAGCATATTTCTCTGTGTATGTCCAGTAAAGAGACAGAAATATCTCAGATTTTATCAAAAAAAACATCTTAATTTGTGTCAATTTCATTCTTCTGGAATGAAATTAGGATGAGTAAAGGTTGACTTAAATGGCAATGATCATTGTCTCAGAACTGCTGCTGTTCTGCTGTAGACATGAGGATATAGTGTTGTGTATTAAAGCATGTGTGTAGATTAAAGAATTTTAACAATAAGTTGATATGGAGTACATTTTAGACATGGCATTGCCAGACGGTTACTTTGTAACTATTTTTGCTGGAAGAACAAAACCAGAGCCAGTCCCAGAGCAACTGGACTACATTTCAAGACTCTTGAAACAACACTAGGGTAACCACAAAGAGTGATTGATTGACACTGCGTCAGCATCTCGATTCTGACTTCCCCTTATTGGTCAGAACCAAAAAGGAGTGTCACTATTAGTCATGTAGATGCATGAAGTTTCTAAACCAAATCAAATAACTACATTAAACCCTTTCAAAAATCACTTATTTCACAGGGGTGACCGCTTCTTGATCAAATGCTTGCTGTAGGATGCTATGTTGACATGAAAACAGTCAAGCATCAACACAAGAGTGTCACAGCAATACCTCTCTCACATGGCAAAACTTTCCACTAATAACATAAACTGTTTCAGGGCAGTGGTAAACTCTTCGTTCTAGTTCCCATGTGCTTTCCAGGACTGGAAAATTTGCACAGCGGTGATTTGGCATAATCACCAAGCCATAGTCCGCTTGCCATTGATATTCAGACAAACAACACAATTTCAAATGGGATATTGCTTTTATACAACAAGCCAGTTAAAAAGAGGTTAATATTGCATTGTAAGTTAAAGAGAGTAGAAACCATGACAATCACCTGTGCTAGAGTAGACATACTCCATCCAAAACTGCTAATTCTGTCATCACTGCATGCCAGAGTTGGAAATTAAAGGGGGCTAAAGCAAAAATGGCCACCAATTTCAAGAAAAATCAGAGGCGTTTCCATTAGTCACCAGTGATGCAGAAATCCAGAGCACTGACTTTAGCACTCTTGTGAATTCTCTCATCATAAACAAAATAGGTTACAATATATGTAATAATTTCATTGTGCAGTGTAGACGGCTCCTTTGGTTAAGGAGATAGTGTGCAGAACTGAAATCAGAAAGCACTGAGCGCTTCAGAAACAGGGAACATTGCTCACTGCTCACTGTCGATTTGAATCATTTCAACGGTTTTGTTTTTCCATGTCACAAAGATAACCAACATAGACTTACAGTTTGCATTCTATTAGTTTAAAAACAATGTGTCATTAAAAACAACACAAGTACAATTAATAATCAGAAAAAAAGGCTATGGTAATCAATTCCAGGGGCAAATATTGCCCATTAATGGATGATTACCATGATAAAAACAGCACAATTTTGGCTTCTCGTGACTGGCTGTGAACGACAAACATGGAGGAAACAGTTTAACCCATTTGGCAATTCATAAGAATAAGTAACATACAGTTTCCCCAACAATGA
The DNA here is from genome assembly GCF_023724105.1 of Carassius gibelio. Lineage (NCBI taxonomy): Eukaryota > Metazoa > Chordata > Actinopteri > Cypriniformes > Cyprinidae > Carassius > Carassius gibelio. The sequence goes on along the minus strand of NC_068405.1, from coordinate 4,834,891 downwards.
AAGTTTTAATAAATAATAACAATACCTGGGAGAACCCATCTACTTATCTATCATATATAATGAGCAAAGGTTTTCCAGTTTTAAAAGCATGACAGCTGGTAATATCTTCTGTATCAGAGCAGATCAGGTGTGGTCAATAAACAATACAAACATGATGAAGCTCACCTGTCCTGAATAAAATACTGAAGATCTAGATCATTGATGACAAACGGGTTCCTCAGCTTCTTGTAAGCCACGGCTTTATCAAGGGGGAATCCTTTAAAAACAGACAATAAACATAAATTCACAAAAACAGATTGAATGTACATTTCTGCTCTTGTTGTCAATACAGGAACTGACAGGAGGACTTTTCGTTCTCTCTCAACAATGTAAATTTGACCCGGTGCAGCAGGTGTGACTTCATTATCAAAATATACACAGGGAAATTGTAATTGTAATCGGTTACAATAAACAGACAGGATGCTCCAAACCTCTGGAATGGAAAGAGATGAGGCAGTCACAGAGCGGCCAGTTTTCCACCGGCTCGTTCAGCACCACTTCCTCTTCAAACGTGACCACAGTGATGTATTTGAACAGACACAGTCTCTCCAGGATCTCCTTCATAGGTTTGGACTTTGACTTCTTAGACATGGCACAGATGCCCACCACGATCTGTCTCTCAGGAGGCTGCAGATGACAACACACATCTCCAATTAAAACCAGCTACGCTTTAAGAACCCAAAATGTTTAGCAACTGAAAAATAAATAGTTGTGTCCTAGCTGAAATTTGTATATTTTTTGCAATGTAAAAAAAAGCATCATTTTGCCTCAACTCCAGGAAAGAGCAGCTCTCAGTGCATTTCTTCAGGTTGGGTATATTTTATTTCATCTATATAGTCTTTACTGTGCAGTAAATCATTATGCAATGTAACATACAGGCATGATGTGTCAATGATTAAAATGCCTGACGTCTTGCATGATATAACTATTTTATTCAGTTACTTTGGATATTAAAATATATTCTCAGAACTCTGTAATGTTTGTTTACAGGCAGGTTATAAGGAATACTTTTTTTAGTCTCACAGAACACTATGTCAAGCACAAAATGGCTTGAGACATACAAACTACAAACTACAAGGTGATTCCAGAATGATTTTTTTCTGCTTGATCTGGAAACCAAAGCTTGATCTTCTCCAGTGGGTCAAGAACCTAAACACCCCAGACCAGTCTTTACACCTACCGAATCATATTCTGCATCATCCTCCTCTTCCACGTTTTCGTAAAAGCAGTCATATCCGAGCACTCTGCCCGGATCCAGCAGCTCGTCTCCCTCGCCGTCCTCCGCTCCCACAAAGAAGCGCGGGTGATCTGAGTCCTCGTGCACGGACATGTTCACCACAGACAGCTGTTCATGTGAAGCTCACAGACCTCCTCCTGCTCCTCACAGACGCTCATCTTCAACACAGCACAGATCACACAGGCTGCACTTATCTGATCGGATACACAGTAATGTGAAGCATTCTTAGAAATTAAAATGACTTATTTATATAATAATATATTTTGCAATTAAAATGCATTCCTGTAATGGAAAAGCTTCCTATTTTCACATACTTTTAGCGATGTAGTACATTTAGCTATTACAATATGAGTCAGTGACAAATTTAGTATCCACTATAAATGTCAAAAATATTGTATCTAGATTAAAGTTATCATGTTTCAAGAAATGCACTATGAACTACTCACACGGTTTTGAAAAACTTTTTTTGTGCTGTTTTTAGGAAACAAATAATTACATTAAAATAAACATTAAATGAAATGTTTCTAAAACATCATGCAGCATCATTTAAAATGTATTATACGTGAGTGTACACATCTATTCATTTACAAAAAATTTTTTAATAGAGATCTTATGGTAAAAAGCTTTTTCACAAATGCTATAAATAAATTCATAAATATTACAGTTTAGGGAGTCAAACCACCTGAACTACCCTTGTCTTCTTATAAAAGGATAACTGTATTCTTTTTTGTCTGAACTGTCCCTTTTGTGACTTATTGACCTTGGCACTTGTGCGTTTCAAGTTTTATTTTCGGTTTAAAGTAGTCTTTTTCTTCTTCACATTGGTTGGACCGCACCTTTGTTAGTTGCACCATGTGACTGATTTGGCACACAACTTATTTTTTTTCAAACATTCAGAAGTACAGTATTTTTGTTAATATTCTTTTCTAGGGAATACTATGCAAAAATTATGCAAAAATAATTATTAGGCTATGTATTTGTTTTATTGCCATCAGAACATTTGTATCGAACTAACATTTTTGAATGATCTCACCTAAAAATTAAACATGTTCAGAATTATTAATCACAAATGCATTCAAGTTATTGTAGGAACTGCACAATATTTTCATCATCCCATGAACTATTTTCAGTTGACTGTTTAATGTACTCACCTCTCAGATGTGTCCGAATAATCCCTCAGAGATACGACTGTCCTGCAAAACAACAAAAGATTAAAAAATGATCCAGTTTTTGAAATCAGATAAAAAATAAAATAAAAACGTTTGGAACTAGGTTACTGAAAAAAAAAAAAACAGAAAAAAAAGGAAGACAGACCAGTGTTATTTCATGCTCATCATGTGCTCATTTTCAACAGAGATGGCGCTTCTCATGAGATAAACACTGATGATTGTGAACGGTACAACATGCACTCAATAAGATAAGACAGATATTTGACCTCCTTTCCAGCACCCAAACAAAATACAACGGTCAAGATCGCTTTATTATGGGATGGGTTCAATTTTCCTAAATCTTCTTAAGGTGGTTTATAGGTAGGCTAAGAATTACATGGGCAAGTGCAGGACTTACAAGGTTGATTATATCTGGTGGGGAGCACAAACATGAGTCCTCTATGCTAACATTGTGCAGTTTAGATTGTGCTGGTTACAGAGCGAAGGCTAGCAGAAACCAGCAGAAAGCTTCATCTATTTAAGCACAAAAGAAGACATTCTGGGAAACGTGTCGGTGTTTTTTCTCCATTAAGTGGAAGACAATGGTTTGGTTTTAACACTCTTCAAAATATATTCTGTGTTCCACGGAAGAAAGAAACTCATACAGGTTTGGAACAACATGGTGAGGGTGGATTGAGGAACAGTTTTCCATAAACATCATCAGTTTATACCAAGTAGGGAAGGTTAATCTGGAAATGTGAGTGATTACAGATTACAAGTTATTTTAAAGCACAGTCACCACAAAATCAGACTTATTAGAGATCATTCTGAGGTTAAATACAGAGTTAAAATCATAACAAGATATACTTTAATAGCTATGATGCTGTTTTTTAAATCAAATCTCTGAATAGTTTGGATGTATTTATAACCCAAATAGGAAATAAAACTGTTATCAAATAAGCATGATGTGATGCATTATTACCTCACACACCACTAAACAAATAACACAAGCATCAAATAACAGCTTGAAGTTAGTTTATTGTAAATGAACGAATATCACAGAAGTGTCATTAGACTGCTTCGAGATTTCTTTGATTAACTTTGTTCAATTAGATTTCGGAGTGAAATCAACAGTAATTTAAAACCCACTGTTATTTGAATGAAAATCAAATACAGTATGATGATGGGCTCAAATGCATTAGTAATGCAGGAAAAGTGCAGGCAGGAGGTCAGTCATGTGTAGTTTGAGGTCTCACTTTTAGCAGCTAATGACTCTTCCTGCACGAATATAAACACAGCACGTGCTGATGCTAGAGCTGACAAACAGAAAAGACTTTATATTCTTACCTGCTCTAAAAGAGACGGACGTGAAGAGGACAGCTGTGGGCTGCTACGTCATCTGTTCACACACACAAAAACTGAAGGAGGTGAGCTAATATTAGCATAACGTTACATGCTAAAAGCACCAGCAGCAAACATCATCATCATCATCCTCATCCTCATTCTTCAGCTAACGGGCACAAACGCAGATTACATCATTTTGATCCTCTGCAGGCCTCTGCGATTCTGCATCAATGATGTATTACACCCATCTGTATGACTGCAGCACGAGTGTACTTCAAGTTCAGGCTTTAAAAAACAAAAATCGGCAGTCAGAGGGGCGTGGCGTCAGACGTGACGTCACTGCGAGGGCGGGGCCACGGTGACGAGCGTTTCTCTGTCAGTCGGTGGACGCTTTCAAGGTAGACTGGCTGCTTTTAAAGGGGTCATATGATGCGATTTTTTTCTGTCCCTCTGGAGTGTTACGTTTGAGAGAGGCGGGGCATAGAGGTCTTACAGTAATGTACAGTATTTTAAAAATAATGTTTTTTGACCATTGAAGCATGTCAAAACCAAATACACAAAATAATTATCTTTTAAAAAGCATCATATAAACCCCTTTAAAGTAAAACTCAGCTTGAAGAAGCTTGTGCAGCTTGAAGAAGTTTAAAATACACTGTTTTTGAGGAAGTTGTGGCCTAGAGGTTAGAGGGTTTGACTCCTAACCATAAGGTTGTGGGTTTGAGTCTTGGGCCAGCAATGTCTTGACTGAGGTGCCCTTGAACAGGGCACTGCCCACTGGTGTCCGTGCGTGCGTGCGTTTTTGTGACATTTCAGGACACAACTCTGTATAATGACATGGGTATGACACAGGTATTACAAGGAGAGGGTGACTTATGAAGACATAATCCATGTCCCCATATTTCAAAACGCTTATAAATCATACAGAATGAGTTTTTTTAAGAAAGAAAAATGCACAAAGTTTCCTGTGAGGGTTAGGGTAAGGTGTAGGGTTGGTGTAGGATACACTTTATACAGTATACAGTGTATACAGTGTGTGTGTGTGTGTGTGTGTGTGTGTGTGTGTAGTTTGGATGGGTTAAAGGCAGAGCACGAATTCTGAGTATGGGTCACCCTACTTGGCTCTGTCAGATCAGCAGTCTTCCCCATGATTGTGTAGCCTAGTGAACCAAACTGACAGACCATTTTGAAGGCTCAGGAAACCTTTGAATGTTTTGAGTTGTTAAGCTGATTTGCATGTCTCCATATTCTAATTTGTTGAGATCGTGAATTGGTGTGTTTTTGTTAAATATGAGCCAAAATCACCACAATTAAAAGAACCAAAGACTTAAATTAATTCAGTCTGGTTGCATTGAATTTGTTTAATACACAAGTTTCAAAATTTGAGTTGAATTACTGAAATAAATTAACTTTTCCACGACACTCTAATTTACTGAGATGCACCTGTAAATAACCCAATCAAAATGCACAGTATTTTTCCTTATTAATAGACAATTTTTTTAAATAAATATTTCCCCGGACTGTGTTTTGTAGAATGGAACTGTTTTGTCTTGTGTAGTTTTCTTAAAGTACACAAAACATAACTTATAAGTGCCAAATACATAAAGTGATCCACTTTACATGTTAAATGTTTTTCAACCCCAATTCCAGAGAATTTCGGACTCGTGGGACATTTTGGAAAATGCAATAAAATCAAGAATCTGTGATTTGTTCATCAGCTCAGACCTCTGAGCTTCTGAAGTCAAGAGAGATTGGACCAAAAATGTAGCTTTCAAAACCTAAACAATTAAAGTTAATATTACAATACTATAATACAATTGTGAAAGATAATGATGATTTCAACAGATAAATACTTCAAACTATACAATAAGCAAATAAATAATGCGGTTTTTAAAGTTCAATAATAATTTGGTGAGATATTGTGTGTTACGGGGAGAATGAAACGTGCGACGTTTGGATCCATTTGCAAAGCTTTATTTAAAGATGTGGTCAAAACAGGCGAGGGTTGATCAATGTCAAACAGGTCTATTGAGGGCAAGACACAAGAGTAGTCCAGTGAATAGGCATGATAGATATCCAACAAACAATGTCCAAACAAGGTAATCCAAAGGGTTAATCCGAAACACAGGCGAGGGTCCAGGCAAGGGGTAAACAGTATTCGTACAGGGCGAGATGAGAGGGGAAATCCAAGACAATATATTTCAGGGTAGGCAGAGATAATACAAAAACAAGATACACAGGCTGAATGACACAAAATGAATTTAAAATAGTTTAAAATAGAAAATTATAATACATAAAATACAGTGCAATCAGTTTGGACGTAGCATAGTGCTCATTTACTAAATGCACAGATAAAAAGATAAGTTTTGACTCTTGACTGAAAACAAAACATTTAATTCTTGCTATGTTTTTTAAATGATAGTATGCTGATTTATTTACTGCTTTGACATGACTACTGAAACTAAGGTCTGTTTCCAGAATCACACCAAGATTCACCTTGAAAACTTCATCTTTGTTTCCAAAAGTAATGACTTCAGTTTTTTCCTTGTTTAACTGAAGAAAGTTCTGCCACATCCAGCTGTTAATTTCATCAATGCATTGGCAGAGGGAGTCAATGGGGCTGTAGTGATTTGGTGATAAGGCTAGGTAAATCTGGGTGTCATCAGCATATCTGTGATAGGCAATTTGGTTCTTTCTCATTATTTGACTTAGTGGGAGCATATACAGGCTAAACAAGAGCGGTCCACGAATTGAGCCCTGTGGGACTACACATCATCAACGTCCACTTAGACTTATGCTCTCCTAGACTCACATAATAATCTTTCCCTTCTAAATATGACCTGAACCAATGGAGTATTATCCCAGAAAGCCTGATCCAGTTTTCCAGAATATTTTACAAATATCATGAAGTATGCAAACGTCTCTTCAGCGAAACAAAAACATCATGTCATGTCATGGTTCATCACCAAAGTCATTAAAACCTCTCCAGATATAACAGAATTAATGGCAGTCTTTGGAATAAAACAGACAGGCTCCTCTGGTGTAAAATATTCTTCAGGATCCACAACATAAAGTTTTACAGTCCAACATATCTTTTCAAAAACATTTTCCCCTACCTCATTAGCAGACACTGGAAATTAATGTTTTACTAAATCTTGCATCATGCAAAAACTTTCCAAACGTATGCAAACGATTACTATGTTTAGTAAACAGGACTTCTCGTTGGTGAAACACACAGCACTCTTCTAGGAGTATAAGGAGTATTTGGAGAGACAGTCAGCCACAGGAGTCACAACGTCTTCAGTGTTTAACCACCATATCCTAAACCTTATTTAGCAAACACTGGGATGTCAGCACATAAAGGACGAAAGAACAACTGTCACAGGTGTGGGTGCAAGCCAGGGGCAGTCGAGGACTTGAGTGCAGGGTTAGACAGGCTTTACTGAAAGTCCAAAAATAAAAATAACAGCAACAAACAACAATGACAACAACTGCTCCCACAGCACAACAATAACACTGCAGAAAAGAGCACATGGTAGGGTGAATTCCTGGTCTTGTCAGACCCAAAAACATAGGGTGTCATGATTCTGTCACCCAACACTAGAAAGAAATTCAGTTTCAGTCAGAGTGATATGGGTCAAAAAAATAAAGTCATAAATCATCCTTTTAACAAATAGTATAGGATACAATTTGCTGCTTTATCTGGACAAATGTTTGACAACTTAGAGTCATCTTAGCTTAATCAAACTGATTATTTTCTGGAAATGTATTCACTCTTAGGCCATAGAAGATGTAGTAGAGTAATTCAGATATCTGATAAAAGCCCCACAAGTGATCCACATAACAATTAACATCTTGTGAAGTGATCCATCATCAAAATCCATCAAGATGTTTTTAATTGGAAACATTTGTTGTTGGCTAAATACAAGTCCTCTGCTCTCCATTATATTGATTTATTCTGTGAAAAAGCCATTTAATCTGAATAGGGAGAGTACATATCAAGTGCAAACAGTCCAAAACAGTTTTAAACAAATATTTTGGTGGATTGGCATGAGATCTTGACAGGGGATGGATATTTTCACTGGAGGAAGAGTTATAATGGATCATGGATTGTTCTTTTTGGCCAGACGTGACAGTTTAAAGTTAAAAAGCCTTAATAAAAAAAAGAAAAAAAACTTTCTTTTTTTCACAAATACTCAGCTTTTCACTTCATAGGATCTACTGGTGACCAAATATCTGGACAGTTGACCACAGCAATCAATTGCTTTTTAAATGCATTTACTTAATTAATTTGTAATTAATTTGTAAAAATAAATATCGGAAAATGGATTAATGATGCACTCACTTATTATATACATTTTGTAAATTATGAACTCAAAAAAGTTAAGGACTGCAGCTTTAAATCCTCATTAAACACCACGTGTGCTTATGGGATCGGTTCAGTCATTCACTCACTCGTTTTAACCGAAAGAGTCATTACTTCTATTCAGTAATTGGCCCTCGATTCAGACCAATAGATTTGTGAATCGTTTGTCTGATTCATTAAAAGAATCAGTTCAAAAGCGCGAATCGGATTTCACGTCGATTTTCCCGCCCTCACGCAGAATAATTGCGTCATTTCTGCCCGGGTTTTCTCGCTAGCGGTTTCTTCACGCGCTCCCGCCATCAACTTCTGCAAAACGTATGCTTTTTTTTTTGTCTTTATAAGCTATACAAATATGATTTAATTCCTCGGTCTTTAGTAATGCGATTGAAGGACACGATTAAACATTTACAGTTCACTCGTTAGTGTCGAATATTTAACATGTGATCAATGGTAAAATGCCATTTACGTTAACGTTACTGCTCGGTCCAATTAACGTTAGCCGCTTTTGGTGTAACGTTATATACTTACCTCGGTTTAATTTTTTTCACTTAAATGTATCTATATTATTATAATTACATAAACGACGCTATCTGCTGCCTGTGTTAACTCCGATACCTAACGTCAGGCGTTTTAAATGAGGTTGTCGTTGAAAGAGGTTTAACCTCGTGCAGAAACTATAATGACCGATTAAAATGTAATTTAAATCCACAAAGTTAACAGATAAGTGAATTATTCTGGTGTAGGACCTGATTTTCACTGCATTTTGTGTTCTGTAACAGATCTTGCAGATATTTAATTGACGTTAATCCTCTCTCAGCTGCGCCGCTCATCATGGATGACTGGGAGGAAGATCAGGTAAGGCCCACCACACTCATCCTCTCATGGGTGCAAATTCACTGTCCAAACGGTTATTCGTTTCTTAAATAGTTTTGGGAACACATTAGACTGTAACTTATTGTTTCGACATGTAACATTACATTGTTTGTGAGTAGTATGAGTTAATTAGTGAATTTGGCAGAAGTTTGTATGGTTTGCATTTGGTAACGTGAGGTGCTTTTATGCTAAGCTACTTGCACTGCATTCGCGGTGTAGATGCGGTATATCAGTTCATAAACTCCTATGACTTTAAGTTTTTGCCAGAAGTTTTGTGTAATAGGAACAACAGGTGCGTTCTGGGATAGAAATCAAACCTGATTGTTTCAAAGTACAGACTTCAGAACCTAAAATGGATGTCAGATAAGGGAGACTAGATCTATTCCAGAACTTTACAAATTTGAATCGCAGCAATTAAACCAAATAGAATATCATTAGATACGAGGAATGTTTAATTTTATCACAATTGATACTTTGTATTTATCATTGTATCTTCAGTATGCTTTCTTCTAGAACATTAATTTAAAATTTATATATATATATATATATATATATATATATATATATATATATGAGTTAAAGTTACTAACTTAATTTGTTCATCCTTTTACAGGGCCCTGTTGTATCCTGCAGTTCAGGTTTTGGTAAGTTAGGACAGTGGTTCTCAACCCACGGCTTGTCACCAATTCAGCGGCCCACCAGGCTGAACACAATTGAAAAAAAACCCCTAAGTTTTACAATTAATTTTTTAATTAAAACATGTGATTAACAAATATAAAGTGTAATTTTATGTAAATTTTTCATATTAATTTCAGACATGAGCAGCCCTGTACTCACATACCTTAATTAACGTTATCCATTTAACGTATCCTTACAAGTGCACACATTGGCAGAACAATTTTAGACTTTTTTTTATTTTTTTTTACACTTTTTAGTAATATATATAGGTCTGTTTAAATGCTGACGGGAGCTGCGTTTGAATTACAATAGTTTTTTTCCTAGTTGTAGTGATGTTCACACTCGCGAGATGCCTTTTGAAAACCTTAGGCCGGTGACATATATATATATATATATATATATATATATATATATATATATATATATATATATATATATATATATATAAAATAAATAAAGGAAATAAAATACTGCTGCAAAGTTCTCCACTAAATAAAATACTCTGCCTCAAACCAATATCATATAATAAAATATAATGAAAAATATAAGTACAGTGCAGCATTACCAATCCCAGCTTGTAGACCTGCTCATATAAAAAATATATATATATATAACTTTTCCAAAGTGTAAAGTGCAGCATCAACAGTCTCAGTTTTTAGACCTGCTCAGATTTCGTTGTTGCGTTGGCCCGATCGGAATTAAGAGCAAAGGTCTGTTTAAATGCTGACGGGAGCTGCGTTTGAATTACAATAGTTTTTTTCCTAGTTGTAGTGATGTTCACACTCGCGAGATGCCTTTTGAAAACCTTAGGCCGGTGACACACTGGCATATTACACCTGTCAAACATAGTCTATTTTGCGGTCAATACTGTTGACTGTGTCCTTTATCAGTAGGCTTTATATTTATACTCAACGTGAAGTATAGATATTGTTGTCATGAAGACAAGATCCTGGTCTGTCGGCAGTCTCCCTCTGTCACCCACAGTAGTAGCAGCGTGCCAGCGCCGTGTCAGGCAAGATTCTGGTGTGTATAGACACAGAAAACGCGAAGCAGCCATCACGCAACTGACACACAGCAGAAATGCCACGCTCCCGCCACGCAGCCAGTGTGTCACCAGACTTAGAATCAGCAGCAGGGCGGGATTTACGGAGACTTCCGCCACTTAATATGTTCGTTTGGAAACACAAAAATGTAAATATTCCGCACACAAAATATTGCATTCGGTCATTTGGTACACACGTGCACCGAACCGGTCCGATACAAATACACGTACCGTTACACCCCTAATATATATATATGTATGTGTGTGTGTGTGTGTATGTTAATTAGGAAAACAGTTTGGAGCGTTTTTTTTTTTTTTTTGGTTATTAAATAAGATTTTGTTTTTAAGTAATGACCTAACTGAGATTTGATCAAACTATTAGGGCTGCATGATAATTGTCAAAATGATAATCACGATTATTTTTATTAAAATCATGATTATTAATAAAGATTATTCTGCAAAAAAAAAAAAGCTAAAACCAGCCTAAACTTAGCTGGTTAAGGCTGGTTTCCCAGCTTGGTCAAACTGGTTTTAGCTTGGTGTTTCAGCTGGTCAACCAGCATGACCAGCTAAGGAAGTGGTCAAAACCCCTCTAAGACTAGCCTTTGACCAGCAAAGACTGGGCTGAATGACCAACTAAAATCTGTCAACCTGCTTAGGCTGGTTTTGGGTTTAGTTCACCCAAAAATGAAAATTGTCATTAATAACTCTCCCTCATGTCGTTCCAAACCAGTGAGACCTCCGTTTATCTTCAGAACACAGTTTAAGATATTTTAGATTTAGTCCGAGAGCTCTCAGTCCCTCCATTGAAGCTGTGTGTACGGTCTACTGTCCATGTCCAGAAAGGTAAGAAAAACATCAAAGTAGTCCATGTGACATCAGAGGGTCCGTTAGAATATTTTGAAGCATCGAAAATACATTTTTGCCCAAAAATAACAAACTGTCTTTATTCAGCATTGTCTTTTCTAATATATTTTTGATGGCCTTTTTAAAAATAAAATTTTTATTATTGTTTTTTTTAGTGAATCTGCGGACAACTTTGGATACCTCGTTTACATGAATTTTTTTTTTTTTTGTTCTTTGCACTTGAGCACTTATTGGATCTTACTACATGTAGGCCTGTCGTAATAGTCAATAAATCAGTTAATTGTGTGATTAAAAAAAAAAAGCACTCAAATATTTTTGGCCGCGATCATTTTTATTTAAATGTAGCATGTCATAATGTGAAGTTTGGTAAGTCTGGAGCGCAGCCTGTGGACATGCTTTTTTGTAACTTCGTTGCCCTTTCTGTCGAACTGGGCCTACTTTTCGCTTGCTTCACTTGGCTTGCTCAGCTAAATATGTCTGTAGGCGTGTGGTTGCGTGTGTCAACGTGCACAGTGACTTCGCGTACACACACCGCGCACGTTGTTTTCTCCTTTCCAAAGCGCTCGGGCAGCTGCGATCCTGAGGTGTCTGTCCTATGCATCCATCAGCTGTGATATCAGTTACAACAAGGACATTTCAGTAATTGATTACCACTACTGAAAAACCCTTGCTGTAACGAAGTGTAAAAAAAAATGGGTGCACCTCATTTTTCACAAACAATGGGGAATTTCACACCGAAGGAAGCTGATTGAGTTGGTTCTTGTCAGATGACCTGATGCTCTTGCCTCACTCTGAGATGTTTTTAACTAGATGTGGTGCGGATGCGCCTGGAAAAAACAAGTGCATCTTTTCCATTATGAGCATGAATACCCCATTTGAAATAATGAACTTGAGCAAAAAAAAAGATGCGAAATGTGAACGGCCCTTTCATCGGTCATAATGTTAACTCTCGGTTAACGGTTAAACTGTCAATATGAGCATCCCTAACTGTCATATACAGTCGTGGCCAAAAGTTTTGAGAATTACATAAATATTCGTTTTCAAAAAGTTTGCTGCTGAACTGCTTTTAGATCTTTGTTTCTGTAATGTACTGAAATATAATTACAAGCCCTTCATACGTTTCAAAGGCTTTTATCGACAATTACATGACATTTATGCAAAGAGTCAGTATTTGCAGTCTTGGCCGTTCGTTTTCAGGACTTTTGCAATTCGACTGTGCATGCTCTCAATCAACTTCTGGGCCAAATCCTGACTGATAGCAACCCATTCTTTCATAATCACTTCTTGGAGTTGGTCAGAATTAGTGGGTTTTTGTTTGTCCACCTGCCTCTTGAGGATTGACCACAAGTTCTCAATGGGATTAAGATCTGGGGAGTTTCCAGGCCATGGAACCAAAATTTCAGCATTCTGGTCCCTGAGCCACTTAGTTATCCCTTTTGCCTTATGGCACGGTGCTCCGTCGTGCTGGAAAATGCATTGTTCTTCACCAAACTGTTGTTGGATTGTCGGAAGAAGTTACTGTTGGAGGGTGTTTTGGTACCATTCTTTATTCATGGCTGTGTTTTTGGGCAGAATTGTGAGTGAGCCCACTCCCTTGGATGAGAAGCAACACCACACATGAATGGTGACAGGATGCTTTACTGTTGGCATGACACAGGACTGATGGTAGCACAAGCCTTTTTCCGGATGCCCCAAACAATCATAAAGGGGCTTCATCGGAGAATATGGCTTTGCCCCAGTCCTCAGCAGTCTATTCAATATACTTCCTGCAGAAGACCAATCTGTCCCTGATGTTTTTTTTTTGGAGAGAAGTGGCTTCTTCGCTGCCCTTCTTGACACCAGGCCATCTTCCAAAGTCGAGACTACTTTAAGAGACGATCCTGTCGCTTGCTGGACTTTCTTGGACGCCCTGAAGCCTTCTTTACAAGAATTGAACCTCTTTCCTTGAAGTTCTTGATGATCCTATAAATTGTTGATTTAGGTACAATCTTAGTAGCCACAAAATCCTTGCCTGTGAAGCCATTTTTATGCAACACAATGATGGCTGCACGCGTTTCTTTGCAGGTCACCATGGTTAACAATGGAAGAACAATGATTTCAAGCATCACCCTCCTTTTAACATGTCAAGTCTGCCATTCTAACCCAATCAGCCTGACATAATGATCTCCAGCCTTGTGCTTGTCAACATTCTCACCTGAGTTAACAAGACGATTACTGAAATGATCTCAGCAGGTCCTTTAATGACAGCAATGAAATGCAGTGGAAAGGTTTTTTTTGGGATTAAGTTAATTTTCATGGCAAAGAAGGACTATGCAATTCATCTGATCACTCTTCATAACATTCTGGAGTATATACAAATTGCTATTATAAAATCTTAAGCAACTTTTCCAATTTCCAATATTTATGTAATTCTCAAAACTTTTGGCCAAGACTGTACACATAATATAACATACAAAATGTATTAATTTTAAGCCACACAAAGACAGCATGTTTGTATTTCTTGCTCTGAAACAGCCATAAAATAAAAGTTTATTGATCTTTGAAAAGGTGTGCATGTGTTATGCCGTTATCATTATTAGTTACTGGTCTTAGAATGACAATATTATCGTGTATCACAGTTCTTCAGTTCTGTAGACGGTAATCTTTTCTCTTGGTTCTAAATAAATGCGACTTATGTATTTTTCCTCATCATGATGTAGTTTTGGACTGATGCAACTTACAGTCCTAGAAATACGGTTTACATTTTTCAAAATATCTGCATATTTAATGTACCTGAATGTACACTTAAATTTCAAATGTAATGTTTTACTTGCAGGTCTGAGCTCTAGAGGTGCAGATGGAGGATTCAAGAGCTTCTATACAGGTTCACTCTCATGTTTTGTACATGCAGTCATTTGTAACTTTTCAGACAAAAGCAAATACACAGTAATTGACCAACATTGACAGTAATGCCTATAGCACAGGAACCCCTACTGTCTTGCAGATTTCATTACCAACCCTGATTCAAAACTAGTTATCAAGTTATCCCGAAAGCCTGGACTAGCTGGTCCACATGTGTTTGAGGTTGGAGATGAAATCTGCTGGACGCTAGCTTTCCATCAGCAGAATTGGAAACCACTTTTATAGCATTCGTGTTTTTGCAGCTATGAAAAAGAAATATTAGATGCTAACTGTTAAAGGACTATAAGCTGCGTCTTTTAGACAGCCTGCTGTTGTTCTGCTCTTAATTCAATCCTAACACATGCAAATTCTGTCTCCAAATTCCACTACCTGAAGTAAATCCAGTAAACATGCATTTTTCACTTCTGTAAATTACTGAAGGATCTGTACAGAATGTTTAAAATGTGTGTGAGTAGCAAATCACAAAATGCTTTTTATTTGTAGGAAGTACAGGAAACGGGAAGGCAAACAATGAAGGTTTGTTTCCATTTTTCTCTTTGGCTGTTCCTAGTGATGCACCAATCATGATTTTTCATGACCGATACAGATTTTTATATATATATTGGAGGTGTGCAGCGAAGCTAGTATTTGTATCTGTAACAATCACAATTATTTGTATCTGTATTCGGCTAAAACTTGGAGGTAGGCAGCGCTCGAACCGGAACTAGTTGCTAAGACCGTTAAGGTTTTAGAACCTTTTTTTTTTTTTTTTCATAGTTATCACTGAACAAATATACGGTGTTTAACTAAAAAAAAAAGTAATGATTATGAAATTTATTTAAATTTGTTCTAACAGTCGAAGCTGATACCCTTGTATAGACTAAGTTTCAAGTGCGAGATCGAGTCCCATTTTGGGGACCTTTCGTAATGTGTGTGTGTGTGTGTATATATTTCAATATTTTCTAATTAAAACAGTAAAGCTTCCTATGCAGTTTAGAAATTTGAAAATTGATTTAAGTAATTTCCAGGAAATGCATGGAAAAAGGCAAGTGCAACACTATTTCATTTGCGCTCATTTCATTTATAAAATTGACATTCATTTACTTTACACACTTGCTACTGCATTGTAAAATTAGTTTATAAATCAACATGATTTCCTTTGGCTCACTGGTTCCTGCGCAGTTTAAAAAAGTAGCTATTTCCCTTAAGTAATTTTCAGGTCTGGAAAAGTATGGAAAAATATTTGTGCTTCAACTATTTGTCCTATTCAGTGTAATAGAGTATACACTTAATTTCTAGTAGAGAGCTTTCATGACAGGTTTAGTAATCGTCTGAACACGACTGAATTAATTCAAGGCACACTTTTTCATTAAGCATAAATCTTTAAGCAGTCTTAAGTCTTTTTTTTTTATTATTTTTTTTTACTTCACTAAACAAATTTGCGTGTGCCACGCAAACCAGCAAAACATAACGAAGCAAACATGTATGCCTAGTAGGAAATATATCTGTATCTGAGCTGATTATTAGCCTTCTCTTGACAGAGAGCTAGTTTGGTTTTTGAGAGATGCGCAGAGACTGCAACGCAGCTGTTTGATTGATGATCGCGCAGTGCTTATTCAATTCATTCATGTATCATTTCCTAGCCTACAAGGTTTAAATCATTCCCTTTTAAATATACACACACAGAACATGTATGATGTATTAGTTTAGTTGATATTACTCTTGCCAAGCTGATTTCTGAGAGTTGCACAGAGAGGCAACATCAATGATTATTTAACATGAGGCCATATGACCACAACTTTGAGTGATTTTATTTAATGATAGTGATCCATATCAAATATGTATTTCCTGTAAATAAGGTTGCTACAATCATTATATCTGCACTAGGGGTCGAAATAGATCGAAATTAAGTCACAGTCTCGAACTTGAAAAATGGAATCGTCGATGCTGCCTCGCCCCCATGTTGTATGACGGCAAATCAATGACAAAAATAACCGAGCATTCAACTGATGCTGGCGTGCGCGCTATATGGCTTCCGCGAGAGGAAAACTGAATCGGATGCGAAGAAACGGGAGCCATCGAGCTCATTTCAAACTCTCGCGCGCGTGACATGTACTCTGCGTGCAATAAAAGCCCTCGCGCGCGCATGCTCATTCCCCACATCCTCGCGCTCGATCATCTCACCTCTGCTCGCGTGAACAATTTTATTTTTGTCAGTCGTGGGGCGGGACTTGCTGTTTTAGTTATCTCAAATGTAATTTGGTTATTCCCCTTTTCCTAAAGTCAGTATTCGACGCCTGTTAGAAAATGAGTAATAATTCACTTTAATTGACCCATGACTTCATCAGTGGACCAGATACATGCGAGTAATCATTTCTTTTGCTTGTTTAATTTAATTTTGTCTTTAATGCATTGTTTATAGAGTAGATCTTTTGTAGATACTTGATTAACTGGAATTCTTCTGATTGCTAGTGATTTCAGTCTTGTAATAAAGATACACATATTTTACAGACTGTAATGATGCGCACACACACACACACACATACTGTACATAAAATATATATATATATATATATATATATATATATATATAATATATATATATATATATATATATATATATATATATATATATATATATATATATATATATATATATATATATATATATATATATATATATAAAATCTAAATGAATGACAGTGAAGTGTTTAACGTGTTTTATCTTTAATCTTTTAAATAGATCGTAATATTTGAAGGTTAGTTTAGTCATTATTGTTTTTGTTTGTTTTGTTATGAACTTGAATGTCATCTTTTGTGAAGAAGACTGCACTTACAAAAGAGAAACTGGATGGCAGTTTATTTTAAGTTTTCAATTGACTAAAGATATAAGTTATTGTTACATTATGTTGTTAATAAAAGTTTTAAATTTGACAGTGTAATGTGATACATCGCAAACAAAGGTCAAATATTATATTAAATAAAAGTCTAGTTTGAAAAATGACAATCTGTGCTTTAAAGAAAATAAATGTAAAAATCGAGAATCGATTCAAACCGTGAGCTTAGAATCGAAAATGCAATCGAATCGAGGATTTGGAGAATCGTGACACCCCTAATCTGCACTGTTTACTTCACTGGTTTGCACTCCATCTACCATGTGCTGCTTTACTCATCTATCTTTTTTCATTACTTATTTGTATAGTTGTACTTTATATTTTATCTGTATTGAAAGGGGAAATTAACCCTTGGTTAGAGCCTGACTCCACCCACTGGCAATATTTGAAAAGTGGGAAGAGCACAGCTGAGATGGAGGGGAGGAACTGGGGGCAGGGCTGAGTGCGTGGGGCGTGAACCTGAGACCCGCAGTGACAGATTGATTGACAGCTGCTGTCAGAGTCGCTAAAATGGAAAGTGACTGTAGTGACGCAAGTAGCTTTGCAACAGAGCGTTCATATGAAGTAGAGGACTTTTCTCTGTAGTGTGGTACAGCCTACTGCAGAAATGAATATCAAATGTAAAATAAAATGTAGCCTGCTGTTACTTTAAGAGCTGTCCGGATTTTTTTATTTATATGCATTTAAGCAGATGCTTTTATCCAAAGCGACTTGCGTTGCATTCAGGCTAACAATTTTTTCCTAACATGTGTACCCTGGGAAAAATATTTACATAATTTAAGTACGTCCCATTTTGCAAATGTTACGTTACATGATTTTACTGATTTGCACAGGGAAATTGGGCTTTTATGGAGGAACGAAAGCACAGTGCTGCAAAAGTCGGAGTAATGGTGCACAATAATGGTTTTATCAGTCAAAACAACACAACACGCATTCAATAAGATGTTCCTTAATCGGCATTCAGTATTTATCTTATTTAAAAAATTAAAAATCTTTACTGGTATCACAAACTTTAAGATATTGCCCATCCCTAATTTGGAATTGTGATTCCTGAAAGTTAATGTCATGATCCAGCTCTAAATCAGACCTAAAGTGTGTCCTTGTGTTTGTAGATGGTGATGGCAGCTCATGGAAGACGACTGCTGGTGATGGATTCAGGGGCAGAGGTGAGTAGGTCAACTTTTTCATATTCGATGAAAGGCTAAAGGCCTTATTTATTTTTAATCTGGATGTGTATAAATATGAATAAATTAACTAATTAATTAATGAGAACCATTTACTGTAAAGCAGTCCTGATTAGGGAGGTGCAAAACTACATATTTTAAAAATGGTCTTTTCAGAGGTTTGCATGAATTCCACATTTAAACTTTGTAAATCTGAATCCAAAGTTGTTTGTGTGTATCTCCTGTAAGCTTATGTACATGGTGTTAAACCAGCATTGCTTATGTGTTTTAGGAGGAAGGGGAGGATCACGAGGAGGAAGAGGAGGCTTCAGAAATACCTTTAAATCAGGTGTTATTACATTCTTCATTCCCCTCAACAGAAGTCTGGTTTTAAGGATTTCAGTCAATTTTTGTTATACTCAAAAAAAAAAAAAAAAAAAAAAAACACACACAAACTGCCTTTTAAAATTGTGATCTGAAAGCTTTTTTCACTCATTTCAATATTTTGATACGTCTTCCAAATCTTTATGGGTGAAAGCAACTTACTGTAAAAGACATGAGTGAGGCTAAATCTCTCCGAATGGCATTGTTGTGCCCTTGAAGGGCACTGTGGAATGGTCCCCACATCAAGAGTTGTTTCGGATGAATTCCCTTTCTACAAGTTTGTTAGAGAAGGATACATGGTAAACTACTTCATTGAAGTGACCATCACATTTATGATAATGTGACCACGGGTGGCGACTCTATTATAGCACAAAATGAAGATCAGAAGGTCTGTTTAAAATGCAGTGTAGTTTACTGAAATTCCTGACAATTATTGACAAATTGAGCATAATTATGGTTATCAACTGTTATTGTGCAGTCTTGCATGTATGCATTTTAATATTGATTTTTACATGACATTCTTGCTCATTTTTCAGAAACTGATGAAAATGAAAACAATGAGGGTAAGGTGTATTTATTATTATTATTTTTTTAAACAAGACATGTTTTTATGACTTGCGCTGCATTGCTTCATGGACCTGGTCTCTTTGTTGAAGGTTGGAAAGATGAAGGCCAAGGAAGAGGTCGTGGTGGATCCCGTGGGGGTTTCCGCGGTGGATTTCGTGGTGGTTTCCGTGATGGTTGGTTCTTGGAATAAACTTTGATTTGCTATTTATGCTAGAAAATAGCCATGCATGTTTCTTGTCATCTCCTGCTGTATGTGAAGTAGGGTGCCTGATGCAATGTGTATTGTGTATTTTAGTGGTCATTATACACACATTTAACCACACAACATTGACTTTGACCAATCATGGTAAAGTTGTGTAATGACTAGTTTTTAAAATTTTCATTGCCTGTTTTTAAGGCGGAAATGAAGAGACTGGGAGAAGAGGCTTTGGAAGAGGTGATGAATTTGTTGTTGTCGGTGTAAAAATTGTCACAATTTAAAACACTTTTTTTTTTTAAATTACTGTTCTTGTTTATCTTCCAGAAAATGACGAAAATGGCACAGATGAGGGTAATGTCTTTTTCTGAATAATAGACATTTGTTTATGACTCTGTGTCATGGAGCCCATCTGTTTGTTGCAGGTTGGAAAGGAGGTGAAGGCCGAGGAAGAGGTCGTGGAGGCTTTCGTGGGGGCTTCCGTGATGGTTAGTTGTAGTTATAATGTGATGAGATAGTGGCTGGAAGACACGAGGCGTTAAACTAGTACAGCTATGTAGAAAGTTAGTTGCCTGGGCCAATGGTGAATTATGCAGTTTAGGTTATAGTACATGTTTGACCACAGCTGCCGTTGACCAGTCACAACGGAGTAATTGAATATTTGTATTTATGTCCTGCTTTTAAGGTAGCGGGGATGAAGAGACCGGAAAAAGAGGCTTTGGAAGAGGAGGTAACATTTTAATATTAATGTGGTGGTGTGTTTTTGTTTTTTTGTTTTTTTTGTAGTTGGTGAGTATGTTATGGGTTCAATTGAGCTCTCTTTAATGACACTGTAGGTTTCAGAGGCCGGAATGAGGAAGTGTTTTCCAAGGGTAATTTACTACATTTGTAGTAACTAGTAAGTAATGAACCTTTTGCGTTTTAATTGGCTTAGTTTTTTTTTTCTTCCTAATTGTCCAGCTTCAACCGCAGACAAGCCAGATCAAGAAGCAGGTGAAAATGCAGGTGGGTAATTTTTTCAATGCAAGTCATTTGCTTCATACAGCGTAAGATTTATAGTTGACTTGTTTTATATCCAGAATGAACTATTCATTTGTTTCTGTTTCTTGTAGGACCCAAGGTTGTCTATGTGCCGCCTCCCCCTCCAGAAGAGGAGAGTTCAATATTTTCCCATTATGCCACGGGCATTAATTTTGACAAATATGATGACATCCTTGTGGATGTGAGTGGCAGCAATCCTCCAAAGGCTATTATGGTAAGTTATTAGAGCATATATATTGTAATCCATTTTAACTTTGACTATTAGAAGTTGTATTATCAGTGTGATTTGTCAATGCAGTAATAGACCATAATAATAGAGTAATAGAGATTTGCATCCTGGTAGGCCTGTTTGTTTTAAAATAAAATCATTTTTGGTTTACAGTGCATTAGTTTGTGATCTTTTTGGAGAAAGATATAATCTGCAAAAGTGGTTACTTTTATTTGTGCGCGCGCACCATAAAAAAACAAGATTTGTGCTCTTGTAAAATAAAGCAAACAAACATTAACCAGGTACACTTTTTTCCATTAGAAATAAGGAACTGGTTGTAATACTCTTACTAGTTGTACATTTTTAATTAACTGCTAACGCCTCCCAGTTTAAGGTGTCAATCTGGAACACATCTAAATGATGGCTGTCTTTTTTTTAATTATCTCGGTTTCTTAAATTTTACAAGACATTGATGGGAAAAATATTCTTCATTGTCTACACACAGGCTTATTTTCACAAGCAGTTTTGTTTACGTAGCATGCTCAGAGGCTATGAAAATAGGGCAAAATGGCTACAAATTCAACAGTACTTCAAAATGTCACTCACATGCTCACTCTCTCTTACAGACTTTTGATGAAGCAGGACTTTGTGAATCACTGAGAAAGAATGTAACGAAGTCTGGATATGTGAAGCCTACTCCTGTCCAGAAACATGGGATTCCCATTATTTCTGCTGGACGAGATCTAATGGCTTGTGCCCAGACCGGATCAGGAAAAACGGCAAGAACAACCCTCTGACACGCCGTTCTTATTAAACGCCAATCTTCATTCTGAAGTGGTTTGTCAGTGATTGTAATCACCATTTGCTTGCTCTGTGCCATCCGTCAGGCGGCCTTCCTGCTGCCCATCCTTCAGCGGCTGATGGCTGATGGTGTGGCTGCCAGCAAGTTCAGCGAGGTGCAAGAGCCCGAGGCCATAATCGTGGCCCCCACCAGAGAGCTCATCAATCAGATCTATCTGGAGGCCAGGAAGTTTGCATATGGGTACACATTTTACAATTTTCAGCTTCTTTTTTTGTATACATTGATGTAGAGTTTTACATTTAGAATTTTCTTGGCTTAAAGTAATTTTGAAATTAGACTTTGTTTGGAATAATTCTAATTTTAAACTGTATATATGAAAACAGAAATATCTTTGCAGTTTTATTTAACAAAAGGCATGCAAATAGTAACAAACCTTTGACATACAAGACAGTTAATTTTCTCATGTGTTGCCCTGAACTTCTGTCTGCTTCTGGCTATAGAGACACCCCCCTTAAAATCAATAGAAAAATAAATACCAAGTAAATCTGCAATTGCCTTTTGAAATTTTACTGCAGAACATTATGCACAGTAGAGCTTAACGATTATGAAAAAAAATCATACTTGTCGATTATTCCCTTAATTGCGTTTTTTGCATATTTTTATGAATATAAACAAGCTGAAAACACTAACTGAAAAAACCTTTAGTACTTTTTTATAATATTAAGCTTAAAATGTCAACTACATCAGATAGTTTTTTTTTTTTATTATTATTATAAAAAGAAAAAAGAATGGTATTGTTATACTGAAATTTAAAATGAGGAAAAATCCTTAAGATAAAATTTAGAAAGAAAAAAGAAAATTCCCCTTAAGCACACAGAGTACCATAAGTGGACTTTGAACGATTACGTAATTGTGGCATCCATAATTGTAATTGTGATTTAGAAATTTGATTACCGGTAATTGTGCAGCTCTACACGGTAGGGCTGAGTATTGATACAGATTTCACCTTTATTTATGTAGCTTTTTCTACAATGCTTGATTCGGATTCATAACTCCTCATTAGCTTCGTATGAGCTCCCTCATTTATTATATATTGCTTGTAGCTTCCAGGTTAAAAATGATGGCAGTATAAAGTGCGGTTTTGAATCTTGTGTAGGACCTGTGTGCGTCCTGTGGTGGTTTATGGTGGAATAAATACTGGATACACAATTCGAGAGGTGTTAAAGGGCTGCAATATTTTGTGTGGGACCCCAGGACGATTGCTTGACATCATCGGTCGTGGAAAGGTAATGCCTCCCCAATGTGCTAAAGTATGCATAAACGATTGGATATATAACGTGGCTATGAGTTGTTGTTGTTTTACTTTTCTGTGTCAGGTTGGCCTGAGTAAGCTGCGGTATTTGGTTCTGGATGAAGCAGACAGAATGCTGGACATGGGCTTCGAGCCTGATATGCGTAAGCTGGTGGGATCTCCAGGCATGCCTTCAAAAGAGGATCGACAAACCCTCATGTTCAGCGCCACATACCCTGAAGATATTCAAAGGTCTGTCTCTGAAACACTTTAAAGGTCAATTCATGCTGTACTGCAGACATATGCGTCGGGTTTTGTCTGATTGAAAGATGCTAAATGTTCAATCTGCTTTTTGAAACTAGTGTAAAAGATTACAAAGTTTCAAAAATAACAAAAACCATTAGAATAGATATGTCCAAACTAGGGGTGTCCATGGTTAACCGGTTAACCGATTAACCGTTAAAAATTGTGTAACCGAGTGAAACATTTTGCTCGGTTAAGTGACGTCAATGGCGTGCATTGAATTTAGTTGTAATACATTTTTGCACCACCAGAGACCGCCAGAGCGCTCCCAGACATTTGTAATGTCCACAAGAAGAAGTCATTTTTCTAATATGAAGCGGGCTAATACGAGTGACGGGGCAAAATGCAAGTATTGCAATACAGTGCTTAGATATACTTCAAGTACAACCTCGTTGTTGTAATCTCAACAGCGAACACCCGGGCATCATTAGGCCGGTCAGGACACACTGGATGCGTGAAAGCATCTCAGCTGCGTGGCGTGTCCGTTTTTAATTCGGCTCCCATGTTAACAGGTTATAGCTTGTCGACTGCCTGCGTGAGACGCGCGGCTCGACGCGTGCATGCTAGAAATAGAACCGACGCCTTGTTGGAAGCGTTTCCAGGCAAAGTATAATAGGAAAATATGTTTATATGTCATTTTGTACAAAAATACATATTAATTCATGACATTTTGATATTTGAAAGTCTATAGGTTGACATAAATTCAGATATAAATGTAATTTAAATAAATAAATAAATAATTATCGCTTTTCAAATATTGTACGTGTCAAACATAGTCATAGCCTTAGCGAGGCGGCCGCGGAGTCTGCTTGTTATACATTTTAGGCTTATTCTCAAATTCAGATTGTGTTAATCGGCGGCATTATTAGGCAGTTTTAATAGGACAATTTGACCGGAGAGATTAAATTTTGTCGGACATTCCTTTTTTTTTCGGCCAATGTCCGGAAATTACTATGGTTATGGTTACTATGGCACACTATGGTTAACCGAGTATTAACCGCTAAGGGCCTCGGTTAACGGTTAATGAAAAACTTGAGAACGTGCAGCCCTAGTCCAAACTAGTTCTGAGAGCTCAAAAATTGCTCTGACATGATTGTGCTTCCATTGCTTTGTTGCACTCAATCTAGCTACTAGAGTGAGTCTAATGTAAACACCCCCTTAAAGGGGGGTGAAATGCTCGTTTTCACTCAATATCCTGTTAATCTTGAGTACATATAGAGTAGTACTGAATCCTTCATAACTCCAAAAAGTCTTTAGTTTTATTATATTCATAAGCGAAAGATAGTCTGTACCGATTTTTCCCGGAAAAACACGAGCGCCTGGAGGCGTGACGTGTGGACGGAGCTAAAGAATCACAAGCGCAGTAGGCTTTTGTGTTGAGAGCGTTTGGAAACTGTGAAAGAATCCGATCCAGAGGCTGAAACTGAACGAAAGCAGCATCAGCAACGTCTCGCTCCGAGCGGGGCTTGAACCCGGGTCTCCGATGGGAGGCGGACGCACCAACAAGGAGACAGAGATATTTGAAGCAGTTTTACTCACCGCCTGCGGTTCCAACACACGATCGTGACCCTTTTTCGTTGGGATTGCATCATCCTTAAGAAATAAACGATACGCAAATCCGTCGTCAAACTGGACCTTGTTTGTAAAACAAGCATCTTCGAAATGCAGGGAACAAACAAAAACACTTGCACAACTCCGTTGATGCTCTGTAAAAATAAACTCCATCCACTGGTCCCTTAATGCTGTTTTTTTTTTGTAATCTGTGCAGGGTTGTCTTGCCCTGGCAACCAAAAACACACTTCTTTTGTGACATTTCGAGACGCTCTCGCTCTGATCAGTGAAGTCTGTTGTGCTCTCAGTGCGCTGCTATACGGGAGCGCACTCTTCCGGCAGAAGTGCCTCAGGACCCATATAAGGAAATTCCGCTCCATCTAACGTCACACAGAGCCATACTCGAAAAAAACTTTCCGAAACTTGTGACAAACCGGAAGGAGTATTTTTGGAACAGAAATACTCCTTCAAACGTACAACTTAATTTTTGAAACTTTGTCCATGTTTAGCATGAGAATCCAACTCTTTAACAGTGTAAAAAACTCAGTATGCATCAATAGCATTTCACCCCCCCTTTTAAAAACTTCTGATTGGAGTCAAATTTAAAATGAGATTAATTACACGTGGCTTTAAACGATCCTAGTCAGCCACACAACTAGATTTTGAAAATGTTTTGCCCCCTCTGTTGTATGATAGGATGGCTGCAGATTTTTTGAAAGTGGACTACATTTTCCTTGCTGTTGGTGTGGTTGGTGGAGCATGCAGTGATGTGGAGCAAACTATCATTCAGGTGGACCAGTACTCCAAGAGAGACCAGCTGCTTGATCTGCTCCGATCTACAGGTACATTCACATGAATACACCACTGATTATTTCACATTGAGGCCTTACTGAAAATCCATATGCAATATACTTATTGAAGTATAAACCTGTTGATAACCTTGTGAGAAACTGATGGATATTCAAGTTATTAAATTAGTTCACACACCTTTAAAAGGGGTCATGAATGGCGCTGGGCTGTATACCGGTTCCTACCGAATACCTTTTCTTTTGATCTGAATTTTTTTTAAAACGCAATACTGGTGCATGTTTAAACCACGTTTGGAATGCCACGCTGTTTGAGAGGGGTCCCTCTTCTCTGTGGTGACGCCACGGCTCTCTGTGTGTTACGAAGCGTGAAAGTACTGAAGCTGAAGATTTTCAATTTTGAGATTCAAATATTCGTTTTATTATTAAATTAAAAATTAGATTTGTCTGTTATAAGCCCTTTTAAGAATGTTCAGTTGTAACCGATTTAATCAAATGTAGCAGTAAGAGGTTTATACTTTGACATTTTTCCACCGTGATGTGCATCTTTGTTGGGTTCAGAAACAGTAGAAAAAAATATAATTGTAACTGCTTTGTGCTAATGCAGTACATATAGTTTGGTACTGATTTTCCAATAGTTTGGTATTGATTGTATCCTGTAACCAGTTGTGTAAAACTGATTCCTGTTTATTCACTTATTTTTGTGAAATCCAGTTTTGCATCAATTTTATACATGTAAGATTTATATGGTTTGTAAAGAATTAAATGTTGACATCAACTTCGATGTTCATATCCTGAGCAAACGGATGTGTTTTATGGCACTTTGTTTGCCATTACAGGGACTGAGCGCACGATGGTCTTTGTTGAAACCAAAAGAAGTGCTGATTTCATTGCAACATTTCTCTGCCAGGAGAAGCTGTCCACTACAAGCATCCATGGGTATTGTTTATTTCTTGTCCCTTTCTGTAATTTTTTCTCCAACACATTATATCAGAGCGAACATGTTATTGAAGAAAACAAGGCAGTTATAGATGCATGGTGTTAGAGATCCTTTCTGACCAAAGCTTTTAACTGAATTTTATTCCTTTTCTGAACAGTGATCGGGAGCAGAGAGAGCGAGAGAAGGCTCTCAGTGATTTTCGCACAGGTCAGTGTCCGGTGCTGGTGGCCACGTCTGTTGCCGCCAGAGGCCTGGACATTGAGCAGGTCCAGCACGTTGTGAATTTCGACCTGCCCAGCAGCATCGACGAATACGTCCATCGCATCGGGAGAACCGGACGCTGTGGGAACATCGGGCGGGCCGTGTCCTTCTTCAACCCAGAGTCTGATACTCCATTAGCTCGCTCTCTGGTCAAAGTTCTGTCTGGGGTCTGTACTTTTCATATCGCATCCAAGATACTTAGTGTTTTCATACTCTTTAGTTGTAAAATGTTCATATTGTGCCTATAAAATCACTTTATATGAACAACAGATTTAAATTGGGCTCTAATCCATAATAATTGATCATTGCTAAAGCAGCAGCGCACATATGGTCAATGCTCAAATATGTGCTTAAAAACTAATGGAATATTTGAATGAAATGTTGCATATTCTGTGTTTAAATGTAAACATAGGCAATGAACTGTATGCAGTACACACAAATATCAATAACTTCATAAACCTTTATCCCAGGCCCAACAGGAAGTTCCCAAATGGCTGGAGGAAATAGCTTTCAGTGCTCATGGAACAACAGGCTTCAACCCTCGTGGAAAAGTGTTTGCATCTACAGACACACGAAAGGTATGGCTCAACACTTCTCATGTGGCTGCCTGAATATGGAGTCAGTATAATGACGTATACATACACACAAAAAATGTTTTGCAAACAAAAATGTAAGTATTGAGGAAAATAATTTTGCTTGTTGCAAACAAAAATAAAGAATTGCAAAACATAAATGAAATGATCCACTCGCAAGCCTCTGCTCATCATGACAGGACCCGGATCAGTGAGTTGCGTCTCGGGCCGATGATGTCACTTCCAGGGAGGCATGTTGTACACGCCCCCATCCCTTGGCTCCACCCCCATGTCAAAACTGCCAGAAAGCTAGACGTGCAGAAAAGTTAAGCGCAAAGGGAAAACGGTATCGCAAGCTCAAATAGATTTACACGCAGAATAAAAGCAGCGTTGCAAATAAAAGATATGCCCATGGAAAATATGTATTGCAAAATCATTGCTTTCGCGCCGTTTCATTTGTTTTGCAATTCTTTATTTTTGTTTGCAAAAGCAAAATTATTTCCCTCAATACTTTTGTTTGCAAAATTTTATTTTCTTTTGTTATATATATATATATATATATATATATATATATATATATATATATATATATATATATATATATATATATATATATATATATGAGCAAGCATCATATTGACTCCATACCTGAACTTGATTTGTTGTAATTTGATGCATGTCTTTTACATTTAGTCATTCAGCAGACTCTTTCATCCAAAGCGACTTAAAAATGAGGACAATAGAAGCAGTCAAAAGTGCAAGTGCTATTATGATTTTTAGTTAGCCTAACGGTACACGTAGCAAGTTTTTATTTTTTTGTTTTATTTAA
Source organism: Carassius gibelio (assembly GCF_023724105.1). Classification (NCBI taxonomy): domain Eukaryota; kingdom Metazoa; phylum Chordata; class Actinopteri; order Cypriniformes; family Cyprinidae; genus Carassius; species Carassius gibelio. Next base: position 4,806,612 of record NC_068405.1, on the reverse strand, counting down.
AGAATAGAATTATAATAGTGAGTGCTAGAGTTCGAGGGTCAAATAAAGAGGCAAGAGATCGTTGAAGATGGCTAAGGACTCAGCTGCTCTGAGTTGGGTGGGTCATTACATCAGGAGGGAACATCAAATGTAAAACGAAACTTTTACTGGTTTCTGTTTGTAGGGAGGGTCCTTCAAGACAGATGAGCCGCCTCGAGCATCCGCCCCAACCCCAGCAGCTGCTGCAGATGATGAGGAATGGGAATAACTACTGAACACCTTACATTCTATTATGCAGATTTATTTTTATTTTTGTGAGTTTATTAGTATGTTTCTCCAGCATGTTTGTTGAAATGTTAATTGATTAATGTAGCACTATGGTAAAGCTGTTGCATTTAAAAAGTCACATTCTGAAAACTGTAGGTTTGATCTGAAGGACCGAGTATTAATCAAGACATGATACCTTTTAGCTGTTTGGTTTGAATTAACGATTGGATTTGTGTCACTTGTTTGGATTGAAGAGCACAACTGGATTAGTGGATTTGTTTTGCATCATCACATTAACACTTTGCTAAGAGCGTATTGAGTTTTGTGAGCTTCTACCTGAAAGTCTTTCCTACAGTGGTAGTGTATCGATCAGTTCTGTTGTTAAATGTGACAATTTGTAGGTTGTTTTTCTTGACATTTGTCTTAAAGCCTAAGTATACAAGTAAGGAAACTTGTTTTGCTAATGTACCTTCCCAGATGAAGGTAAATAAAGCGATTGTTTACCAGATGACTTGGTTTAAAATAATTAATCTTGCTGAAATTTCACGTTCAAGACTATGCTGTACCACAGAGCAGTGCTTCTCCACTTGTTAAAATGGCTAAAAATAAAGCTGGAAGTTGACATTTGATTTCTCCAAAAAGAATAAGTGTTGATTCCTAAACCTCAGTCTTGCTTCCTAAATATGTTTTCATGAAGACTGCTATATATTCATAGAGTTCAGCGTCTCAGATTTGGGATGCTGATGGCAGTGAAGAGGCCAGAGTAGTAGACGTGTTGGATGGACACAGACACAGATGAGCCTTTCATTACATCGATCTGATTGCTAACTGAAGTCCAGTCCTTTGTCATTGATGCAGCTTGCATCTCAAGGAAAAACCACAAAAGCCTGGCACAAAACAAAATCCTTAACTAAAAAATAAGCTTGAGTTTACAGCAAATACATTTGTGCTCAGAATTATTCATTGGTAAATGTGATCTAGACTAAATTTGGAAATGTGTTTGGTCTTTTATTTAAAAGACACATCTAACTTAATTGAAATAAGAATTTAAATGTAAAAAAAAAATTGCCAAGAGAACATGCACACCAGGGGTGCGTTTCCTAAAAGACGCAAAGAAAAGCGGGAATTAAAATGTAAAACCTGATTTCAAATAGCCTTTCAAAACGATAGGGATCATTTTATCTGCATGTTTATTCTTAAGCCCTTAATGTCGATCACGGATCAAATCGATGCACCATGACCAACCACTGTTTAATGCATTTGAGACATTGTGATTTCCTCAATGCGTAACTGACATGTCACACGTAAACTTTTTAAATATGTAAATGCTAAAAAAGTCATGCAAATCCATTTTGCTGTCAGGGTTGGGCGAGGCTCGTGACGTGAACGAGCGCTGCTGCGCGCATGCGCACTAAACCGATGGAAGGTCATGCAAAATAGCGCAGTTATTCTGAATAAAATATAAATTCAGCTAAAATATTTGTTGTTGGACATTAAATGTGATATGTAGAATTTGGATCCTACCTACAAGTGTATTTTTATGATGGCAGTAACTTTTAAATCAGATGTAAGCTAAGGTATTTTATTTTACGGTAAGGTGTGAATTAAATAAATGGATAAACAATGCAGACTTATTTTCGTAGAATTTGATCATATTTCCCAAGGATAAGAACATTTTTATTCATACTTAAAGGGATTTTATATATATATATATATATATATATATATATATATATATATAATACAAATGTATGTTTATTAAATCTTTATGTATACCTGATAAAATATTTTAGAGCTTGGCATCACCAGAAAATGTATAGAAATACCCAACGAATTATATTGTTGTTTTTCTGTCTTTCCAAACCTAGAAATCACTTTTTGGTTCGTCTTATTCATTCATTCAATCAATCAACCAATCCTGAGTTTCTGAGCTCTCCTGGTTAAGAACCTCTGTTTTCTGTTAAAGTTAACTCTTTAATCACAAATCAACAACACTAAATTACACTAAAATGCGTACAATAAACATTTTTATTCGATATAAAACGTTAGTTTTCTGTTTAATCAATTTTTTTAACGTCCTCATTCGTTTATAAGGGTTTGTCTGCCCGCTCTGGAATTATGGGTAATGTAGTTGTTTGAAGGCTTCCTCGCGTTCCTCGAGCGTTGTGTAGCGACGGAAGCTGAACTACTAATCTCATGCGACACTTGAAAAGCATGTGCCGTTTATATACCGAGATTTATTTTCAAAACATTTATTTGTCTCAGCAGATTGTCAGCTTTTGTCTGCTTTGGTAAATTTATAATTCAAGGTTCCTGTTTATTTTCATTTAAATAGCCTACTAAAGCTACACGGAATCTCAGGGAAGCGTATGAATAGCTACCTGTGCAAAAAAACTATTCTGTTCCTTTTATGATCCAAATTGAGCTTATGGAGGGTCTCTTGAGTTGATGTACGCTAGTGTATTTACTATTTAGTAATGATCGCTTGAAGTTCGTGTTCTGGTTCTTGTGTTTATTAGGTTATAGTCTAAATGAAGATGCCCTCGCGCATCTAGAGTCTGTGTTTGTCATCATGTGAACTGCAGATGCTCGTCTCCTTTAAGAGAACAGAAACTGAATGATTGACTCACTGATATGAAGCGCAGATGCAGGGCTCATATAATGACACCTGATGTCATATGACTCTCAGAAGTGCCTTCAAACAGCACAGCTTCAGCTCACCTGCTCTTTTCACAGGCAATTGCTTATATATTTTATACATATATATTAATGCTCTGTTCACAAACGCGTTTTGTTTAAGGATCCAAACAACAGGAAAGGTAATCTACTAAACTCTTTTGTTCTCTCTTAATCAGATTAAATCACCGTTGATTAGATTTTTTTTTTTTGTTTGTTTCTGAATGGCTTTGCTTCAGTGTGCTGGAAATGTAGATAATGTTCAATGTAATGGTAATAATGAATTTGATATACTGATTTCAACATTTAAAATCTATTTAGTTTAGGGTTTACATACTACAGTATGTGTGCATACTGTGTATATTTATTATGTATATATATAAATGCACATGCACATATATACAGTGTGTGTGTGTGTGTGTGTGTGTGTTATTTGTATGCAATTTATATTATATATTTTTTTATTGATAAATCTTACATTTCTTAATATATGCATATGTGTGTGTTTATATATCCATAATAAATATATACAGTACACACACACAAAGTATATAAACATATACTTTAGTTTTGAATGTGATTGATCACAATTAAAAAAATTCAACCCTAATTCAGTTGATATGAAGCACACACACACATTCTTGTACATCTGTCTTTGTGAGGACATTCATTGTCCTCAATGCAATTGCTCTGTGTGTGTGTGTGTGTGTGTTATAATAATTTGTGTTCCACAATCCTAACACAAATCTCTAAATGAATAACACATGCCTCAGCTGATGGCAGGAGTTGTGTTACTCACAGGACAGCCATCTCTGTTCTGTGACGCTTTCGAGTCTGTGTGAGACATGTCTCATCATGGCTTTTCCATGTAAAGAGTTACTGGACAAATGCCTTTCCAGGTGATGAGGGTTTAAACAAAGCACAAGCGTCATGGATGAGGACAGTAAACCGTTACTAGGATCAGTGCAAGCTGGGGAGTGTTACACCGATTCATTGGACCCCAAGCAGAGAAGGTACTGTTCTTCTGCTGGCTTTAATTTAAGAACAGAATATTTCTATTTTTTAAAGCTGTTTTTGCCATGAAAATAGCCTTTGACGCTGACATGGCATTAAATGAATATATACTAAAAGACGTAGAATGTTTTCAGCTATGCATTAATTTTTGGGGTAAAACATAAATTGATTAAATATACTTGACAAATATTTATGGTCAAATTTTCACAGGAGCTGGGACAGTGTTTCCAGACATCAGTGCTTTCCTCCCCTAACATTTACTCAGAAAGCTGCTTTTGTTAACTGGTTTCCTTGCAGGATTAATTAGCACCTCTAGCCCGATTGAATTAACACACTCTGGTATTTCACAAATACTGTCGAAGATGTAGTGCTATGTGAAACTGAAACCTCCTGGTGCTGTTCAGAAGCATATTACCTCCATGTGCATAATATTACAATATGCATTAATGCCGAGGTGTCCAGTCCTGTTTCTGGAGATGCTCACTGCATGATGTCATGTCCAGACCTGTAGTGTTCCTGAAGATCTTAATGAGCTGTTTCATATACAATGATAGTTGTTGTTTGCTTGGTCTTTCAGGCCGTTTCACGTGGAGCCCAGAAACATAGTGGGAGATGATGTTCAGGAGCGTGTGTCGTCTGAAGCTGCGGCGCTGAGGAGCAGAGTGCATTACTACGGGCGTCTGACCGCCTCTTCAGACCCACTGCTGGTGCGTCCCTGCCTCCTGCTTTACCTGGCACTAATACCTCCTAAAGGTTTAAACCTGTGTCTGGACGAGCAAGCATCAAAATATCTATAGGTGGTTTATTAGGCTTCTTGTGATCACCGTGCATGTCAAATCGAAATTTTAAGAGAATGCACAAATGCCATAAAATGCACATTTGTTTTAAAATGCTTAGGGTTTTCATTTTTTATAATTTGTACAATGGCAACTATTTTTGTCTATAACACATTACACGTTATCATGTTTATGCAACAGAGATAAGCTGTTAATATTTAATACCTTTTTACAGATGTTAAGGTGCGATCGCATTATACAAATTGAATCGCGGAAACGGTGTAGGAAAAAAGATGCATTGTTTTATTTTTTCTGAGTAACAAGTAAAACCCTGATGAAATTCATGCAACCAACTTGAACCCATTGAGAAGTCTGCAGGGGGAAATCTTTCACACATGCTCAAATTCCTCTTGAAAAAATGAGCAGATCAACAGTAAATGTGGTGCACATTTACAATAATGGAAAATATATTACTTGTACACTATACAGTTAAGGCTTTTTGGTTTAGTCGGACCTTAAAATGACACATGAAAATGAAAAATTGTGAATCATATTCAAAATGATTCATTCATTCTAAGCATTCGTTCAACACCTGTCCAATGAAGGTTTACCAAAATTTACTCGGACTTATGTCTTTCAAAACTTGTGGAAATATCCTTTTTATGTGAAACGAAATGTAGCTTTGGAGTGAACAAACAAACACTGTGACTTAAACAGTGAAGATATTTATATTCCAGTTAGTCTCGGGCCAAAATCTCATGATTGTGAGAGAATCCTGCTCTTTGAGGGTGTGTTTTCTTTCTGCTTCCTTTTTTCGCCGATATTTGTGAGCAGTCTGTTGTTTGTGTCTGTGTAGAATTGAATTAGACTGTGGCTCTGGTTTCCTTTTTTTCTGTTGTGCCTGGTTTGGTTTGTGGAGGATGTATCTCTAAGTACAGATGAACACAATCACTCGATCTCCAGCAGTATTTCAGGACAATGCATCATTTGTCTGGGGACTCCTGAAGGTGCAGTCTTGTCCTGTATGTCACGAAGCCACCGTGATGTTCATGTGTCTTATCTTCCCCAGGTACCTCCAGATCATGTTATTCCTTGTCCTGAGGACATCTATGTCTACAGTCCACTGGGAACAGCGTTCAAAGTGCAGGGGGGCGACAGTACTGCCAAAAACCCCAGCATTATCACAATGTAAGATCACCTTTGAAAAGGCTTTGAATGCATTGCTTTATGAAGAGCTCTGCCAGAGCAGGTTTAAGTGTGTGTATTACAGCGTTATAGAGCGTGGAAAGATACAGAGCTAGAATGTTAATGCTATTAACAGTTAGTCAGAAAACCTAACAATAATTGCCTTATACAGCACAGTTATGTGCTAGCATGTTAAATGGAGAGAGCATTATTTTTTCGCAGAGCAGATTTACATGAAATGTACTGTACAAGTAGTTATTGAAACACCTTTTGATTTAAGCGTGTGTGTGTGTGTGTGTGTGTGTGTGTGTGTGCAGCTTCGCCATATGGAACACCATGATGGGAACATCTATATTGAGTATACCATGGGGCATAAAACAAGTTAGTTTAAGTTCTTCTTGTGTCAGTATTTCCTTTCCTCACTGCAGGCTGGTAAGAGGAGAAATGATTTTTTGTTCTGTTTCTAGGCTGGCTTCACTCTGGGCATCATCATTATTGTTCTCATGGGTCTGCTGACGCTCTACTGCTGCTACAGAGTATTAAAGTCCAGAGAGTCCATACGTAAGCCGACCACATGACCGCTCTCTAATAAACAGCCTGTCTCTCACTGTTTTTACTGCCCCAATGCAGAAGGCTGAAGTTATGAGAGATACAGTGACTCAGACAAAAACATTCATTATTTGGTTATGTTTATAGCATTCTCAGTTTAAAGTGCAATGAGGGGCGCTATACACCTAATGACAGCTCTGGTTGTTCTTATGTGACAGACAGGATCATCCAGACAGTGTGTTAGTTTGTGTCCGAATTAATACCGTTCCTATGTTCATCTAATTCACATAAGCTGGTCTAGCGAACGCCATCATGTAACGACCTCAGGAGTTGCTGCTAGATCAGTTTTCACGTGTTCCTACAATGAATGGGATGTTGATCTGTGTAACTATTTCCACTCTTGCACCGACGCAGCGGGTGTTTAACATGACTGTTTGCAGCTTATGTAGACACCTCAGACTGGGAGTTTCCTGACGTGTGTAAATATTACTTTGGTGGATTTGGGAAGTGGTCGAGTCTTGTCTTCTCACTGGTGTCACTGATCGGTGCGATGGTGGTCTACTGGGTCCTCATGTCCAACTTCCTGTTCAACACAGGAAAGTTCATCTACAGTGAGTGTTTGTTCTCCTCATGTGTTCTGCTGTCCGTTAAGCGATGGGCTGCTGTATAACCGCTTGTGTATTTGCCATCCACAGACTATGTTCACAATGTGAGCGCATCAGATGCTTTTGGCACGAATGGAACAGATAGAGGTGAGTGCACACACGGATCCATTATTATTACAGGCCTTCATCACACTTCCACTTTAGAAAAGCTGAAGCTTCAAATAGTAGTGTAAAATAACGTCTGCTGTAGCCTGTATGAATGTCAATGTCCTTATGTGATTTACTGAGTATTTACTGATGTTTCATCAAAACATATCAACCACAGTTTATTCGGGTGTGATGATGTCATGATTTAAATGGAAGTGCACAAGACTTGCTGCATGTGCATGCATAATACTTCAGAGTCGAGACAGCTTCTTATTAAAGAAATGCATGAACCGCATACAAACAACATATTGTGTTAAAGAGCAATAAAATCAGATATATATCAGAATAATATCAGAACTGCTTTCATGCATGTACTTCCTAATACAGTATTAATTCGAGTTTTAATAAATTAATATTTCAGCCCAGATTCGATTGTTCAAAAATAACTTTTACCATCCAAAACACATTTTTTGAGATGGTAACATATACAGGTAGCATATTAGTGAAAACAACAACATGTCTACTATTAAGGGAAGCGATTACTGCTGATAGTAAAGGAAAGTCTTTGTCTGTGATACAGCTATTTGAAAGAGACAGAACAGCGCTTTTTGGTAATTAGTAGACTATATAATTAATATAAAGCGTGTTGTCCTTGGACAGTGTCCACTATAGTTTGCTGTGCTCCATTCAGTCAAAGGAGTGTGAATGTTTTCCTAATGATCTGGAGAGGAGACAAAAATGATGCATCAAGTTGTTTAATTCACATTTATAGCACTTAAAAAATGTACTTGTAACTTTATAAATAATTTGCCTAAAATGTCAGTTTATAATAATGGTCCAGAACTGGAATCAGTTGCTGCATTTCATGTGCTTGGCCATTTAAAGTGTTTTTTATATAAGATTATTTCTGTTGAGTTCAGTCTGACAGCATGTGTTTCTCTAGTGATATGTCCGTACCCAAACCTGGATCCTGACGGGGGTCACAGCACTCTCCAGTACTCTGCGGGGGAGAACAGCACAGGAGCGCTGTTTGATCGCTGGTGGAGTAAAACACACACCATCCCGTTTTACCTGGTGGTCCTTCTGCTGCCGCTGCTCAACTTCCGCTCGGCCTCCTTCTTCGCCAGGTTCACCTTCCTCGGTATGAGTATAATATATCTGCTCTCAGCTTGTGTTTGGATCAGTGTCCTCTTCCATGCTGCTGCTGTATAAGAGGCTTTCGTTGGTTTCACAGGCACCCTGTCGGTGGGTTATCTCATCTTTTTGGTCACATATAAAGCCATTGGACTGGGCTTTCACCTGGACTTCCACTGGTTTGATTCATCAACGTTTTTTCTTCCAGGTAAAGGACTCGCTCTCTCTTTTTTTTTTTTAAATCATGCAATGACTTGAAATCACATGTAAGCTCATTTTAAAGGGCTAGTTATGCTAGTATATTGCTCTCTGTTCTCTGTGTAATGTTCTGGTGGATTATCTCTGGTTTAGAGTTCAGATCGCTGTTTCCTCAGCTGAGTGGGGTCCTCACACTAGCGTTTTTCATTCACAACTGCATCATCACGCTTATGAAGACCAACAAACATCAGGAAAACAACGTGAGTGTTCTCATCAGTGTGTTATTACCGACTCAAAACAGCACATCTGTCCTCGTGGGATTAGTTTCAGCCATTACACGTCTGCAGCGGGTGCAGAAGGTTTCTTTTTCTGCTACAGAGAAACTAAAACAGCTTTTGCGCTGTACTTTGTACAAAGGGAGAATGGAGACGGGTCAGTGTGGCCAAGAGTGAGTTGTTAGGAAGATCAGGAAGAAGCCAAACTATAGTTAATGTGTGTGTGTGTGTGTGTGTGTGTGTGTGTGTGTGTGTGTGGTTTGACCATAGCACTTATCCAGTCAGTGAGCGAACAGGAGTTGTTTGCTGTAGCAACATGAAGATATGAAGACATAAATATTGATTTTGTGAGAATTATGTTAGGTGAATTCTTCTGAAACCTTTCAAGAACACACTGTGCACATTTCAGTGCTCAAGACTGACCAATAATATAATGCAATATTAATACTGTTTTTCTTCAGCATATATTGCAAGTGTAGATGTTCCCGCTGAGATGTGCTGGTAGTGCAGTGAATGTGTGGTGTTGTGTTGGCAGGTGCGGGATCTGTCTCTGGCGTATCTGCTGGTGGGGTTAACGTACCTCTATGTGGGCGTGCTGATCTTCGCTGCCTTCCCATCACCGCCGCTGTCGAAGGACTGCATTGAGCCAGTGAGACCTCAGTAAGATGTGTGTGAGCTGTGTGAGGGCCATTGGTTCACACTGACAGTGTCTGGTCCTCCTCTGCAGAACTTCCTGGATAACTTCCCCAGCAGCGATGTCCTGGTGTTCGTAGCGAGGACTGGTCTTCTGTTCCAGATGACCACCGTGTATCCTCTGCTGGGGTACCTGGTGCGCGTGCAGCTCCTGGGACAGCTGTTTGGGGACCATTATCCAGGGTCAGTCGTAGTTTAATCGTAGTAGTGGATTTGTTTTTTATTTCTGCTTGTAAAAGTGATACTAACATGCTTTATTTTATGGTATTTACTGATTATAGAATACACTTTGTGGATTATGCTTTAAAGACAGGACTTGCAATTGTTTTGCGCAACATTTAGTCATTTAGCAGATTCTTTTATCTGAAGGGACTTGTGAGGACGATGGAAGAAATCAAAATCAACAAAAGATCAATGTTAAGCAAGTGCCATAACCTTTTTAAATTATATAATAAAAAACAAACAGGATGCAAAAATAGAGAAGCTAGTGTTGATTTATTTTTTTAAAGAAAAAAGCAGTTAGTAAATGAACAGAGTGCAAGTCTGGAGTGATTAAGAACAGAATTAGAATAGAGAGGGCTAGAGTTAGAGGGTCAGATGAAGATGAGAGAGATGTGTTTCAGCAGCAGATGTCCTCAGCGAGTGAGGATCAGTCACTTCCAGAGCACTGATCAGTTCAATTCAGTCTCTATAGCTTTGACACATTCACTGAAACAAATGTGAAGTGTATCTTTGAGTCTTGGCTGTAATGACTGACTGTTCGGTGGAAATTAAATACAAGAGATTTAATATCACTTTTGAATAGTAAAGCACATTTTCACAAATAGCTAAGATAAAATGATCACTGCACCCTGAACATAACAGAATAAAAGAGGACAATTCTATTATTAATTAAGGTGGCCTTGTCCTTTTAGAAGGAGCTTTGTCATAGTTCTTCATAACATCATTTAAAATGCTTAAGTGTGTTGATGAAAGGTTTGTTTGAGATTCAGTCTGCCATTGTACACTATTCCTCTTTATATTGACCAGTGTTAACCCGTCAAATTACTTATATTTGCTTTTGATGCATTTTTTTAATTCCTGTATTTGATGGCTGAATATCAGCTCAGATTGGGGCAATAACTGTACGTGGCACTTATTTTCCAGAGTGAGACTTCCTGAACAGTTCTGCATTTAAACCACAGCCTCATTCATACAAAAAGTTTTTATTACAAAACCCCATGAAAATGCTTGTACTCAACCACTTCTCAGATTGATACGCATTGGAGAACACTGACTTGCCCTGTCTATTTAAAGAAAGATCTCAAAGGTTCGTCTGTGTAAAATGCATTGACATTATTGGTGCCGTCTCTTTCCATTCATAGTTTCCTTCATGTGTTTATTCTGAACATCCTTGTGGTGGGAACTGGAGTCCTAATGGCCAGGTTTTACCCCAACATCGGCTCCATCAGCAGGTAAGAGTCTGTGCTGTGAAGGATTTCTTCAGTAATCACACAGTTGAGTTTCCAGAGTCTGTATATCTCTGTGCAGCTGCTCTGACACAGTCTGAACTGCATCAAATGAAGGTGACTTGTTTTGTTCCTCTCAGGTATTCGGGGGCCATATGTGGCTTGGCTCTGGTGTTTGTGCTTCCCTCTCTGATCCACATGATCTCTCTGAGACGCAGAGGTGAGTTACGCTGGCCCTCCGCTGTCTTCCACAGCTTCCTCATCCTCCTCGGCGTGGCCAATCTGTTCGGACAGTTCTTCATGTAGCACGCTGTGCCTCGAGTGAACCGCACACGTCTGTGTTTACCTGATGGAAGAGCAACTCGACGAGGCACAAAATGTATTATTATTTTATATTTTAAAAGGGTTTAATTAAAGCTGTGCATTTATCATATTGCTTTTATTAGCTAGACAAACTATTTCAGCAGAAATTCAATTGTTTTTAAATGCATTTCAATTTTCTTCAGAATCACTGATCATCATCTTACCTCAATATTTGCTTCCTCGTTCTTTTTCGTTTTTTAATTATTACTTGAACTGTATTTAACACCAGTGAATTCTGCACAACATCACTTTTCAATTATTCACGTTCAAAATCAAGTTCTCAAAAAACTAGGATCTTACTGAAGATGCCACAGATGCAGATGAAGTGAGTGTGCAACACAAATGCAGTCTTTTTGTGAAATGTAACCTGCATACAGTAATTAATGGAAACATTAAGGGAAACGTAAGTCTAGATTTGTTTTGGATGATCTTTGTGTCATTCTCCAACTGAATCGGAGAGTACTGATGCATGTCATGTCACTTTATGAAATATGTGCACATCAATAAGGGAAGCTTACATTTGCACACTTCTGTGAGAGTCCAAACTTAAGTCACTTTGAAGTGTTTGTGAATGCACATTCATGTTCGGATCTTTCTTGTGTATTTTTAAGCAATTAAATGTAAATGAAATTGTGACCTCTCTGTGTTAGATAATGAATTTTAAAGTACCAACTGAACCCTGCACTAGTGTTTTCCTTCACAATTAATTTAAAAAGTGCTCAATGTTTTTTTTTGTTTTTTTTTTTTAAGGAAAATGTCAGCCAACATGTTTTCATATCACAGCCAAACACTTTTATTATAAAGTGTCAGAGGAGCAAAACTACATGGTTTCAAACATATGTTGTAATAAAAATAATGTTTGCTTCATTGATGATCAATCATGATGATTTCACACTTTCCATAATCTCCAGTAACATCTGTGACAGTGGGTTTGTTTTTAACTGACCGGCTGGTTAGTACAGAATAAAAAGCAGAGTCCGCTTGTCATATCAAAATCTGAAATGCATAAGGTACTCTGTCTTATAAAAATAGACTTCTCAGTTTCACTTCATGTTTCATCCGCTCTGTTACACAAAGCAACAGTCTCATGCTTTAGGGTGGCTAATGTTTGATTTAAACTCCAGATAAAAGGTGCTCATGAAGCGTGACGGTGCCTATAAACAGCATCATGATGCAGCCGAGCCAGTGCTGTGTTCAGCTGAAGAGATCGGTGTAATCAGCTGGAGCTGCTTTCTGTCCACACGCTCTCCGCAGATACTCCTCCGCTCCAGACGAGCTCAGCGGCTCCACCTGGGGCCACAAAACATAGTTAACACTCAGTGTGACAACTTTATTTTACAAAAGCACACAGCAACAAATCTAGCTATTTTAAAAATGTATTTGAAAAGTGAGTCGACTGATAAAAAAGCATGCATTTTTCTTCTTAACCACACAAAAAGCAGAAAGCATTGAGCAGCTAGCCAGCCGAGCAGCACATCGGCGGGAAGAGAACTGGAGAGAGGTGTCAGCAGTACATGCATCACATGTGAATCAAGTTGCTAGTGGTTTTCAATAATAACTGTTCTTCATTCATGGCACTCCCTAGTTGTTAGTTCGTTCCTGTAATTGTTAATCATTTACATACACTGTTGATCTTATCTCAAAAATGTGTATCAAAATGCAAAGTGTGATTAAAATACTGGTGAAAAATGAATAGGATACAGAAAACTCCTTCATATTAACATGGTACACTGTGCCCTGTTTTTGGCCAAAGTGTTTTTTTTTTTATTATTATTATTGTTTCGTATCTCAATGTCTTTGGTTTTTTTCTTAATATTGTAATTGCCTTGTTAATGATGTGTGTAGAAAGGCACCTATAAATAATATGTATTATTATTATTACACAATATTTTCCTATATAATACTCTAAAGCTGGTTTGACTCAATCTGTATTGTTAAAAGCGCTTATAAATAAAGGGGGGAAAAAAACAGTTATTTAGAAATAACATAAAATGTAATTGTTTAAAAATGTAACTTTTTCCCTAAATCTGTGTTGTATTTAAAAATTACAAATATTTAATAAACATTTTTATATTTACTAATAAATATAATAATTATAATATTTTACATGTTTATTTTGATGAACGAATCTAAATGAACAAATTTCAAATGTGATTCTTTCCTGAGATTCGAGTAATTTCGATGCATATTCTACGCCACAAATGTCACAAAGTCATTAAGCAACTTTTAGCAACAGATCAACATGCCTTCAGCAACTTTACTTGCTTTAGAAACGGTCCAGTAAACACTGCAAGCAGCAATTGGTGGTCACTTTATTTTAAAGGTCTAATTCTTGCTATTAACACCATTAGCTATGAATCTGATCTCAATAAATTTGCTAATAGTAAGTAAGGTAGTTGCTAGGTTTAGGTATTGTGTAGGATTAGAGATGCAGAATATGTGCTTTATAAGCATGTTAATGCTTACGCATGCTAACAAACAGCTAGTTAATAGTGAGAACTGGTCCCTATACTAAAGTGTTACAGATTAGAAGTGAAAAGGGAGACGATTACATTTAAAAGCATCCATTTGAAAACAAACTTGAGACATGAGGGTTTATGGAGAACCACAAAAGATTATAAATGCATTCCAGAGAATAATTTGTGGGATATTGTGAAAATTAAATCAGGAGAGCACAAATGTGCAGGATATGATGTCTTCATGTGGAGTACAAAGAAATAAAATAGTCATGAGGAAAGGAATGCAGCGGATTGAAAACAGACACAATAATGAATTGAGCTGGGTGTGAATGTTGTACACTGGAATGTGCTCTTGACTTTACTCTGCAGGACATTTATCAAACACGAGGAGCTTTCATTTTTGGGTGAACAAACCTTTTAACGTTTTTTTTATGTGCACCTGAAGAAATGTTTGTCTTTGTGATGTGTGGACCTAAAAACTAGCATGCAGAAATGGTTTGGGATTCTTGTGGCCCGGATGCAGTGGTTTCAGCACCAGTGCATTTACCTGATGATATTCCAGCAGTTCAGTGAGCGAGCTGAATCTGATCTGGTCTCCCAGCAGCATGTAGCAGCTCTCTGAAGCATCGATCAGCAGGTGCTTGACTCCCTCACTGGATCGGTAGGAAAGCACATAACCAAAGACCCTTTCGCTGACACGCACCAGGAAGAACCCGGGCTCGCCGTCCTCCAGCAGCGCCTCTGCCTCTTCACGGGAGATGATTCCTGCAGGGCACATGAGGATCCAGCTGCATTCTCACACTGAAGCAAAGGAATATAGTCTCATGTTTGTTCTCACCGTGAAACCAGGGTGCGATCCGGCTCTGGTCGCGCTGGAATCCGGCTCGGAGCGGCAGCTGTTCCTCTTTGAACCAGCGAATAATATGATCTCGACTAGACGCTGACAGCGAGCGCCGCATGCCACCCTTCCTGTCCATCACAGCACAAGAGATTACTCTCACATACAGTGGGCCTATTTATTCAAATCCTGGATGAACAAGCGTACATCTGAAGCTCTGTGGAAGCACATTTAACATTATCCTACACATCATTTAACATCTTTTCACAGAACAGTCTGCAGTACAACATTCCTCAGATGAATATGCAGCTATGATTAATATGCCACTAAGTCAAAGTCTCGCATAACTTTCTGATGACTAATTAATTGACTGTATTATACAGATTATTATATTGATATCGAATGCAGCGGGAGATGAAAAAAATATCAAAATACAATAACTTACATCACAATTCTGTAATTCTGTTAGTATTCTAATAAATGAGTTGCATGCACATTTTTGTAAACACAAAGCAGACTGACCAGCATTCAGAGAAAACCTGAATAATAAACATATCACTGCATTCAGTCCACAATAAATTTATATTCCACTAAAATCCAAATTTAGGACAAACTATCAAACAAAAAAACATTTACCACTACATTACCGGTTAGATTAATTGATTAATTAATAAATTATTTTATTCACAAAGGACACATTAATCAAAAGTGACAGTAAAACCATATATAACATTTATTTCAAATTAATGCTGTTCTTTTGAACATTTCGTTAATTAAAGAATTAAAAAAAAAAAATTGTATTTCAAAATACGCAGTTTTGGTGACTTAAAAACAAGATGCGTCCCAAATCACGTACTTATGCACTATTCTATGGCGTTTTGTGGAATAAATAGAGTTAGTACTGCGATCACACAACTCTAAAAAGAAAAAGCACTTGAAACACCTGGACGATGCTCTTAAATGAGCGGAAGAGTGAAGTACGAAATGTTGGACACTTCATGAACTCAACTGTCACAGCTGCACTTCCCTAGCAGAGGGGGAGGGGCTATTATGAATCACAAAATAACTAATATATAATTCATACACTACATGGTTGAGTTCATAAGTAGAGAGTGTATGGGTGCATATTGTATAGTGTGTCATTTGGGACGCAGCTTTACAGACCCCAAACTTCTGAATGATGGTGTCTCTACTAAACAAAGAATTGTTATTCTTGACCCAGATATTGATGTCTTATCGACATGTCTCCGTTCATATTTCTCACCCTATTCAAATATCCTCAATCCTGCCCTGTTTAATTGTGTTTACATGCATATGGATTTAAGCCAAAATATCTTTTTTTTATCTAAATAAGATTACATTATATGTAATTTAGACACTTTATTCACAATATCCACTTTTTAATTATATTTCCATGTCTGAATGAAATTGAAAGGATTTCTGCAGTGAGGAGAACGCTTTCATCCTAGCATTAAAGGAAATTAATGTAAATCACTAAACAGATGGGTGACCTACATTTGGCTTTGGCTCGCACCTTCAGTGTGCTGTTAACATGAACAGAGCATGAATAATTACACAAATACAACAAAAGAGCAAGCGTTTTTCAGCATTTCCACAAAAGTGAAGCTGTTAACAGTTCATGATTACAACTTTTTCAGAATAAATGTGACCCTTTTTTTGACCGGATGATGTGCTTGTAAACGTGGCTGTGATGACTGATGACTCACCGGCTGATAGCTTTGCTGTTGTTGCTGGTGTTTCTGGGTTTGGGTGCAGGGGCTGGATCTGTGCTGCCAAAGGCCTTTGTCATGGCTGCTACACGTCCTCTTTCCAGAGCTCTGACCGAGCGCCTGCGGTGGTCCTCAATAGTCTGCTTGGCCAGAGATCGTCTGCGCACGTCTGCAGCTTTTGACTTCTGCACTGGAACCATGTATGCAAAACAGCACCGGTTATGCCTGTTATTTATGCATGACTACAAAAATAACAGCACAAACAGAACCACAGAGAACAAAACATCCCTTCTCATGTGTCAGCTCCTCTCCAAATAACAAGTTATTGCATTTTTTTTTGTTTGTGTAATTCTCAATTTTCTCAGTGATGATTTACAAACCCGATTCCAAAAAAGTTGGGACACTGTACAAGTAATTTACAAATCTCATAAACTTAGATTTTATTCACAATACAATATAGATAACATATAAAATATTGAAAGTGAGACATTTTGAAATGTCATGTCAAATATTGGCTCATTTTGAATTTCATTCCAAGAAAGTTGGGACAGGTAGCAATAAGAGGCCGGAAAAGTTAAATGTACATATAAGGAACAGCTGGAGGACCAATTTGCAACTTATAAGGTCAATTGGCAACATGATTGGGTATAAAAATAGCCTCTCAGAGTCTCTCAGAAGTCAAGATGGGCAGAGGATCACCAATTCCCCCAATGCTGCGGTGAAAAATAGTGGAAAAATATCAGAGAGGAGTTTCTCAGAGAAAGATTGCAAAGAGTTTGAAGTAATCATCATCTACAGTGCATAATATCATCCAAAGATTCAGAGAATCTGGAACAATCTCTGTGTGTAAGGGCCAAGGCCGGAAAACCATCCTGAAACCATACTGGATGCTGTGATCTTCAGCTCTTAGACAGCACTGCATCACATACAGGAATGATACTGTAATGGAAATCACAACATGGGCTCAGGGATACTTCCAGAAAACACTGTCGGTGAACACAATCCACTGTGCCCTCCGCCGTTGCCGGCTAAAACTCTATAGGTTAAAAAATAAGCCATTTAAACATGATCCAGAAGTGCAGGCGTTATCTTTGGGCCAAGGCTCATGTTTGGAAATCCAAGTTCTTTTTGGAAAACTGGGACGCCATGTCATCCAGACTAAAGAGGACAAGGACAACCCAAGTTGTTATCGTTGCTCAGTTCAGAAGCATCTCTGATGGGATGGGGTTGCATGAGAGTGTGGGGCATGGGCAGCTTACACATCTGGAAAGATGAGCACCATCAATGCTGAAAGGTTTATCCAAGTTCTAGAACATCATATGCTCCCATCCAGACGTCGTTTCTTTCAGGGAAGACCTTGCATTTTCCAACATGACGATGTCAGACCACATTCTGCATCAATTACAACATCATGGCTGTGTAGAAGAAGGATCCGTATACTGAAATGACCAGCCTGCAGTCCAGATCTTTCACCCATAGAAAACATTTGGAGCATCATAGAGAGGAAGATGAGACAAAGAAGACCTAAGACAGTTGAGCAACTAGAAGCCTGTATTAGACAAGAATGGGACAACATTCCTCTTCCTAAACTTGATCAGCTTGTCTCTTCAGTCTCCAGACGTTTGCAGCCTGTTATAAAAAGAAGAAGGGATGCCACACAGTGGGAAACATGGCCTTGTCCCAACTTTCTTTAGATGTATTGATGCAATGAAATTTAAAATCAACATATTTTTCCCTTAAAATTATACATTTTCCCAGTTTAAACATTTGATATGTCATCTATGTTGTATTCTGAATCAAATATTGAAATTTGAAACTTCCACATCATTGCATTCTGTTTTAATTCACAATTTGTACAGTGTCCCGACTTTTCTGGAATCGGGTTTGTTCATTAGATTCTTATTATTGTAATGCAGAAAAACAATAATAGGTCACAGTTTATTTGAAGGTCCAATTCTCATTATGAACTAACTATTAACTGAATTTTGCTCAAATAAACATCTTATTTTTTAATATATTTTTTATTAATAGCTACTAATAAACAGCTAATATGCTAGTAATACATGTGCTAGTTAAGAGTGAGAGTTGGTCCTTAAAATAAAGTGTTCCCCAATAATAGATTCATATTTAAGGTTTAATGTATGCATAATTTCAAGTATTAAACGGATGTAAATACTTTTTTACCTGTATTACAGTAAAAAAAATACTGTTCTACTGTAATGATAATAAACATAGGCGATAATGAGAATTATTCTCAAAAGTATAACAGATTATAAAAAATAAAAATGATTTTTTTTCTAGGGCTGTCAAATCGATTAACCGTGATTTACGCATCTAAAATATGTTTGCGTTTACTTAATATGTGTATGTACTGTGTATGTTTATATGGATATATGAATACACACACATAAAACACAAACTTTTATTTTCGATGTGATTAATCACAATTAACCGATCTGACAGTATTTATTTTTTCATGTTACTGATTCCCAAAAATCCTAACGCGCTCATAACACTTAATTTTATAAAGTCTATAATTGTTTTCCTTTTGGTTTTCAGGTTATATGTAACTTTCTGCCTCTATTTCTCAAAACACTGTAGAGTACACATCTTGAATAGCTGTAATGAGTGTCTGATGAGAGGTGTAGGCTGTATGGTTTACACGTGTTCTGCCACTCCTTGTCCTCCTCCTCTGGAGTGTGTTTCCCGCTCTGCACCTCCTTCAGACTGATGTAAATCTGCTGTTTCCTCTCCTGCTCCAGCCTCCTCAGCTCCTCCTCAGCCTTACGCCTCTCCTCCAGCTCCAGCGTCTGACAAACAACAAGCCTCCAGGTCAGGACAGACCGAACCCAAGCGTGTGTTTAAAAGCAAAGAGGAGACGGGGAGCACCTTGAGTTCCTCCTCCGCTCTCCTCTGCTGGATCTCCTGCTCTGACAACACAGTCTGCTCCGGATCCACATACAGCCCAGAGAAGCGCTTCTCCAGCTCAGCCTCTTTCTTAGCCCTGCGCGTGAAGACACAAAAACATGCAGGCCACTTGCATATTCTTACAGTTACTGGAAGTCTTTAATTATTCACAGAACTCAACAGGAAATACAATAGTTGCTGCGAGGCAAGACTGTGAATGTCAACGAGAAAACACAAAAGAATTTCCTCGTGCTACATACTCTTTAAAAAAGGTATGATCCCTGATATGAAAATGGATTTAAGCCCATCTTTCATACTGCTGCAGTTTAATGTTGTACAGTTTAACTAATAGTTTGACTGGATAGAGGCAGGTTACCGCACACCTTTGATTCAGCAGATGCCTCTTCAGATACTTTGAACATAGACGTTTGCCCTTTAGTTCAGTGCAGTTATCTACAACACATATTGCATCATGGAAATACTGGCCACTTTGGTTTGTTTGCACTGATATACAGCCAAACAGGCACTGATTATTATAATCCCACACCAGAAATGGCTGTAAAAACAGAAACTAGTATTCACTTTAACTTCTGTGCACTATTGAAGAGCATGAGGAAGTGCATTAGGAGCACAGTATTAGCACACAAGCGCTGTGATGACAGCATTCCAGTGAACTGGTCAAATATTTAACTAGAGCCGAGCGAATGGATCACTTTGGAGATTATGAGTCAAAGAACTATTACAGCGCTACCGCCGAGTTTAACTGCGTTAACTCTCAAAAACTAAAACAAGTTGGTTAAAATTATTAAATGAAAAACTTAACAAAAAATAGAACTTGAATCAATACAAACTGAATCAAGTTTCAAGTTGAAATAAAACTGGTAATATAAAATGAACTAAACTTAACTAAAACTTACATTAAAAAGAAAAAAAATAATTAAACCTACGTAATAATATGAAAAAAATACAGCACTTGCATACTCAAAACAATTATAGGTGCGGTGGATTTTAATGTGAAATATTGTTCATTAAAATTTCTGTGATGATGCAAACATGAGTGGTGTGCGGGACAAATTAAAATGAAAAAAGTTAGAAAAATTAAAATAAAAAGTAAAAAACTGGAAATATGAAAATAAATGCTGTATTCAAAATATGAATTAAAGTCTAATAATATTTAAATAAATCAAAATAATAATGATTTTCAATGGTGATTCTCATGATATAAGGTTGTTTTCAGCATTAGACAGGATAACATTATTAAAAGCTACTTTATAATTCAGAATCAGAATGAGATTTATTGCCAGGTATGTTTTACACATACAAGAAATGAGTTTTGATGACAGAAGCTTCCAGAGTGCAACAGAATGACAGTAACAGGACAAAAACACAGATAAGAAAATAACAAGTAAATGGAATAACAATATACAGATTGACAATTGTATATACAGGTGTATTACAATACATAAATCATATATAAGAGTGAGTGCGAGGTGTTTTACCGGAGCTTCTCGGCCTCTCTCTGAGCCTGCAGCGCTGCTCTCTCGCCCATGATCTCGTCACAGATTTGATCGTAGGGTTTGTCTTCAGGATGTTCTCCCATCACCCAAACCCACACATCCTCATCCAGACCCTTCATCCACGACACAGACTTTCCTGAAACTTCATTCAGCACACACACATTTCACAATATTCACAATGATGAATGCCTAATAAATATCTAAGATTAGATTTTTTTTAGAGGAAATAAAATGGGTAGGATTTAAAAAATAAATAAGAATAAAAAGACTGTATAGGATGCCTACTATTTAACATCATGCACTAATTCTATAGAAAGAACAAGTGATTAAGTTTCTTTGAAATAAAACATGCATCAACATATCACTAAGAAAGACCTTAAATGTGCATCTAAATAAAAAGTAAAAAATGTCAATGCTGATTATATGTTGGCTGTAATAATGCTATTATGTCTTTTGGACAAATGTACTACCTTCTGCTTTAACAATGTACAATGTGCTTGGTGAAATCCTGAGAGGCATACATGTGTGACAGACCCTCTGCTCTGTAAATACACACCTTTTTTGACTTTGACACGTGCAGCTTCCTCCTTCTCCAGCTGCGCCTCTCTTTCTCTCCATCTGCGGATCTGTTCTTCTCTCATCTTAAAGAACAGAATCTGTTTCTGTTCCTCGTTCAGCTCGGCCAGCAGCTCGGGCTCGATGAACATGTCAGACAATATCTGCTGCAGCATCTTCACGCCTCGGGAGCAGAGCTCAACACCTGCAGCTCAAGGGGATGTCCCTGGCTTCCTCTCTGGGCGGTCTGGACCAAAACAGAACCACTTAACCACAAGAGAAGGAACACAAAAATATATTTTGATTTGGTTCCCATTGACTTTCATAGGATGGACATTTCTAAAAATATCTTCTATAACATTCCACAGAAGAAAGTAGGTCTAAGTCATACAGGGTCAAGGGCGTAGGTTTATAACAGACAATAATTACACAATTTTTTTTATTTTATTTTTTGAAACAGAAACATTACAGCAGCATCAGATCACTATGTGATCACTTCATGTTTACAGTCTTTTAATTGGATCCAGGTTGATTGTGAAAGAATACTCTGCTGTTGCTCCGGCAACAAACACAACTTTAACACGCATCTGATTGACAGATAAACCGCACGCTCTTATTTCAGTTTTTGTTTTTTGTTTTTTTAATTTTTTTTTTGATATCTCGGCTAACAGTCTGCTTTGTACATTCAGTTGAACAACATTCCACTCACATGGTTTTCCATAAAATAACATTAAATTTGTCAAAAAAATATTCAAGGTCGGAAGGTTGAGTATCTTTCAGCACAACCTTTGTCTTTCTGTCAGTAAGCGTTATACAGAGAGCTAACAATAGCCATAGATTGCGCTTTCTCTTTTCGTTTGCTCTGTTTAGCCAAACACTGTACTTCAAACTCATCGATGCAACTTTGTTAATTCCTGAAGTGAGCTGTTGTGGACTGTTGGCTTGCAGAGGACATGATGACGAGTTTGGACATTTTGGGTGAACTAGGTCGCTTTTACTTGTATTACCCTACTCGACAAAACAACAACAACAACAAAACATACTTAATAGGCTACCATAATACTTATGAAACTATAAAATGCAGTTCTTGTTAAAATAATAACAATTCAATAACCAATTTTAGATATACAGTATGAGGAAAACAATTCTGCGATTAAAACGTAAACCACAGGGATCTGACACACATTTACTGATGGTCGCATATTTGAAGAAACTCACAGAATCTGATGTCAGTACACTACAGTTCATATACGAATGTAAATAAGAAACAGGAAGCAGGACAAAGAGCCGTCAATCAATCAATCAATCCCACATCAAAACCAGCAACCTATGACACACACACACACACACACACACACACACACTTACCGCTGTAGTAACGCTTTACACACTCATTACTCGCTCGAAGACCAGTGCAGCACATCTGTGGTGTCTATAAAGAAGCCAGATTCATTTTACAGATTAGTAATCCTGAGTATGAAGCTTAATTTCTGCCAGGACAGCTGCAGTCTGCTCAGAGAGGTGTATCGAGTGAGATCTGTGGTCATGTACACACCCTCTGTCTCTGTCTCTCAGCCCAAACCGAGAGCCCTCCTACACTCACTGCTTCCTCCGATCAGACATGCTTTATATGCAGCTCTGATCATATTCAGATATTAGACCTGCGCGAGATCTCTCCAACACACACAACGCCGTTAGTCACACACTTCTACATCTGGCTAAAAATAATTTAAATAATCTGACCATGAAATTAAACTAATTAACGCAGGAAACATTATAACACACACATATATAGGGCGTGGCCATGTCTCACACGTTTGGCTATAATTTACATATGACAATAATTTATCATTTAGTTATGACAAATAACGTGCACTAGGTGGCGCACTTGTCACAAACCGCCACTGAAGCCAACATGGGTTCGTATTTCTTGCTGTGTGCAATAAGAGGTGCAATTTGAAAAATTAGGCCATTTTTTTACATTTACCTTTCAGATAGGCCTATGCAAAGTGCTTACACACACACACACACACACACACACACACGTTAGGTTTCTGTGAATTGTGAGAACTTTCCATAGACTTAGATTATTATTATACTAACCAAACCAAACTATATTTTCTGTCCACTAACCCTAAACCTGTTTGCATTGTTACTCTTTCAGATAAACATCATTTTATTATTTAATAACTATTGTTAATAATAATAATAATAATAAATTCTGTTGTGGGGCCAATATTTTCAGGCTTTTCCATCCTTATGGGGACATTTGTACACAGTACACACACAAAACAAAATCATAAAATATATAAATAAATTACACAAACATACTATTACATCAGTAGATCAAGACTTCCATTGTGTCAGCTCAAAGAAATAGATTTAAAAAAAAAATAACACCAATATACTCAACATATAGAATAAAACTACTCAACTGAAGTTTTTATGATCAACAAATGCAAAACTTAATCTGGTCTAAAATTGGTCCAAAAATCACAGTGATGCTGTAATGTACAAACCTGATTCCTAAAAAGTTGGGACACTGTACAAAATGTGAATTAAAACAATGATGCAATGGTGCAATGATGTGGAAGTTTCAAATTTCAATATTTGATTCAGAATATGCAACCAGCCCCAAATGCCTCTCCAAACAACCGTTCACACCATTAACAGCTCCTGCAACCCATCCTGAACACCTCTCCAATCAAGCACTCTCACCATTCACACCTCCTGCACCCCCCCTCTCAGGTGGGGCACCTGCAATTCAGATCAGCGAGGATGCTGTGCGCCAGGTCTTTCGGAAGCAGAAAAGGAAAAAAGCACCAGGCCCAGATTGTGTTACACCAGCCTGTCTGAAATCCTGTGCTGACCAGCTGGCCCCCATCTTCACACAGATCTTCAACAGATCGCTGGAGCTGTGCGAAGTCCCTTCATGCCTCAAACGTTCCACCATCATCCCCATCCCTAAGAAACCCAAAATTACAGGACTAAATGACTACAGGCCTGTGGCTCTAACGTCTGTAGTCATGAAGTCATTTGAGAAACTGGTGCTGGCCCACCTGAAGGACATCACTGGACCCTTGCTGGATCCTCTTCAGTTTGCCTACAGAGCAAACAGGTCTGTGGACGATGCAGTAAACATTGGACTGCATTATGTTCTGCAACACCTAGACAGACCGGGGACTTATGTGAGGATCCTGTTTGTGGACTTCAGCTCGGCCTTCAACACGATCATCCCAAACCTCCTCCTGCCCAAACTATATCAGCTCTCCGTGCCCACCTCCGTCTGTCAGTGGATCAACAGCATCCTGACAGACAGGCAGCAGCTAGTGAGGCTGGGAAAATACACATCCAGCACCCGTACAATCAGCACCGGAGTTCCCCAGGGCTGCGTTCTCTCCCCACTGCTCTTCTCCCTGTACACCAACGATTGCACGTCTAAGGACCCCTCTGTCAAGCTCCTGAAGTTTGCAGACGACACCACACTCATCGGCCTCATCCAGGACGGTGACGAGTCTGCTTACAGACAGGAGGTAAAAGAGCTGGCTGTCTGGTGCACTCTCAACAACCTGGAGCTTAACACCCTCAAAACAGTGGAGATGATGGTGGACTTCAGGAGAAACCCCCCTGCACTCCCCCCACTCACCATCATGAACAGCACTGTGACTGCAGTGGAGTCATTCAGGTTCCTGGGAACCACCATCTCTCAGGACCTGAAGTGGGACATTCACATTGACTCCATTGTGAAAAAGGCCCAGCAAAGGTTCTACTTCCTCCGCCAGCTGAGGAAGTTTAACCTGCCACAGGAGCTGCTGAAACAGTTCTACTCCACCATCATCGAATCCATCCTCTGCACTTCAGTAACTGTCTGGTTCAGCTCAGCTTCTAAATCTGACCTCAGAAGACTACAGAGGGTAGTCCGGACTGCTGAGCGAATCATCGGTTCAACTCTCCCATCTATTCAAGAACTGTACTTATCCAGAGTGAGAAAAAGGGCTGTCAAAATCACTCTGGACCCCTCACATCCAGCACACTCCCTCTCTGAACTGTGTCCATCTGGTCGACGCTACAGAGCACTGAGCACTAGAACGGCCAGACACAGGACCAGTTTCTTCCCTCAGGCAATCCATCTTATGAACAGCTGATAATAACGGCGAACACACTACACTTTATATTTATATACACACACACTTTTTTTATCTAACACACATACTTAGCGAACACTTAAATTTTGCACATAATATATATGTACATACAAACTGCATTTTGTAATATACCTGCCTACAATTGTCATTTGTATATTGTCATTCACTATCTTCATATTTGTATTTTTTATTCTTTTATTGTGTTTTATGTTCTGTCGCTTTCATTCTGTTGTACTGCGGAGCTTCTGTCACGAAAACACATTCCTCGTATGTGTAAACATACCTGGCAATAAAGCTCATTCTGATTCTGATTCTGATTCTGATTCTGATTCTGATTCAGAATACAATATAGATGACATAAAGTGTGGGAATCTGTGCACAAGATATGTTCCGTGGAATACTCTTCCCACGGAACATATCTTGTGCACAGATTCTCACACTTTCTCATGCCTGACAAAGAGTTGTTTGCTAAGTAAGCAAGTTTGCACACATCTTTGAGGTAGTGTACCTGTGTGTGTGTGTCTGTGTGTGGGTGTGTGCTTAAGACGCTATTGAACTGTTAAGTGTGTTTGCTGGAGAGAGAAGAGACAGAGAGTAAATGGGTTGATGGCCTCTCTGGTTCTGTTTTTTGCAAACATGTTTGTCTGTAATCTCAATGGACATCATTTTATTCATAATTCTGTGAAAATTCTATTTTAAAATTGTTATTTTTTTACATTTGTCATACCTGCCCAGGGACTACAGGTGGAAATTAGCAATTGTTGCTACCTGGCCCAAGACATATTCTCTTGTTTAACAAGTTTAATGTTTATTTGTGCATTGTCCCTGTTTCAATAAAATAATTTCCATTCCACTCCATCAAATGTTTAAACTGAGAAAATGTATCATTTTAAGGGAAAAATAAGTTGATTTTATCAACACATCTCAAAAAAGTTGGGGCAAGGCCATGTTTCCCACTGTGTGGCATCCCCTCTTCTTTTTATAATAGTCTGCAAACGTCTGGGGACTGAGGAGACAAGCTGATCAAGTTTAGGAATAGGAATATTGTCCCATTCTTGTCTAATACAGGCTTCTAGTTGCTCAAGTGTCTTAGGTCTTCTTTGTCACATCTTCCTCTTTATGATGTGACAAATGTTTTCTATGGTGAAAGATCTGGACTGCAGGCTGGTCATTTCAGTACCCGGATCCTTCTTCTACACAGCCATGATGTTGTAATTGATGCAGTATGTGGTCTGACATCGTCATGTTGGAAAATGCAAGATCTTCCCTGAAAGAGACGACGTCTGGATGGGAGCATATGTTGTTCTAGAACTTGGATAAACCTTTCAGCATTGATGGTGCTCCTCTTTCCAGAAGTGTAAGCTGCCCATGCCACACACACTCATGCAACCCCAAACCATCAGAGATGCTTCTGAACTGAGCGCTGATAACAACTTGGGTTGTCCTTGTCCTCTTTAGTCCGTATGACATGGCGTCCTAGTTTTCCAAAAAGAACTTCACATTTTGATTAATCTGACCACAGAAGAGTTTTACACTTTTATATAAAATCTAAGTTTCTGAGATTTGTAAATTATTCCATTCCTTTTTTACTCACAATTTGTAAAGTGTCCCTTTTTTTGGAATCGGGTTTGTCTGTATATATATATATATATATATATATATATATATATATATATATTCTCATATACATGAGAAAGTGTGAGAATCTGTGCACAAGATATGTTCCGTGGGAAGAGTATTCCATGGAACATATCTTGTGCACAGATTCTCACACTTTATGTCATCTATATTGTATTCTGAATCAAAAATTGAAATTTGAAACTTCCACATCATTGCATTCTGTTTTAATTCACAATTTGTACAATTTGTAGTGATGCATATATATATATATATATAAAATAATTTCCACAAATTTTACACAGAAACCAGGCAACCTTTAAATAATTTATTTATTTTACTTTTAAGTTCATAGCTATGTACTGCAACATAAACAAATGATGCAAATTACTGTGTTACTGTTAATATCGTATTACTATTTACTGCATTAATTTATGCTTTTGTTGCTGGGTTTTATTTTATTATTTTTTAGGCTGATGATTAATCAGATTTTCTTTTTTAATAAAATTTTGATCGCTCATTTATTAAGAATCATCTCATATAGTTTTCTTATAGAATCATTAATTTATTTTAAAATTCAGATGTTGCTCAAAAACCTAAACTTGGTGTTACTCTATGAGCCACATTCGTACATTACCCACTATTTACCACAATGATAGCATTTGTTCAGATAGTTTTGAAAACTCTCTAAAATAAGTTTGCAATAATGTAAGTTTTAGGGAGAAGGCATTTCCTGCTTGATGCTGGAATGGAGCTGTAATTTATTCATGTTTATGTGACGCTGTGATGCTATCTCGCTGGGGCTTCATGTGGCCTTGGATGTTAGCTGTATCAAGGGTGTGATTAGTAGTGATGCATGAAGGTTTACATACTGGGCCGTTTGATGTCAGCAGTGTTGGGAGGTGCAGTGTTACAGCGAGGGCCTGATATCACAGAGAAACACCTGTCTAGAGATCAGGGCTAATTCACAGTACTGGATAGTACAGAGTCACTCTGAGAACTCAATGGAGTGGCTGGAGTTACTGCTGTTAGTGCTTATTAAGTCTTATAAATGCAACTTGTTTAAACCAGAGAATTGAAAATTACTGAGAATATATTTAGCTGCTGCCCTACTGTATATGGCTGCATGTAAACCTTCTTCCGTCTAAATACTAGCTGTTTTTTAAGCAGAACAAAAGAGCACTCATTCACAAAATACTGCAGGCAATCACTGAAAACAGAGATGCACCGACCATGACTTGAAAATCGGCCGATTCTGATAACGACTGCTGTTTTTTTTTAAGCAAGAGACAAGAAAGAATGACATAGTACATGAAGAAGATGTTTATTTGCTCTATTACAGGCTGAACTGGCCTTAAACTAATACTAGCCATTTGAAATTAGATGCAAACACTGTGTTTTAGACCGTTCATCACAGTGCTTATAAACACTGCTTTAATAAGCATTATACGGAGGTAGGATACAAAACAAAATACCATTAAAACTCTTCAGAAGACAGTTACTTTCAGAGATGCCTTAATAAAAATAAAACAAAAAATCAGCCAATTACTGTTGGTTTCTAATCGATGACCGGACAACCGGTGGCCCTCTAATTAAACAGGTTCTCATTTTCATCATTTTAGGCTGTTATGTGTAATTTTCTGATGTTGGTAGTTTGACTTCTCAAAGAGCTAAACATCAAATGTGTTTGCATGAGTGTCTCAGCATGTCCGCTAAACTAGTTTACTAGAGAAATAATTCACCTGATCTGAAAAAAACAAGCCGAAAATAAGCAACCCCTAGTTGTGAATGGTCATGAATTGATCGTGTTTGTTCCTTGAACTGTCCTCCTGTTACCCCGACCAAATGACCCTCTCATGCACTGAATTAAAATAGTGTTCTTTATTGTCCCCAAAACTCATAAAAAATTGCAAATGTACTTTGATAGAAAGACACTTTTCTTAATGTATTATTTATAACATATACATATGCATTACTGGCTATGAATTTATTTTCAAAATTTCTACTTGCTGAATCAAAAGCAGCTTGTAATATCAAAGATTTTGACAGGTATCAGAATAGACTGTTTAAAAAGTTACAGTCAGTTTGTGGGTTCAGTAATGTTGTTAGTCATACATTTTAAATACACTGCCCAAATCTATCATAAACTTCAAAGTCATTTCTAAAAAGAGGATCTGGCAGCCCTGGCCTTTATCAATGGCTCCGAGTGGGCGGGGCCTGCAGTTTGTCCGACCAATAGAAACCTGGGGGTGGAGCATACTTACCAGTATGTTGGTAAGATATAAATCTATCATAAACTTCTTGAAAAACAAAGTCATTTCTAAAAAGAGGATCTGGCAGCCCTGGCCTTTTTTAATGGCTCCGAGTGGGCAGGGCCTGCAGTTTGTCTGACCAATAGAAACCTGGGGGTGGAGCAAATGTTGGTAAGATA
Organism: Carassius gibelio; assembly: GCF_023724105.1. Taxonomy (NCBI): domain Eukaryota; kingdom Metazoa; phylum Chordata; class Actinopteri; order Cypriniformes; family Cyprinidae; genus Carassius; species Carassius gibelio. The sequence continues at coordinate 4,777,104 of NC_068405.1, read as the reverse complement.
CTGTAAGAGTGTTTGGGAAACATGAAACAATGAAAACAATGCATTTAATACAGTATTTATAACGTTCACTCAGTTAATTCTTAAGCCATTGGCATCAATGTCCAAGTACACAAATGCTTGTCCAACACACGGTGTGTAACACAACTCAGAAATGGACTGTGAAGTCATTTTTGGTTTGCTCACTTGGTGTCACAGTGTCTGGGTTGTGTTCCCTGGGGTTCCACTAGATATGCCCCTTTCTCACGGTGTCTGTCACCTTATCACTTCCTGTTACCTTATTTGGTCACCTTCCTCCTTGTTGTGTAATTGATTGTTCCCCACCTGTCTCCTGTTCCCTCATTATCCTTCTGTGTATTTATACCCGGTCTGTCTGAGTCTGTGTTACGGAGTCCTTGTTTAATGTTGAAAGTAATTCATGTCCATCTATTCTTGCCTTGCCTTGTGTTCGTGTCTTGTTTATGTTGTTTGGATCTTCTGGTTTTGACCCTGCCTGGATTGTTTACCCGTTTGGATTACCCTTAATAAATGACTTACCTGCTATTGGTTCCCTCTCCCATGTTTCCAGTACACCGGTTGTGACAGATGGACTCCGTCACCATAGGAACCAGCGGTATGTCGTTTTTCCGTTCCCCAGCCAAGATGACGGAGAGGCGAACCAAGTATCTTAGGTTGACCGCCCTCCGCCAAGAGGGCAATGAAGTGGGTGCCCTGGCTCAGGTGTTCTGGTCCCTGGCCGAGGGCATGGGCTATAACGATGCGGCCCTCAAGGACTATTTTAATGATGGGCTGGATGATCCAGTGTCTCAGGAGGAGATGGCGCAGTTAGAGACACTGGAATTCTGGGAATTTGTGCGTTACCTGCTGCATCGGTGTTGGTGGGATGCCCCAGCCACTCCTGTCTCTTCCAGCGGGGTGGTGGTCAGCCCAGCACCACTGCCCAGGATGGCTACTAGCCAAGCGCCACAGCCCAAGATGGTTGTCAGTCCAGCGCCACAGCACAAGATGGTCATCAGTCCAGCGCCACAGCACAAGATGGCCACCAGCCCAGAGCCACAGCCCAAGATGGCCACCAGCCCAGCGCCACAGCCCAAGATGGCCGCCAGCCTAGGGCCACAGCACAAGATGGCTGCCAGCCCAGCACCATAGTTTAAGATGGCCGCCAGCCTAGCACCACAGCATAAGATGACTGTCAGCCCAGTGCCACAGCACAAGATGGCCGCTAACCCATCGCCAATGCCCAAATTGGCCGCCAGTCCAGCACCACAACCCAAGATGGCCACCAGCCTAGCGCCAATGCCCAAATTGGCCACCGGTCCAGCGCCACAGTACAAGATGGTTGCCAGCCCAGCACCACAGCACAAGATGGCCGCCTGTCCAGAGTCATGGCCCAAGATGGCTGCTTGCCCAGCGCCGCTGCACAGGATGACAGTCACAGCTGACCCTCTGGAGTCGAGTCAGATTCCAGTGAACTTTCCAGAGTCAAGTCAGGTTCCAGTTGACCCTCCAGAGTCGAGTCAGGTTCCAGTTGACCCTCCGGAGTCGAGTCAGGTTCCAGTTGACCCTCTGGAGTCGAGTCAGGTTCCAGTTGACCCTCCGGAGTCGAGTCAGGTTCCAGTGGACTCTCCGGAGTCGAGTCAGGTTCCGGTTGACCCTCTGGAGTCGAGTCAGATTCCAGTGAACTCTCCAGAGTCGAGTCAGGTTCCAGTTGACCCTCCAGAGTCGAGTCAGGTTCCAGTGAACTCTCCGGAGTTGAGTCAGGTTCCGGTGGACTCTCCGGAGTCAAGGCTAGTCACCACTGACCTTCCTGAGTCAGGGCTAGTCACCGCTGACCCTCTAGAGTCAGGGCTAGACACCGCTGACCCTCCAGAGTCAGGTCAAGTCACCGTTGACCTTTCAGATTCAAGTCAAGTCACTGGTGATCTTCAAGGACTGAGTCAAATCACTGGTGATCTTCAAGGACTGAGTCAAGTCACGGGTGATCTTTTAGGACTGAGTCAAGTCACTGGTGATCTTCAGGAACAAAGGCAAGTCACCATTGATCTTCATGAGCAAATACAAGTCACCAAAGGTCCTCATGTACAAGTGCAAGTCACCGATTGTCTTCATGAACAAATGCCAGTCACCAATAATCTTCTCGAGCAGAGTCAGGCCAGCACCGATCTTCTGGAGTCCAGTAAAGACACCAGGGCATTACCAGAGTTTCGTAGTCCCGTTGGTCCGGCCGCACGGAGGTCTGTTCCGCCTTGGGGGGCTCTCGTCCTGACCACACGGTTGTGGTGGTCTTCTGCTCTGCCCTGGTGGACTCCGGCCTTGACCACAAGGATGTGGTGGTCTTCTGCTTCACCCTGGGGGGCTTCCGCCCTGACCACACAGTTGTGGTGGTCTTCCGCTCCACCCTGGAGGGCTCCGGCCTTGACCACAAGGATGTGGTGGTCTTCTGCTCCGCCCTGGGGGGCTTCCAACCCTGACCACACAGTTGTGGTGGTTTTACGCTCCGCCCTGGAGGGCTCTGGCTTCGACCACATGGCTGTGGTGGTCTTCTGCTCCGCCCTGGGGGCCTTCCGTCCTGACCACACGGTAGTGGTGGTCTTCTGCTCCGCCCTGGGGGGCTTCCGCCCTGACCACATGGCTATGGTGGTCTTCTGCTCCGCCCTGGTGGGCGCCACATGATGTCCTTCATGGACTTCTGTTTTGTGTTCTTGGTTTCTGTTATGTTTCTGTCTGTTCCCCTCAGTTAGTCTTGCCCTCTGTCCCTCCCCCTGAACCTCCTCTGGTCCTCCTCCCTCCTGGTCTCCCTGTTTTGTGTTTACACTTCTGGTGTCCGTCCCCATGTTTTTCTTTTCCGGCCCTCCGTCCCTCCCCCTGAGCCTCCACCTGTCCACCTCCCTCCTGGTCTCTGTGTTGTGTCTTGTCGTGGAGCGTCTGGGAGCCGCTCCGTGGGGGGGGGGGGGGGGGGGGGTATTGTCACAGTGTCTGGGTTGTGTTCCCTGGGGTTCCACTAGATGTCCCCTTTCTCACGGTGTCTGTCACCTTATCACTTCCTGTTCCCTTATTTGGTCACCTTCCTCCTTGTTGTGTAATTGATTGTTCCCCACCTGTCTCCTGTTCCCTCATTATCCTTCTGTGTATTTATACCCGGTCTGTCTGAGTCTGTGTTACGGAGTCCTTGTTTAATGTTGAAAGTAATTCATGTCCGTCTATTCTTGCCTTGCCTTGCCTTGTGTTCGTGTCTTGTTTATGTTGTTTGGATCTTCTGGTTTTGACCCTGCCTGGATTGTTTACCCGTTTGGATTACCCTTAATAAATGACTTACCTGCTATTGGTTCCCTCTCCCATGTTTCCAGTACACCGGTCGTGACACTTGGGGCTTAAACCCTGTTACCAGCATCCCAATAATCTTGTTTCTTCCCATCTAAGTCTATATCTGAGCAACTGCTCCATGTCATGACCCCTCAACAGAGCACTGGGTCTCATTATTGAGTTCAAGCAGAAGGGAAGTAAAGTCAAGACTGTTGACATAACTAACCGCTTTAGATCTCAGCGAGCGTCTGGAAGAGAAGGCAGTTTCTCAGTGACTCAAAGGATACTCTGTGCTTGACCTTCGAGACCTCAATGCTAGACTCAGCTGTCCCTGACTCCCTTAAAGAAGGAGTGCTTGTGTCTGTGTCCAAACAGAAAGTGTTTTGTTATTATCAGGACATGTTCATTGCACAAAGGCTGCTTATTCTTCCCAGGTCAAAATAATGTTGTGCAGCAAAAGACAGAAGTCTATAGATGTAGTGTCTATGGGCATTTGTTTGCCTTGTTTCTGCATCATTGGCAGCTTTTTGAAAATTATAAGCGACATTGATTATGCTTCATATACATCTATACCATATATATATAATTTTATCAACCAATGTCAATTCAACCATACTAATAAGCAAAAGTGACTTTAGATAAACATAACATTTTTCGGTCACACTTTATTTTAGGGTCCAATTCTCACTATTAACTAACCATTAACTATGACTTTTGCCTCAATTAACTACTTATTTGCTGCTTATTAATAGTTTATAAGGTAGTTGTTAGGTTTAGGGTATTGGGTAGGATTATGGATGTCATGCATTATAAGTACTTTATAAGCACTAATAAACAGCCAATATGTTAATAATAGACATGCTAATAAACAAATACTTATTAGTGTAAATTGGACCCTATACTAAAGTGTTACCGCTTTTTCTTGTGTCCTATTCTTCATGCATTCTAGAATGACAGCACACATGAAAGGTTTCTTTGAGCTTTTTGAATTCAGCAAGAGGCTTATTCTGTCTACTGGTGTTTGCGAAAGTTACTTTTATAAGTAATGCATCACAATATTGCATTACTCCCTAAAATTTTATGTTTTTAGCAAAACTGCATATTGAAAGACAAAACTCTCAACAATTTCAGGCGACGTACTAAATGTTCATTTCAGTGTGCAAATACTGGTCCTAAGTGTTTATCTTGACTCTCCCATATGAGCAAGGTCCTGAGATACATAGCTCATAGTTATGAAAACTTTTAAATGATTTTATATGAACAGACAGACAGGAAGCTTCATCATTAGTACTGTGAGAAAAAACAAAGAGTCACATGTTATAGTCTTACAATACTTCCTTTTATATGGTAAACCTGACGACTTAGTGAACAGAAGACATATGCTGATGATCTGAACTGACTAATGATTTAGGTCTACAAGGATGCAGGTATGAATGCTTTAATTATTTTCATCACTGTTGATAAATGAGCTTTGTCTTCTGTCATATATCACTAAATACTGATGTAGATTTAGAGGTGTGTTGGATTTTAAGATTTAAGACGTCCAGCATTAAGTGCATTGTGTTTCATTTATATTATTATAGTTGGCTGCTTTGGATGGCTGAAGTCATTTCCTGGACGTTGAGTTTAATAGAAGGGGCGTCATGTGAATTTGACAGGTGCTGGCAACCAGGTAAACACCCAGCATTTGTGTCTAGTCCATCAGGTTTGGGCTTTACAATGAGCAGTAATGAGTTATGATGATATAGTCTGTTTAGTGCCAGCCAGATATATTGCCAGCCAAGCAAATGTCCCACTTGAAGAAGATTTTTCCCGAACTCCCTGCTGTTTTGACAATGTTCCTACAGCACTTCACAAAGCCCGAATCCCAACCGTGCTCCTGGAGGACTTCAGTTCCAGCTCTGCTCCGACACACCTGCTTGTGTTTTTCACGTAACCCTGAAGACCTTGATGAGCTGGTTCTGGAGGGTTTGATTAGGGTTGGAGCTGAGCTGTAGGAAGCTAACGCTCCAGGAGCAGGGTTGGTCCTCCACGCTTTAAAAAGACTTTAACTGTGACTCATTTCAGTTGAGCGCTGCAGGGATGACATATTTTTGTTGACCAAAAACTGGAAACCAGCTGGCTTTTTAGCACTTGCAGTCAGTGCTAGATTAATTACAAATTGTAATCCAATACTGATTCCAAATTAGATTACAAAATTGTCGTTAGTAATGTAATCCATTACATTACATAATTTACAGTAGTTAATTTAATCTGACTACTTTTAGATTACCTTTGAGCTATCTCATTTTCACATTGATTTAAATAGGATAATATTATTACTACCAAAATACAAAGAGTAAGGAAATATATTCCATTTGTTGTTTTAAACATAATGAGGTGCATAAATTGCAAAAAAGGTCTGTGGTTAACACAAGTTAAGTTCATTATAAAATACATCAGTTATAGCACCTTGTGATTTATTTAAAGCTTTTAAATTGTCTTGAAAAATGTGGTTGCTAAGAAGTAGCTATATGTAACTACAGAGGTGGTTAAACACTTTCACAGCCTCATTTTGTTTATTAATCACACTCTTGCAAACTAATCTAATGCAAACTAAAAGGGAACCCACTAAAATAAAAACTGAAAGAGTTGATGCAACCATGGTGTAGTTCATTTATAGCCGTATGGCTCCTACTTAGGATTCCAGATTTAGTAAAGTTTTGTTCATTTGTGAAGATTATCATGATGAACAAATCATCTATTTCAATCTTTTGTTGGTCAACAGAGCTTATTTTCTGCAATAGTCCAAATAGAAATAGAAATATATTTTTTTTATGAGGGGAGTTTGTTAGTGGAACAAGTGTGATGCAAACGTTAGGGTGGTCCGCAAAAATACATCATCACTGCAGCACACAATTCATCATAGTCTAATAAATCATGTTAAAATGTTCTTCCTTGATATAAACCATTTCTCCAACTAAATTTATCTGATACTTTAAGAAATGCGGTTTGGGTGGACCAACTATTAATGTGGGTGGACCAGTGCCACCCTGACCCTCATGCTCATGGGACTTGATCCTTGTGAAACTTGAGCTTTTCACCCAACACAGAAAGATTAGCCATTCTTACAGGAAATAGGAGATCATCATCATGGTAAGACTTCCTTCCTCTGCCTCCAGCTGCAGTCACACTCCAGGACCCATCAGCACCAGTCTGCTACCAGCCCACGGAGAGAGGTCCCAACCAGCGAGCCAGGGGTCACCTAGACCCCTTCTTAAATATTAAGAATCATTGTATTGACCTGTACTGGATTACTGCACTGCACAAGCTACAGCGCTTCACTGAGAATCCAAATCAGCTGTCGCAGTCCACACTAGATGGGACAGAATTCCCTAATTGGATTTTACATCAAGGGAATTCTGAAATCATGAGCCAGATGAGTCCTTCTTGCCCCGTACTCCCTCCCGCTGCCAGAGCGAGCTTCCTCCATTCAGGAACGGGATTGGACCCTAACGCCAGGAGTCCAGGGATCAAACCTAAAGTGAGCCCCAAGCCTCTTGTTCTTCCCCCAGTTCCTGTGATTCCAGTGGTAAGCGCCAGCAAGCCGCGGCAGCCGCACACGAGCTGGGTGCACAGCGCCAAACAGAAAGAGGAAGCTGGGTCTCAGAACAGAGCGAAAGAGAGCACGTCCTTTCTGTCTGCTGTCATCGAGCGCTCCTCAAAGCTGCATGGATACACACCTGCGCCGCATCCCAGCTCCTCCAGGGAGACTCCTGCTGACATGACATCACATCCTGATGAGGACGGCGGTGAGACTTCATCACAGACGGACATGGTGCCACCGGCCAGACTTAGACCTGCAGTTCCTGTGAAGGTATATGTGCTTTTAAAGCTGCTTCTCTGTTATTCATTCACCACATTGGGAATTTAGATATGCTTATGTGTATATCTGATGGGTTTATGCTGTTTTATGAAGTTTGTTTACTACATATGATTCTGAGTGGTGTGGATATCTTGGTCTAGTCTGGTCAGTACTGTTTTAGACTGGTTTGAAGAGAGCATCTTTGGGATTTGAGCACGCTGGGTAATGTTTGTCTCTCCACCCAGATGGGCTGATATCTGAATACCTCACATCAAATGGACCAGAACCAATTTTCATCTTCCTACTTTACTTTTGAAACGTTGGAGAATTGTAAAATGGCCAGTTTGGACATTGAATTCATGCTTAAAATGAGTGAATGAAAATGTGTGGAGAAAATATCAAGCAACGCAAACATCACCGCACAATCAAATAGCACAGAATTTATATTAAATTAAGAGCAGATGGACTAAATCATGGATATAAATTACCAGAGGAAAAAAAGACACAAAGAGGTGGTGATCAATTAAATACTGATCATTGATAAACACAATTACGCAGACATTTTATCCAAAGTAACACATTGCATATGCATGTATATCAGAAAAGTTCAATAAACAAGAATTTAATATGGAGTGATTTCTGGCAAAACTGGACAAGAGTAAAAAAACAGGAAGTTGAACTTTGGGTCTTTTTTTATAAATACAAGTTTGTATTTAAATCTCTTTTATGTATACATTTTATTATTTAGCAGACACTTTGATCCAAAGTGATTTACAAACATGGCCAGTTTATTAACAGGAACCAACAGTGTATTTTTTGCAAGTTTCATATGCATCAGCCCAGTCTTAACTTTTTTGTGTATATATGTATTTATGTTTAAAATAGTTTTAAATTAAATCAATATATATTTTTTGTATATAGAACTTCATATTTAATTTGAAAGTTTTTTGTCCATAATTTAGTTTTTTTTTTAATCATAAAATTACAATATTTCTGCCATGCATCTGTTAGAAAAGTATTTTCTACATAATTTTGTGTTGAGTGTGTACGTTCAAATCAGAATTATTCTAATTACCAAAAAAAAATAAATAATAATCTTTGTTTTTGTTATATAATAGACAAATATTACCACATTGCTCACGCCCCTAAACAGTAGGAAAGCCCCGGATATCCTCATGAAGATTTCACATATGGATTTAAAACAGGGTCATGCATGATGACGTCTGAGATATGAACAGGGAAAACGTGCGCGCGCTCTTGGGTGTTTTTTGTGTTGTTTCTTTTTTCTTCTTTCTTTTGTTGTACATTTTAATTTAACGTTTTTTTATTTATATGCATTTGTGTTTGTCATTGATGTTGAATTTATAACGATTGGTCATTATTTTATGTTTGTTCAAGAATAAAAAAACACGCACACAGGACTGTACCAACTGACACTAGACTGAGGGGAGACACACACACACACACACACACACACCCACACACACACACACACTTCTGCTCTTATAATGAGCTGAAGTGATCACAGTGATGCTCAACATCCAGCTTTAAGTGACCGTTGGTGAATGTAAATCACTCTGTCGGTGAGTTTGTTTGTTGTTGCTTCATTCAGTGTTTTGCAAGATTTAGCGATAACTCGATTCAGACTCTTTCACTTCTGCTATATTCTCTATTTATGTGCCACACTGTAGTTTCAGTTTGAGTCATTTCATACACGATTGTGTGTGTTTGGTTGAAAACACACTTGAAACATATTTACTGGTTATTTCTCTAGCTGCACTGCACGTTTACATCTTAGTAACGTTAGTGAAGCTAACAGACTAGCAGCACACAAGGAGAGAAATTAGTGAAAACGCATAAATGAGATTCAAAACAATGATGATGATGATTATGATGATAGTGATGGAGAGAACATGGCGCGATTTATTTTATATATTTCTACTTTATTTCTTGGCTACGTCTTCATCCAGGACGGAGCTTTATTGCTGTTTTCTGGCTAGCGAGATGAATGATGAATTGGGATCCATGTGATGATGCTTTGGGTTTGACCTTAATGCATGTTATAACAGTGTAACTACTAGTGTAATAACAACACTAATAGTGTAAATCTAACCAGCAGAGCTGAAGTAAGAGTGCTGAGTTACCAGACAGAGACCATCAATACAAACATCTCTGTTCAGGCTTTGTGTTCATTGTCTGCTGGTGTTTGATCAAACCAGCCAATCATCTGTGAGATTCACTCATATTTGGTCGTGTAGGTTTAGTTTGTAAAGCACAGTACTGTCATGTGTTATTACAGTGTTTATGGTTTAGGCTCAGTGGTTAAATACTAAATACTCGTGGTACAGTTGTAATGCTTTTATTGATTGATCAATTGATTGGAAATGTGCAATGGTTGATAGAGCAGTCACTTGACTAGTTATCTTCTGTTTGTTGATCATGTACAACATTATTGCTTGCAGAGTATAAACAATTTACCACACTTCACAAAACAAGTTGAATATGATTGAATATCTAAATCCAATATAAAATGCAAAAATGTACTCTAATTCTGCTTAAAGCAATGCATAACAATTGTACAATTTTTACGCCTTTAACAGTGGATTTTTGATAGTAATAGTAATTTTTTTGTTCATGTGTATTCGTGTGTGGAGAGCAATGCATGTGTGAGCAGGGCTGGAATCAAAAAGTAATCGAAACCGAAATTCAGAATCTCTAACAACACAATTTTCCAATGTCGATTATTTTGGTTTTGTGATCTTGTTAATAGTTTTTCCTTGAAGGGGTCATATGATCTGATTTAAAATTTTTGCTTTCTCTTTGGAGTGTTATAAGCTCTTGCTGCAAAGACTAAAGTCTCAAATCCAAAGAGATATTCTTTTAGTTAAATTAAGTTAAGACTCGTCTACGCCCCCATGAAACGGCTCATTCAAACACGCCCCACATGTCTACATCACTGTGTGGGAAGATTTGCATAATGATGCCCAGATGTTCACACAAAGAAAGAAGGCATATCTTTTATTCTCATTGTAGTATTGTTGTTTCTGCTGCCGTCATGTCTTATAGACACTGTGTGTTTCACTGTGAAAGCCAAACTACTTTGTTTGCCCTTCCAAAGGAAAACATGACTAGAAATCATGTTTATAATGGGTTTTAGGTTTTTGTCTCGTCGCTCCTGCCGGACAAGGCTTCACAATATGTTAAGAGCATAACATTTCCATCTCACGCTTTGAGGCATTCGGCCAATCACAAAGCACCGGATAGCTGGCCAATCAGAGCACACCTCTCTTTTCAGAGAAATGAGCCTTTTGAAATTCAATGTGTTTCAGAAGGCGGGGCATAGTGGAGCAACAATAATGTACAGTTTGGAAAATAATGTGTTTTTTAACCTTAAACCACATGCATTGCATTATACCAAACCCACAAAATAATGTTATTTTTAGCAGCATCATATGACCCTTTTAAAATCATACCACTGTTTGTGTATTCAGTACTAGACGACTTTTGCTAGTTATTTATTTTTTACTCTTTACTTTGTATTTATTTATTTTTTATTTTATTTAGGAAACAAGCTTTTTACATTAAAACTGAAATGACTTTTTTCATTAGGTATTTTAATTTCAAACAATGTTTGCTTTTTGATTTCAGTTAAAAATATTCAATAAATAACCATTATTAGTAGGGCTGGGTAAAAAATATAGATTCTCTTTTTTACGAAGCGATATGGATTCCTAAATCCTAAGAATCGATTAGTCTGTTTTCAGTTAATGGATTGAACATTGAAGTGCACCTCCCATCCAATGTATCGCAGTAAGCATTGTGGTTTAGTGCTTTTATTATGAAACAAGGGCATTTTGCTTAATATATGCACCATATAACATTCATTATAATTTGTTACTTCTTTAATATTTTATTTATGTTTGAATAAATCTGTCCATGTTTTTATGACAGACACTATTTAAATGTGTATATTTAAAAAAACTAACTTTTTTATAATTATTATAAAAAAAAATATAAAAACTTAATTATAAAAAGTGCAATTTAAGCAGTTGTACAGCATAAATCAGTCAATTTTCACCTTCAGTATTATAATGTAGTACTAACTGATCATGTTTATTTTACAGCATTAGTGGAGATATTTTTTTTCCTCAAGAAAATTTGGCATGTACTGTACCCAGGGTCATAGCTGGGGTCAGCGGGGCCCTGGTGAAGGTGGTACCAGTGGCCCCTGTTTGAAATTGTTTAATTTGTATGTTCGTTCATTTTTATTTATTTGTGCTATTTAAACAATGTTCAAGTTTTTTTCAAGTTTGTACTCTGTTCAGCTTCTCCGTGCTTGTGTTTGGATGCTTTAAAGTCGACAAGCGGTACGGCTTAAAAACACGTGAGAAAGATAAGCTTTCATGATGACGCACAGCAGTGACCCATCAACTGTCCTGAGCATCTTTTTAGGCTGACCTCAGCCAGTCAGTTGAGATCATTGGGCCCCCCCCGTCTCAGCCGTGGGCCCCTATAATCGTCACCACCTTTCACCCCACCAGCGACGGCCCTGACTGTACCTGAGAGGTATCCAAAATAATCAATATTTCATCTAATCGAATCACAAGCTTGAAATTTGTGTAAAAACCCAGGCCTTATAAATAGTTTGTGTTTCCTTCAATTCTTTTAAAATCACAAAGATGTGACATGCTCTCTTTCATTAGAATAAAATATCTCACCTTTGTCAATGAACAACAACAACAACAAAAACAATAATAAAATAAGAATTGTTCAGTATTCGCGATCAAGGTAAAATTTTTAAGATTTAGATTTTGCAGAGTGTTGAACGATTAGCCTTTGTGAAGCCAGGCATAAATATCCCATTAAATGGAGTTGACTTTGCTGTAATATACTGGAGCATCATAGTCGCCTAAACAGTTTAATACAGCAATAATAAAGCTCTGGTCACTTATAATAATCTCACATGGTGCCAAAACTGGCACGCCAGGAATAATATCTGACCCGCTCCCACAGTCAAATTATTTTGATAGCGGCTGGTTCTGAAATAGATCAGTCATGACAGCAACAGTTACTCACAATCACTTCATATTTAGTGATGTTGCATTCAAAATAAAAGTATGACGACTTCTGCAATAATGTTTTATTTTGAGATGAACGGAGAGATTTTAAAAGTCTTTGCAAACAGCGACAACTTTCTTTTTGCCGATGAGACACCTGCTTTGCCTTCACAAAACTAGGAATGATGAACACAAGCAGTAGTTGTCTTTGCATTCTTCTTTGTATGCACTATTTTCTCTGTCAACTTTCCTCTTTAGACTCTTTGATAGTGCCATTTTCTCTCAACAGCTTGCTTAAATGTTAACATCACTCTGCACACAACATAATAACATACCTCCAGCACGCAAACAATTAAAAAATGCAGTTAAGTAAGTGAGGATGCCAAGGAATAATTCTGTGTAAAAGTAGGCTGTCAAGTGATATTTACAATAAATTAGGCTTTAAAATGATAAACATTTATTATTCAAAATATGCAAAGAGGAAATAAGACATAATTTGTTAAGAGCATGACTCAAACAGGCCATAAATGGGCTTATTCAAGTCCTCTTTTTATTTTTTGACTTATTTTTATGCATTCTGCATCTCCCACATATGTGTGTTTTAGCAAGTTGGTGAATGTAGATATTTGACAGGTTACGTGTCACTACTCTGCTTTATTCATTTATCCAGTGTAAAACCCGGACACTTTCTGTTAATGACTGTCCCACCACTACAGGATTTAACACAGAGCAACAGATCACTACCAGTTACAAAAGACACTGTAAGAGTCTGTCACAGGCAATTATAGTTTCATTTTTCATCAATCAAAAACATACAATATTTTGGTGCATTGAGTGCAGGATTGAGTCTTGCCACACCGCCATAAAGTCCAGATCGGTGGAGTGCAACAGTGATGTTTGTCCTTCTGTAGAGTTCTCCTATCTCCACATATGATCATGAAGCTGGACTCGAGTGACCATCAGCTTCTTGGACACTACTCAAGCTAAAGCCCTTCTCTACCAGTGGCTCAGTTTGGCCAGGAGGCAAGCTCTAGGAAGAGTCCTGGTTGTTTCAAACTTCTTCCAGTAAGGGTTACAGAGACTACATGCTTCTGTGTACTTTCTATACAGCAGATCTGTTTTCTGAACTCCTCTACAGATGTGTGGCTTGACACAAACCTGTTTCTGAGCTCTACAGGCAGCTTTTTGACCTCAGGGCTTGGTTTTTGCTCAGAAACTTTTATTAAGATGAGTGTGCTATCCCAAATCATACCCACTCAATTGAATTTCCCACAGGTTAACTTCACTTGAAGTATAGTAACATCTACAAGCAGAATTTTAACTGTCCCAGATATTAATACTTATGCAATGGAATCGTTTTATTTTTTATTTATTTTTAATACATTTAATAAATTTTTTTTTTTTTGCTTTACAATTATGGTGTATGAAGTGTAGATTGTTGTGGAAAATATTCATGTAAAATTAACTTGCTTGGGTAAATACAAACAAATGATAAACTTATACGCTATTATGGTTAAATTTTGCAATTAATCTGTGGATCACATGCGTGCCAAACTGTGCGGGGATCAACTACGATCCGTTTAACCACAAATACTATATATGTTCTGGCCTGCCCGATGCCAAACTTACTTGCCGACCCCAGGTATAGAGGGTTTACAGATAAAGTGTGAATACAGTCATGTGACCTCTGCATGGTGACCGTTACAAACAAACACAAGTACCACTCATTTCTGTAGGGGAATTTCTGCTAATAATAAGACTGTGGGTAGTTCTGTAATGCTTTTGCTATTTAAATCTGTTAGGAGTGTGACATGCTATTATATCTGAACGTTTCCAGTTGCGTAATCTTAGCCACCATGTTAAGACTGCCTAAAGAAGTAGTTTGAGAAAAGTCATGACCAGTTTTAAGAAAAATAATTAGAAGACTAACTTTTAAGACTAGTCTAAACCGTTTATGCAACCGCATGGAACTACAGGGATTACTTGTATTTAAAAATTAAGGTAACACTTTAGTAAAATGACCAATTCAAACTATTAACTAGTTGCTTATTAGCATTCCTGTTATTAATATATTATCTGTTTATAAGTGCTTATAAAACCCATATTCTGCATGAGCATATTCTACATCCCTAATCCAATACCTAAATTTACCAACTATTAATAAGCAGCTAATTATAAGTTTACTGAGACAAACGTTGTAGTTAATGGTTTGGAAATAGAAAGCATTGGACCTTAAGATAAAGTGTGACCAAGATTAATGTGTCACACCAACTATTGATATTAAGAGCTAAAGATGATTAAAGAAAACTTTCAAGAAATTGTGAGCAGTTTCAGGACCTGAAATGTGCACTTGACCGTAATAAATGAATAGTCAACACTTTATGATGTTTGGTGTCAGGTAAAACTCTGATGGCAGAAGTCAAGTCTTTTTACAGATTGTGTCAAAGCAGCTTTACAGTATTAAACCGTATTAGAAAGGCTGAAGTTTTGCCTAAGTTGGTGATCACAATTAATTGTATTTTGATGGTTAATTCCTGCAGGATGCTGTACTATTCTCAATGAAGTGGAAACGTAAACCGTGTTCTGCTGTGGCTCTTAAACATGATCAGAAATGGTGCGTTATTCCTCTGTTTTCTGAGAGTAATTATCATGAAAACTAAAGCTCACTGGCCGACATGCTGTCTGTGTGCCTTAAATACCATGTTTTACCCTGAGGGCAAACCTCAGACTGCTCACTGTAGTGCAAAATCTGGATTGTCAGAATTGGTTCATCTTCATTGTTCCCAGTTCAGCTCACTTTTTAAAGTAACCAGATCATTTTTTGGTGCCTAGACAGGCTCTGTAACTTCAGCGTTCCTCAAATTGTTTATTTATTGAATGCATTTGTTTTGTGTGTATGTAAGTAGGTCTTTTCAAGGAATGATAATGAGCGCTGTGGTTTAAGGAGGAGCACTCTGGATTTGGAAGGTGGATGACACAAGCATCCTAAAATTCAACACATTGTTTTCTGTGAAAGTATGCATAGTGCCATCACCATTTGGCATCCAAAAGTAGTGCCAGCTATGACTTCTGGGCCTGCCAGTCACATTGTGTTCATTGTTTCCTAAAGCAAAGTCTTCAGATATGGTTAACAAGGGACACACATAACAGAAGCATTGAAGATGCATTGAGTACACACAGTTTTTCACTAACAAGTGTGTTTTGACAGCGTGAGAAAGCCTAGGCTACAAACAGAGATGTTTCGTAATAAATGTCATCATTGGTAATTGTCAGCTTTACACCAACTGTGGAGCTCATAAAACTTACATTGTTCGTTTTTTGAAGAAGTGCAAAAACCTTTGTGAACTTTTTGTGAGCATGAAGTGCTCTGTGTGTGTTACCTGTGCCGTTTCCCTCACATTGTCATGTGAACAATCAGTCAGTGTTACTGATACCATGAACCTTGTTACGCAAAGCAGCTCTTGCGTCATCTGAAGTGACTGGAAATAAAGACTTGGTTCACAACGTCAGTCAGATATTAATTTACAATAACTATTCTGACAGATTAATCCATCAAAGGATTTGTTAGACTGATCACTCATTTTTTCATGAATTTGAGTCTACAGTGTTTGCGTTGTGGATCAAATAAGAATGTACTGTTATACATGTAGGTTTCATATAGATAAAAACTGACATTGATTGTACAGATCAGCTCCAGTCCTCCGTGGACAGTAGACAATAACTGGATTTCCTGATGTCTTGATGTCTCAGGGATCAGAATGATTTCCCTCCATTAGATCTGACTTCAGCATGTTCAGCTCTGAAGCTGACGTTAGACTTTGAGCTTTGAGTTTTATAGATGGTGTCTGATAAAGATGTCTGATTCAGAGGGCTCTGATGTTGAACTCTGATCGTAACAAACAAGGCAAAAGAGGCAAACCTAAACACTGAGGTCAGATTTTCAATAAGGCCGACTTCTCTTGTGAAATTGAAAGCGGAGACCATTTCAGTTCAGTTCCAGTAAGTCCACACGCTCGTCATGTGGCTAGAGTGCAGTCAATTATTTGTAAAAAGACACTAGTATTAAAAAATGAGTCAGTTTGTGGAAACAGAGATTCCTGAGCTGCCTGGAGCGAGTCATAGTGAGCGGCCTCCTGTGGGAACTTCAGCGTGATGACTCGAATGCTAGATTCACACATTCATGCACTCGCTGGATTTAAAGAAACAGTTTGTCCTGAAGTGAAAATGATCATTTACTCACAGTCAAAATGTCTGCAAACCTGTATAGCTAACTTTCTTCCGTGGAACTCAAAAGCTAGATGTTTAGCACAATCTCTGTGTGAGAAGCAGAGAATAAAAATGTTCATCTGCGTGTTGTGATATGACATTAGTTGTGAAACCTGCTGCAACTTGAATATGCCACAGCAAAACAGATGTGAGAGCTGTGGAGGAGAGGAAAAGATTTTCTATAATTAATAACTTGTGAGGTTTTTTGGTCTGTTCTTCTCTCAAAGCTATTTTGTCATTTGTTTTGGAACTTGACAGAATCCATCCGTCTTTTAAAACTCATTTGCTAAATTTGGAAGACTTCCTGTCTTCAGTCATAATACTGCCACATGCACACTTTGCAAAGTTAAAATGATGTCATATGAATGCATGTTTAACTTTGGTTTGTGCTTGCAGGGAGAAGTGTTTGATCGGCTCAGCAGATCTTCTGCACATGCACAGAGTGTTGCCAAAGCCAAGGAGCAGTTTCTCTCGGGAAAGACAGAAGACACAAGCTCAGCTGATACTGGTACTTTATATTCTTCCATACTTCTTGCATACACGTAATTGTTGTGTGTATTTATATAAATTAGTGCTGTCAGATGATTAATCGCATGCAAAATAAAAGTTTTTGTTTACATAATATATGTGTGTGTACTGTGCGTATGTATTATGCATACAGTATATAAATAAAAAGACATGCATGTATATATTTAAGAAAATATGTTACATTTATATATTAAATACATTTATATATAATTTAAAATAGAAGAATATAAATATATGAATGTATAGACATGTAAATATTTACTAAATATATACTGTATGTGTGTATTTATATATGCATAATAAATATACACAGTATATACATTTCATAATATATATATATATATATATATATATATATATATATATATATATATATATATATATATATATATATATATAAAATAGTAAATTGAAGCTGCATGTAACACATTTTCTCTTTCACTTCCGTATATGATGCTGTATTTTTTCGGCTGAATACAGGCCCAAATTAACACCCTACTCTTCTAAATGTGTAACATCCCGTTCTCCTGTGTGTGCTTCTTTAAAACATAAATCATTAAATAAACTGAGAAAAAAAATTGGATTGTGGATTACAGGAATATTTCATAGTTCAGATTTGCTGAAAAAGCGCTCACCCTCAGCTCATCCGAGATGTATTTGAGATCAGTTTCTTCATCAGATAAGATTAGATAAGTGTATTTGCATAATAGAGAGAGTGAGATAGTAATTGCATCACCGTCTCACAAATGGATGCTGTCAGAATGAGACATCAAAACATCAAAATAATCCACATCACTCCAGTCCATCAGTTAATGTCTTATAAAAAGAAAAGAAAAGTAGGGGTTCAGACCAGATGGCTTTTGCAACTAGCGTCCAGTTCTGTGCAACATTATATAGTTCACAGAATCTGACCGTTTTTACACAAACCCTGATTTGTTCCCCTGTAAAAAAACAGAAACTAGCTTTTCTGAGAGGGTCTTACAGTGCTGACTGGTAAAATCTAAATTAATTTGATAAATGAACTAAACCAGGTAGAAATAGCTCAGTGTAGAAAACATAATGCTTTGCTGGTGACACCTGGTGAAGTGCATTTAAGAAAATAAATGATGTAAATAGAGATGTTTTTATAATAAATCATACAGACATAAGAGAGGCAACAGCCTTGAACTTTGGTAGTAAATATCTCAGTTATCATGAGCCACTAACAAAGTTGCGATTATTGAGGTAGTGATAATTATAGGAACATTTTGAGCATCAGTTTAACCTATTTGATGTCTATTTCTGACCAAAGACATGTTATTCAGCTGACGCATTATATCCATCAATTTTAAGTAAGCCACCCGTCGACTCCTAAAGCTGCTGCTGGTAAACAGCTAATTGTCTTTAGTGTTGCCATGTCCATATTTTTATAAACGCCTTTAGGGCTTTTTTTTCATAAATGTAGTTGTTAAATATTATCAATGTATTTGGGTTTATTTTAAATAAGCAAGTGGCTTGTTTTTTTTTAAATCCAGTTGTTCCAGTGAGATCTGGCAACATTGTTCTCTATGGAGAGTAATCTATGGGATTTCCCCAAGACCACGGGGCTGTTGGAAGAAACTTTAGTGGAGAGAGATCGTATCAATATTTTGGAGTCAGTAAAGACACGTACCGTTACTGTTTTGTTTCTGTGATTGACTAACATCCAGTGGCACTCTTTCTCAAGCTACCATTTCTCGTGAAAAGAGACGTCACTGCATTATCAACTAGTTGTTCAGTTTGGTTCTGTTCACAGATAGGACTGTCACTTTAAATGTTTGAGGAGTTAATTCGCTTGTGGAATGTGAATATCACTGACTTACAGGAATTGATTGGACTGTGTGTATAGAGTGTGATTAAACTCTCAAGAGAGGAGTGACAACCCTATTGAGCTGTTTTGTGTGTTTTAATCACCAACATGAACACAAAACACTCCTTCAAGATCTTAGTGTTTCCGTATCACTGGTGTGTCACGCTTCAGTGTCAACGACCGTCATGATGAAACCTGTTTCAGAAGTGTGCATAAGTCACAAAGTGTACTGGCTCATGGTTTCCTTGTACTTCCACAAATGACACACATCCAAACCAGCAGAGCACAGCAGTGACCTTACATCCCAGTCCATGCTATACTATGCACTGAAGCAGAGGTTTTAAAACTTGGCTCTAGCGACCCTAGGGGGTCAAAAGGGTGCTGGTGGTATGTGGTCAAATTGAGATTTTATTAATTATTAGGGCTGTATAAGTTAACATGATAACATTTCTTAAATATATCGAATGCAGTAATTTTTATCACATTGCCCTGGAACAGTAGCATGACTAAATCAGACTTCATACTTCTGCTCAATTTCAATTTGCTTCTGTACTCAATCTGAACAAACCATCTCCCAGTTTTCCTCCGGCACCGCACCAGCCGGCCAGCCGCGACGTAGACACTAAGAGCCGAATTTATGATTGTAGTTTAGGTTAGGGAAATCGAAAACGACAGCGGACATGGAGACACAGGATGCTATTCACTCTATTGTGGAGAATATTCCCGTCATTTGCCAACTGAAGCGCGAACAAAAAGAGTTTATTTCACATTTTGAATGGAGGTGATGTGGCCCTACTCCTGACAGGTTATGGGAAAGGTTTAATTTATCAGCTGTCACAGATCGTCAGATAGAAACTGGAGAAGCCAAAGTCCGGCAAAGCGATAATTGTGATTGTGTCCTCCTCAGACGAGCGCCCCCCCCCCCCCCCCCACGAGAAAGTAAACGCCTGTCAATTATGCCCTTCCAGACTCTACGAAGTCTACGAAGCAAATAAGCAGAGTTTGGTATTAGCAGGCTACTAGAACAGTATTTAGTGTCAAATTTGCTTTATAATTAAATTTAAATCTAATTTTATAATGATTGTCTTCAGTTTCTAAGTCTAACATTCTGTCTATCTGTCACCCTGTCTGTCTGTCTTTATGTCTCTGTCTGTCTGCCTATCTGTCTTTCTGTCTGTCTGTCTGTCTGTCTCTCTGTCAAGTCAAGTCACCTTTATTGATATAGCGCTTTAAACAAAATATATTGCGTTAAAGCAACTGAACAACATTCATTAGGAAAACAGTGTGTCAATAATGCAGAATGACAGTTTAAAGGCAGTTCATCATTGAATTCAGTGATGTCATCTCTGTTCAGTTAAATAGTGTCTGTGCATTTATTTGCAATCAAGTCAACGATATCGCTGTAGGTGTTTTTGTAGGAGTTTTGCAATATTTTGTTTGGCGATAATGTATCAATTCTCAAAAACGAAATATAGATATAAAAAATATGTAAAAAAATCATAAATGATTCATATTACTTTTTTTTTCATTTTGAATTCATTTCCTGAACCCCTAGAAAGCAGTCTTCATCTCTGAACTTAAAACAGTGACAGGAAATACTAGCATTAAGACACATCAGGCAATCTTGTAATCATATAGACACAGGTGAGACATCATGTCAGGTAATCACCGTAATTATGTAGACACAGGTGAGATTTCGGTTTCCTTGTGGCACTGCACTGATATGACCTGTGTGTGGGTTGTGTATCTTCCTCGTTCCTCTAGGAATAAGTCGTCAGCTGATGCTTTGTTGTGGCTTATATACCGGTTCCAGTTTTGGGACACCGGATTGTTGCTTGCGCACTGTTGCTTTGAACGTCTTAAGTTCACTATTGCCTGCACATCGCTGCCACCTGGTGGTCGTTTGAGCCAGTACATTCTTGATTTGTTGTTTGCCTGTTGTGTGTGCTAGTTGAATTCAAGGTTGTTGTTTGTTTGTTTGTTTGGGGGGATGGGTTATTGTATTATTTGTAGTATTTGATTTTGTTATAAGTTGATTTGGTTTAGGCCTTTGTTTGAATTTTGCTATTGGGGTTGGTTGGGTACTATTTCTTTGTTTTGTCTTACATTGATATTGCTCAGTCAAGGAACTGAAAATGTATGGTTTATTTTGGGGTGATTTTGTTGTTTTTCTTTTTTCTTTTTGATTTAGTGTTTGAAGTAGTGAATGTATATATTTTTTGTTTGATCTGTTGATTGGTTGTTTAAATGTATTTCTTTTTCTTCACTCTTGGTTCGTGATTTGAGCTGTATCTAATGTTTGGTATAAAGGTGTAGCAAAGATAGTAACTTTTGTATCTATTTTATTGATTTACAATTGTTTTGTTTTCTTTAGGAATCCTGCAAGAACTTTATTTTTCATTGATAATAAGCAGATGTAATTTTTTGTTCAGATCAAAATGTTATGACATCGTCACAATTGTAAACTTAAGCTGTGAACCTTTAAAGCAAGCTCTTAAAATATATTCACATTTTATACATATACATTTAACTAAAGAATCCTGCAAGCACTTAAATTTTTCCCCCTTTACTCATACTGCACAAAGTTGGTTCAATAACGTTGGATGTTACAGGGACTGATTATTGCAAATACAGATCCCAGTGTGTTCTGGTTGAACAATATTTATTTATTGCTAAGATTTGCATATGGTGGTGTGTTCTTAATGACAGCTTTCCAAAAAAAATATATCCTATTCCTAAAATAAGAAATATACCAATATATCGCCTTGCTTATCGTATCGGAGTGTATCGCAATATATCATATTGCAACCCCTGTATCGTGATACGTACCGTATCGCCAGATTCTTGGCGATACACAGCCCTACAGAATGACCAGTCCTGTGTACGAATAAGACAGTCAAATTGCTAAGTCATGTTGTCAATATAACAGTGTACTCTGGAGGGATGCTCTGATGTAAACTATGGCTACAGGTTTGATGACCATTATTATAAATTGTAGGTTACACCTTAGTGTATGTGGGAGTTTGATTGCAAGAGACTGGACCAGATTCACATTTATGCTTTTCTTGTTTGTACTGTAATTTGTTGACAGACCATGCCATTGTGATACAGAAAGGAAAAGACAGCACCACATAGCACAAGGAAAAAAACAAGAAAAATATAAAAGTAGAAATGTGAACATAGGACAATCTCCTTAGGGAAAACTGTACATGCAGTGCTGTAGAATATCGATGAATATCTTGTCTTGGTATGCAGCGTGGAAATAATCTTTTAAGAGTGTCTTATCCAGTCTCTGCAGGCATCTGCTGTGATGTCATCCCACACTGCATCATCCATGGCAGCTAGAGAAGGTCATCTGTGTATGTGGCTGGGGATCATATACTTTCCATCTCCATACTGAGAAAAATTCCTTGATGGGGTTAAGGAATGAAGAGTAGGGTGAGAGGAACTCCATCAGCATCCTGTTGTGGGCTGCAAACCATTGCCTGATGATGTTGGAGCGATGGAAACTGACATTGTCCCAAACTCTCAAGTGCTTTGGCAGGTCATATCCAGCTCTTGTTCAGGGATGAGATCCCTGTAGAGAGTGTCTAAAAAGGTGACAAGACACTCTGTATTGTATGGCCCAATAAAGGGAATATGCGTTAGCACACCATTCTCAGAGATAGCAGCACCCATGCTTATGTTCATGCCTCGTTGGCCTGGCACTTCAACTGTAGCTCTGTGGCCGATGATATTTAGACCACGCCTTCTGCGTTTCGTTAGGTTGAAGCCAGCCTCATCCATGTAGATGAAGATGTGTCACTTGCTTCCAGTTCAATAATACACTATATCCAGAAGACACAAAATGAGTTTTATGAATTACATGCATTTTCATTTTGGCCAAGATACAGTACAGTTACATCAAATCTATACAGTACATATTGCATCTTCTTTTCTACAGCCAGAGCAAATAGCCTCCTCCTGTTCAGGTGTGAAAAGGCGCTCTGCCACACCTGTGAAGTTGTCTTGCAGTCCTATATGGAAAAAAATATTGTAATGCAAAACACAAAATTGAGGAAGATAAAATGTCACTGTTTAAAGTATACTTACTGTATATTTTAAAATGCAAGGGGCATACTGTAATATTGTATAAAGCATAACAGAAAGTATACAGTATTACAGTACAGTGCCTGTTGTTAAATTACTGTACATACCTGTTCTGTCGACAGAAAGTCTGTATGATTGAGGACACAGTTGTTCTCTCAACATTTGGCTGCTCCCTTCGACCAGCCTCGGCCATTGTAAGCCCATAATTGAGAACGGGTTCTACAAGTGTAGAAAGTATACAAGCTCTTATCTCATCAGGAACACCCATATGTCCTTGGCCTCTTCTGTCTCTTCCTCTGATTTGGGTCCCAACTCCTCCAACATCCAGCCTCATTCCTCTTCTTCTTCTCTCTGGCTGTTGACCCCGTCAAATTCCTTGTCCAGTTAGACAAGTTAGAGAAAATCAAGATTCACCTGGGAATTTACCAGTGCAGGAGAGATTTAGAAAAAAAAGTCTAATGGAAATGTATAGAAATATGCTCGACATATTATGACATCTTGTTCAGCCATTTTGCACGGTTAAGACTTATGCTATAAACTTATGCCTGAATGTTGTGGGGGATGACACAATTCAACAGAGACCCATTATAATACATTTTGATCAAAATGACATAAACAATTGATCATTTGCATGGATGTACCAAAGCATTTGCAACTTGTTCAAAGAAATGAGGAACTGATTTTTTGATGTGCACAAGTGACACGATGTGAAGAACAGGTAGTTTTGAGAATTTCAATTCTGATCGGAGAAATGTACCAAAGCAACTGAGAAAAACGGTAAATGAACACACGTATATGTAACTGAAGTAGTGCAAAACAAGTATAGAAAGTGCATTCTGTCAGATTATTTCTCTTTTTCAACAAGAAAAATATATTTCTCTCTTTCTTGTTGTTCATCCTGCTTTCTGTTGGTTTTATTTGAGGCAGACAGTCTTAACAATTAATTATCTCTAATCTTAATTTTTGGCTTTGTCCAACAGTCGCCCCTTCGACCCAAGAGAAACAGGAAAGCGCCTCAGGTCTTGAGTCGGGTCTTGATGACGATGACATTGATGAGGCGTCCGTCTTCCAGGAGATCGACAGGGAGCTGTCAAACCTGTTGAGTGGCCTGACCGCTCGGAGTCAGCATGCTGCGTCCAGACAGGACTTGACGTCAAGAGACGCCACTGCCGCCTCACTCATGATCCCCTGCATCGGGCAAGACGAAACCAAGCCTTCTCAGCTGGATATGGCCAAGCAGGGCCTGGACATTCAGAATGGCCAGTCCGAGTTAGCAAGAGACTCCCTGCTGTTTGACTCGTGGTGCGAGGCGCTCATAAAGGACCCCAGCTCAGTTATGGCGGCTGCAAACGAGATGAGCTGCTTCAGCTCAGGGCCCAGTCAAAGCCCCAGGAATGCACTGGCCTGCCAAAATAAACCTGACGCCAGCCCAACTCCAGATGGGGAGCAGCCCTCAGAGGTGCCCTCCCAAGAAAACTCTGGAAAGGAGATGGAGGGCAAGAGGGCCGGGTCACCCTCGCCCAGTAGGACAGAGGACGACCCCTTGGCAGAACTGGTGGATGAGTCTCTAGGGGATTCCAGTAAAATTCTGTCCGAGATACCTGGCACCTTTAGCAGTTTTCTGGAGGGGGGCAAACTGCGGGACAAGCCACCAAAGAAGCTGCGGTTTGTGGAGAGCAGGGCGGAGAGCCTCGTGAACGGAGAGATGCAGAACGGAACGTACCAGAGCTGCAGTGTGAAAGAGGAAGTGACTCCAGACACACAGCATACAGAAGCCACCGGAGTGCCCCAGGGGCGTGTGCTGAGACCCGATCACAAACCAGCAGAGAACGGCTCAGACAGGTACAGTACCTCTGCATCTCAGTCCTCACTTGCCAAAAGCCGGTGAGATAGTAGATAGACACTGCTATTTAGCTTGAGCAAGCTATTTTATATGATACTTCTGTAATTTAAAAGAAATTCTAAAAAATAGCACCCCCCCAGTGGGATTAAATTGGTGTTTGTTCAACAGGAAACAACGTTCAAAGGTAAATTAATTCCTCATATTTTTAGAATCAGTATTACTGATAATTATTAATATTATTACAATGAGTAAATGTTTTGTTTTCATAAATATTATTTTATGTAACTATTTATATAATTATTTTATTATTAAAATGTTTTAATAAAAAATGTTTATATATATATATATATATATATATATATATATATAATTATTATTTTTTTTTTTCAAGGCAAGGCAAGTTTATTTATATAGCACATTTCATACACAATGGTAATTCAAAGTGCTTTACATAAAAGAAAGTAAAATAATAATGAAAGAAAATAATAACAAGAATAAAACAAGCAATTGTAAAACTTATTTAAAATGCTTATTTAAAATGAATTTAAAACAGTTATAAAATGATTTTACATAAAATAAAATAAAAAACCAGTGAAAATATAGTGCAATCAGTTCGGACATTGCACAGTGCTCATTCAATAAATGCAGAGCTAAACAGATGAGTTTTGAGTCTAGATTTACAAGGCAAGGCAAGTTTATTTTTTATGTATATCTATGGTTATAATGTATAAAAATAAGACAATTAAAAAGTGATTTGCTTATTAGTTTTCAAACACATTAACATTAAAATAATCAGTATTGTGTTTCTTATCTCTGTTCAATAGCAGTTATAGTTGTTGTTGTTCAAATGTTGTAGAAACAATAGCTCTGCATTGTTACATTGACAACATTTTAAATCCGACTGATTTAAACCCTTTTTAGTTTTTTAGTATTACATTAAAATATTAATATATTTATAATATACATTTCTTTCTTGATATGTTGGAATAATTATTCCCGACTGACTGTTGCATTTCATTTGAGTACTGCCAGAATATTGAAGGCAGAGTAGACACTTTAGTCTAGAGAACACTGTTCACTATTAACTATTTGCTTATTAGCATGTATATTACTAGCTATTTATTTATAAAGCACATATTAATATCTTATTCTGCATGACCATATATTAGATACCTTAGATCTACCCAATATATAACTACCATAACAGCTACTTACTATTTCTAAGCAGTAATATGGAGTTTACTGAGAGAAAACTCTTGCGTATGTCTTCCCTAATCTGTTTCTAGCTTAATTTTATGAATAGCTGTTATGTCAAGGGCACTCCTATGATGCCTATCTAGGCAACTCAGAATGGTGAGTAAAAGCTGTCAAGAATGAGAGATATACACAGCTGCATCTTATGCAATGCAAAGTTCAAGTGTGCTGTTCATCTGCTAATATAACTACTTTTCATATTCAGTTCTGCATCTGATTATCAGTTTCACTTCCTTTATTGAGTTATTGAGGAACGAAGCTTGTGTTTTTATAATAACGTGCTGTGGATGACTCATAAATTTGTCCAGAACATATCCAGGTCATAAATAATGTTTTGCAGAAAGAAAACGATGCTTATTTTGTTGATAACTTATTTCATAAAAATGTATAATAATAATAATAATAATAACAATTCAGAATAATATTATTCATTATAATTAATAGTTCATTACAGAAGAAAATTTGGTCACACTTTATTTTAATGTATGAATGTAAGAATGACTTTGAAAGTTTGAATGCATTATAGAAACAAAAGTTTGAGAGAAAATGTGCTGAATTCATAAATGCATGATCCTAAGAAGGTGTTATTGTTTTATTCTTTTAATTTTCAGGTGAAATATGACCCAGGTTGATTTTGTGAGATTCATTCTAATGGCCTAAGTTGTCAAATGAACATATGCACATTGTAGTAAATGCTTGAGTTGTTTCTTTCGAAGAGGACTTTAAAACAGGCATAAGACAGAATGTCCTAAAGTCTGCTTGTGTTGAGTGAGATGTGTTTGTGTGTCCGTCTGCTGCAGGTGTTCTGCTGGGGAGAGTGACACCACAGATGTCTTCAGCTGCCAGTTTGAGAGCATCCTGGAGTCGGAGCGTCTGCGGGAGACTCTCTACAGTAGCACGGACGAGCTGTCTAACCCTGCACCTGAACCCAGCTCTGACAGCGCTCCAGGAGCCTTGTTTGCCTTCGACATCCCCCTCACGCCCATGATTCAGCAGCGCCTCAAGGACAGAAGTCTGTTCCTGAGCTCGGACGCTGAGGTGCTGAGCATCGCCGCTACGAAGGAGAGCGGCAGGGCAGCTCTGGAGGTGACCTCTTCGTTCCTCTCACCGGGAGCAGCTCTAGCAAACGGTTTAAACGAAAAAGACCCCAGAGACAGGCTGCAGGGCTGTTTGAGGTAAGACCACGCAGTTCAACATATGCTGAACGAATGGCTGGCAGCTCTTTGACTTTGTTGCAATATTGCATGCAGTGTTGCATGAATTGTAATGTTTCGTCTTGATGTAATGCTGAAGAGCTTGTGTACAGGAGAAAACATGGAGGCTTGAGCTGATTATGTGGCGCCCTCTGCTGAAATGTCTTCTCCATTGCTTGCACTTTTTCAGACCAGGGTTATAAAATAAACAGGTCCTATTCTTGCTATTAACAAGCCATTAGCTGACTTTTGCCTCAAAAAAGTAAGATAGTTTTTAGATTTAGGTATTAGGTAGGTTTGGAGATGTAGGATATGCTCATGCAGAATATGTGCTTTATAATCACTTATAAACAGCCAATATGTTAGTAATAGACATGATAATAAGCAACTAGTTAATAGTGAGAATTGGTCCCTATAATAAACCTAAAAACATTTTTGTTTCTTACATGAAATAAACATAATCTGGTCTTGTGGATATATTTGGAGAAAAAAGTCACACAATAAATCACAATTAAATTTTTATTATTTTTTTTTTCTGTGGTGGAAATAAGCTTATATGAAGGGACCTAAAGGGAGGAATTCCCTTCATAAAATATAGTGTAGCTATTAGGGTTGCAATGATACATGTATTGGTACTGAACTGTCATGGTACGGGCATCTCGGTTCGGTGCATGAGGCCTTACAACGAATACAGGCAGTTTCCCCCCAGTCCAGAAGGGGCGCCGCGCCGCAGCAATGCTGTTTGATTTGGGAACAAATTAAGTGCATCACAAAGATGAACTGAACCTCAAAGTTACGTGTCACCAGGGGCATACATTTCATCTGACAGTTAGGGGGGACAATAAACAAAATTTCTCAAGAGCAGTTTTTGAAGGGGACACAAATAATCCAGCTAAAATTGTACTTGTAAGGACATGTATACACAGAGGAAAGCTGTATTACTATAAGTGCAGCAGGGAGACGGTGCCAAAATAGACAACGTCAAGCTGTTGAGGTCACGCCGTGACACGCTTCGGATTGAAGCGACCCCAATAATTTTTATAAAGGGGGTGAGGAAGGGGGTAGCACATTACTAAGAAATAATATATATATATATATATATAATTAATTAAACTCTGCATCATCAGAGTTGGTATGTGGCTTTATAAGACACTTGCACTTAACATTTTATGAAAATCAAGTGTAGTTAACAAGGTTTTTGAACAGGTGGATCGCATTATACGCTTTCATACACTTACAGGTTATAACATTTATTGTAGCTATATGGGCTCTTAGTTTTTCTTGTTGTTTAACACACTTGGCCAATATCTCATGATATATAGATGATGGAGGGCTGTATGCACGGCATATTTAAAACATAGCCTACAAAAGTAGCCTGGTTAAAACTAGACAGCAAAAGCTATTCTCTGCTCGTCAAACACACAAAAAACACGTGTTTTGGTAAAGAAAACGGTGTACTTATTCAAACATCCGTTATTTATTATTTACCCTTGAATTGTAAACAAGCTGAGATCTGTCAACAGCAGGGTTGCCAGGTTTTTACAACAAAACCCTCCCAATTGCTACTCAAAACTAGCCCCGATGTGTTTCGAGGGGGGTACCCCCATAAAAATTGCATTCCGGGGGGTTAAATACACTTCAACCCGCGGACATGAAAAACAAACCACAGCAACAGTGTTAAAGTAGCCCTGTCTAGCGGCGCTTTGTTCTGAATGGACTGACAGTTTGAGGACCCATAGCATTACAGAGTTTAGTGACGAGCTCTTTTGATTGCTTTTCATTGGGTAAATATTAGTAAAACCCTCAAACAGACATAAGGAAGTCCAATAGCAGTGATTTAAAACAATAATAACTAAATATAAAAGAGAGTTTGTATTTTCCACGGCACACCTGACTGGGCTAGGTTTTGATAACTGCTATACTCTGCCATATGAAAACACTGCCCCTTTGGGATAGTTTTGAGTAGCAATCGGGCAGGTTTTGTTGTGAACACTTGTCAGTCCTTTCCTTTAAGCAGATAACATTATTATTACTAACTCATCGAAAAAAATATATTGGCATCATGTATTAAATATAAAATAATCACTTCATCCAATGTTAAAGTGAATAAAATAGCTGACAGCCTTACTTACTGGAGTTCCACAACTGTTGACGTCTCTCTCACAGGACTCATAATTTTAGGGGGGACAACCCTCAGATGGGGGGGGGGGGGGGGTCCCTAGTTGCAGGAACCTAGTTTTAAAACTTTATGCTGTTAAGATGTTACTTTTAAGCATCTAACTACCCTGAGACTGCAGGGCTGATGGGAGAAATGACGTATATGGAGAAAAACCAGTGTCACAGTGAGTCAAGTGAATGAGTCAAGATACAAACCCCTGTTATGTCATTTTCTAGAAGATAGTTTCCAAAAGAGAGTCATGGTGCACTAGTTCTTAGTGGGTTTGAAGTGGATTCAGTGTTTATGGGTTTAGAGTGATTTGTTTTGTACAGCATGGTTGTGTTTCCTGTAAATAACGGATCTGTGTGTACAGCAGAAGATGGAACATGCTAATGAAACAGAGTTTAAACTGCACAGAATTGAAGGAGCTCTCGTGTTATGGATGAGTGAATGCTTATGAAGCACTTTAGTAAACCTGCTGCTGACTCAATTCATTCGACCTCTCATGTGCGTAATTTGAGGAACCAGTGGATTAATTTGTGACACTGACCCACAAAACCAAATTTTTCAAAATTAAGATGTATACATCATTTGGAAGCTGAATAAATAAGCTTTCCATTGATGTGTGGTTTGTTAGGAGGACAATATCTGTCCGAGATACAACTATTTGAAAAGGTAGGGTGATTCTCTTTTTCCCGGACTCTTTTTCTCTTTTTGCACCAAAAAAATTGCTTCAGTCCGGGATTTCTAAATCGCCAAAAATGTCCGGGATTTGGCTTTTGCTTTCTAAAGTCATCATTCATAGTGTGTGCTTTTGTAATGAAGCCCTGTGTGGTTTTCTTAAGCCCACTCCTGCTGACCATTACTGTGTGCTCCTGCAAACATCATAATATTGGATATCATTTCCATGCATCAGGGAGCCGATATCAATATGCACAGTATTTAAATCAGAGTTTGGATGCAGGGTTGCAAAATCAGCATTTGTTTGCACAGAATTGAGCTGATTTTAAACTGTTGCAGCAGGTTGATTTTCTGCCCTGGGCCAAAGATTATAAATATTGTATAATTTACATTGGACTGAAATTTTATTTTTGTGAAAGACAGCAACTTGGTAGGAAGCCTTTTAGCTGGGTTTATCAGCAATATGCATAACAGTTACTGTAAAATAGTTATTTTAGGTACTGAAATTACATATTTTGAGTTTTCATATTTGGTATATGGTCATTGCACCACTAAGTGGGCTAATTGAACCCTCTCAAACTCAACAATGAACCCCCCTGCCCCAATCCCCCCAATCTTCATTCAGTCCCCTACTGTTTTTTTTACTAAAATATGTAAAAAAAATCTAAATATAGAGAAAATCACCTTTAAAGTTGTCCAGATGAAGTTCTTAGCAATGCATATTACTAATCAAAAATTAAGTGTTAATATATTTACTGTAGGACATTTACAAAAATATGCTCATGGAACATGATCTTCACTTAATATCCTACTGATTTTTGGCATGAAAGAACAATTGATCATTTTGACCCATGCAATGGAATTTTTGTTTATTGCTACAAATATATCTGTGCTATTTATGACTGCTATTGTGGTGCATAGCCAGATATAATTTGTATAGCGCACTGAGTCTAACATGCACCTAGAAACACACAGTCTACCAAAGCATAACAATGGCGATCAGTAAGCATGCATCCTCACCCGCATGCTCATCAGAAATCATCACGCTACATTTCCTCATCATCTGTTGTTATTTATAGCTCCAGCGCAGCCTCATGCCCCAGAGCATGATGGATGTAAATAAAACCCATTGCTCCATTCACACACACGCTTGAGTTGGGCCCAGCCCCCCACAGATGGAGTGAGACGCCGGAGCTGTGGTGATGAGACTCGCTGCTGTCATGAATAAGCACAGACAGAGCGCTGTGTCCTAGCATGCAGGTCAGAGCCGAGCATCTGGCTGGAGGTAGGACACATCACGCGGCATCGACCGACCGACTCTCATGGGTTCTGTAGTGTCCGGCTGCTTTTCCCAGCCGGGCCTGTCCGACGCCGAGCAAGTGTCCGTCCAGTAAGTCTTGACCTTCGGCTTGCATGACACGCTTCTCTGATGCAGCTGATGCCGGCGTGTGTGTGTGTGAGTGACGCAGCAGCTCTCGTGTCTGTCCGCGGTGTGAATGTCCTCTACAGCTGAAAGGTTGAAGCTTTCCTGTCTTTGTGTGATTCTCCCCTCCCTCTTCAGTGGGCTGATCCTGAAGCACATGCTGAATGATGATAACTATAAACAGTAGAAGGAATATAAAGTTGCCTGCATTGTGATATCATTACTCATCTACTACCGAGACAAGACTACAGGGGCATGCTGTTCATTTATTTTTGTGTAAGAACTATAGAATGATTCTGTTCTGAGTGCAAATAAATAAATTCTTCACCGGGTTCAAATTGTTCACACAAATTTGGGAAAATTTCACTGGCAAAAAAATATTTCCTGTATCTATGAAACACAGCGCAAACAGAAGTCACTGTTGGTCAATGTGAAACTTGTAAAAACTGCGTCATGAAATTTCCCATTGCGCAAAATTGTATTGAAACGATATTTCCCCAAATTGTTGAACAATGGTAAATTTAATGGTAAACTAAAGTGTCTGTTGTAAACTAC
Source organism: Carassius gibelio (assembly GCF_023724105.1). Lineage (NCBI taxonomy): Eukaryota > Metazoa > Chordata > Actinopteri > Cypriniformes > Cyprinidae > Carassius > Carassius gibelio. The sequence goes on along the minus strand of NC_068405.1, from coordinate 4,745,085 downwards.
ATCTTAATTTCCTTCAATGTTTTGGAGAGGTTTTAAACTGTCAGGTAAGGCTTTGTCAAATTATTCAAAGCATGTCTTGGTTCACTTTCCCTTTCTAGTTTTCTAATGATGTCATTAATGCAGGCAGCTCTGTCATTAATGTGATGTTGTCTGCGACAGACTCTGTGTCTAGCCTCCCGTCAGGATTTTATAGATTGCAGTATTTCACTGAGAGCTCTAAATGCACATACATGCCATTAATGCCAGTAAGCATTTAGTCTGCATAAGTCATGGTGTGTTTGTGAAATGGGGCTGTTTGGGAGGAAGTGAATTGCTTTTCTAAATCATCGTGCTATTTATATTCATCAGCGTTTGTGCTCTGAGCGTAAGTGTGGTTCTCAGTAGTGCTGATCAAAGCAGTGCTCTGTGAGGTGTCATCCTTTATTTCCACACGTTCACACACGCAGAGGTAAACAGTGTGTGTGGTAGGTGCTGGTGTCATGTGACCAGCGTCATGGACTGCTCCGGAGGAAGCTCTAGGTTTGTGCCAGTGCTTGAGGTGTGAGTCAGCACCAGCGGCTCACTGTCAAGTCAAGTCAAGTCACCTTTATTGATATAGTGCTTTAAACAGAATACATTGCGTCAAAGCAACTGAACAACATTCATTAGGAAAACAGTGTGTCAATAATGCAAAATGATAGTTAAAGGCAGTTCATCATTGAATTCAGTGATGTCATCTCTGTTCAGTTAAATAGTGTCTGTGCATTTATTTGCAATCAAGTCAATGATATCGCTGTAGATGAAGTGACCCCAACTAAGCAAGCCAGACCCGTTGCATTTCACCACCCTTAATTTCTTCACTCGCACATTATCCCCGTTGCTTGCCTGGCTCTCTTTCATGCATTTTCACTGTAAAGAATGCAACTGCACATTTTTTTATTTTTTTTCAAAATGTTTTGAGTTTAAAATACATAAAATGCTGTTTTCTCAAAACCCTTGTCAGACCAACAAAAATACCCCAAATGTTGTCCCAACTTGTCAAACACAGTCGTCTTAACAAAGAAATGTTAAGGCTTTGTGAGTTCCCAGCATGCATTGTAGCATGAATAAATTCTGCACTTACTGTTATAGGATTATTGTTTTGTTGTTTGCTGACTTCTTTTAAACTTTTTGTTGTTGTTGTTGTTTTGTAATATTGTTAGTTATTTGTTGTGTTGTGATGGAAAAAGAGCTCATCTTTTTAACATTTGTTGATTGCCACCGTTCCTGAGGTTTATTTGTCTAGTTTTGAAGTTATATGTTCAACCACTTATATCCATTTTCTGGATATCTTAGTCTTGTAAGTTGTTTTACGCACAAAGACAGTGTTGTCTACATGAGGGGTGCCTCTGAATCTGGATTTTCATAGTTGAATTGGAATTTTCGCATCTAGCCAATATTCAGCTGATAGTTGATTCATATGTTTGGGGCTAGGGAAAATACATTGAGTCAACTCAGACATTCAACAGCCATAATAACTGATGTTAACACACTGGGAAAATGTCCGCTGTGAAGCCGCTATTCCACCGGGCCTTGGCCCCTACCACGACAGGATGTCTGCTCCCATATTGAGATGCCCAAGAATATGAACTGTTTTCAGCGAGAGGAGTCTGTCCTGGGCCCACACAAGGATACTTTTCGTACTTAAGTACAATAAATATCAAATACTTTAAGACTTTTACTCAAGTAATATTCTAATCGGTGACTTCAACTTCTACCAAAGTAATTTTCTGGTAAGATATCTGTACTTTTACATGAGTACGACTTTCATGTACTTTATACACCACTGGTCAAATCCCACACCACACCCAGATAAGTGGTCCTCTGCAATGGAGAAAGCACACTTCTCTTGGTGTTTAGTCTTAACCCCAGCCCTCTTATGTGGTCGAGAACAACATCTCGATGTCGAACCACCATCTTCTCTGATTCTGCTAAAATCAACCAATCGTCAATATAGTTCAGTTTGCAGTCGCAGCGGAGCCAGAGCTGCATCCACACACTTTGTGAAAGTGCCGGGTGAGAGTGCAAGGCCAAAGGGAAGAACCTGATATTGGTATGCTTTGCCCCCAAAAGCAAACTAAGAGAGCGACTAGGAGGAACCGCTGGAATGCCGCCGCCTGTTTGCGAGCCTCCTGGTACCTCTCGATGATGGTGTTAATGGCGTCGCCGAACAGGCCCGAGGACACAAGCGGGGCATACCCTATCTTTTTCCCTCATATCAGAAGTGTCAGCCATAAATGTCTCTCTGCTGCCACCATCGCTGCCATGCACCACCCAATGGTGCGGGCGGTCTCCTTGGTGGCGTGGAGAGACAAATCAGAGGTCCTCCTAAGCTCCGTTATATCCTCGGATTTCACATGCTCACACTCATCTAATTCCTTGAGCATGTCGGCTTGGTGCACCTGTAACACTGCCATGCTGTGCAGACACACACCAGCCGGACTCGCTGCAGAGTACCCCTTCCAGCTGTGTCTGACCCTTTAAAGACGATGCCGCGCCGGGAGAAAGATAGTTTACGAGCATCTGTTCTACCCGGGTCATCGTCTTATAATTGCACTCACTCATCCTCACCACATTGCCATAGTGGGAATGAAGAGGCGGCAGAGAATGGCTTTCCCGACAATCAACACTCCTCAAAATCGGTGTGCAAATTGAGGGAAAAAAGGCAGGCTCCGGCGTGGAGGTGGACGTTCACAGAAAGCGCTCATCCAACTTGCTTTTCTGCGGTTCAGCCCTTTTCTTGGCGGGCCAATCGATATTTAACTTTGCCACAACACGAGTTACCACCTCCAAAAGCTCCTCAGACTGGGGGGACAGAGGGGTCAAATCCTCATTGATGCCCAACATGTCAACCTCCTCGGAGGAAGACAGGTGGAGCACCGAACCCGCTCCCCGTGGGTTAAGTAGCACCGGAGCGTGCTTCCGATCCTAGACAACAGTTGCTGGATCTGGGGGGTGAGGAAGAAGATAGGGACTCGCCCGTCTCCATTCCCTTTGCCAGATCCATCTGTGAACCCCACGAGGGGTGATCTGCCTCTGCGAAAGCTGGACCAGCACTGTGGGGACCGATAGCAAAGGCCCCCCCTGCAAACAGAGCAAAGTGAGCAAAGAGAGCTTTCCTGGAGCGAAGAACATGTCGGGAAAGCCACTCGCACACAACTCGTAGCTACCGAGAGCCAACTCTGCATGATCTGCTCTGAGGCAGATAACGCACAAACTGTGTGTATCCCCAACTGTAATGTAACGCGGGCTGGGTGGAACACAGATGCCTGCCCTCGCCCAGTTTATGTTTGGTCTTATATCACGCTTTTGACATGTTTTGGGAAAAACAACACTAAATAAAACTTACAAACAAACATCAGACTGACACACACACAGAGCGCTTGCTGAATGACAGAAGGCTATGACTTCAATCCTAACACCCCGTGAATATTTGACTGCGAGATTGGTATTCGAATCAGGCTCCTCGAATAGAAGCATTGAATCGTTGACTATGGTCACCCCTAGTCTACATATTAGACTAATTTACATTTACATTTACATTTAATCATTTAGCAGACGCTTTTATCCAAAGCGACTTACAAATGAGAACAATAGAAGCAGTCAGGTCAACAGGAGAACAACAACAGTATACAAGTGCCATGACAAGTCTCAGTTAGTCTAGTATAGAACGCATAGCCAGGTGTATATATATATATATATATATATATATTTTTTTTTTTTTTTAATTAAATGAAAAAGACAAGAAAAGGAAAAGTACTGGTGTTAGTAGGTTAAGTGCAGGCGAAAAAGATGAGTCTTTAGATGTTTCTTGAAAGTGAGTAAAGACTCCGCTGTACGAATTGAGATTGGGAGGTCATTCCACCAGTCCAGGAAAAGGTCCGTGAGAGTGATTTTGAATTTCTTTGGGATGGCACCACAAGGCGTTGTTCACTTGCAGAGCGCAAGCTTCTGGAGGGCACATAGGATTTAACCAGTGAGTTTAGGTAAGTTGGTGCCGTGCCAGTGGTTGTCTTGTAGGCAAGCATCAGTACCTTGAATTTGATGCGAGCAGCTACTGGTAGCCAGTGTAACCTGATGAGGAGGGGAGTAACATGAGCTTTTTTTGGCTCATTGAAGACAACCCTTGCTGCTGCATTCTGGATCATTTGCAGAGGCTTGACAGTGCATGCAGGAAGGCCCGCCAGGAGAGCATTACAATAGTCCAGTCTGGAGAGAACAAGAGCTTGGACAAGAAGTTGGGTTGCTTGCTCTGACAGGAAGGGTCTAATCTTCCTAATGTTGTATAAGGCAAACCTGCAGGACCGGGTCGTTGTAGCAATGTGGTCAGTGAAGCTTAATTGATGATCCATCACAACTCCTAGGTTTCTGGCTGTCCTCGTAGGAGTTATGGTTGACGAGCCCAGCTGTATAGAGAAGTTGTGATGAATCAATGGGTTAGCTGGAATCACCAGTAGTTCAGTCTTTGTAAGGTTAAGCTGAAGGTGATGGTCATTCATCCAGCTAGAAATGTCACTTAGACAGGCTGAAATGCGAGCAGCTACCGTCGGGTCATCAGGCTGGAATGAGAAGTAGAGTTGGGTGTCATCGGCATAGCAGTGATAAGAAAAGCCATGCTTCTGAATGACAGATCCTAAAGATGTCATGTAGATGGGGAAGAGAAGTGGTCCAAGTACTGAGCCCTGAGGAACCCCAGTAGCAAGGTGTTGTGACTTAGAACCCTCACCCCTCCAAGACACACTGAAGGATCTGTCAGAGAGGTAGGACTTAACCCACAGGAGAGCAGTTCCAGAGATCCCCATCTTTCTGAGGGTGGACAGGAGAATCTGGTGATTAACAGTGTCAAAAGCAGCAGACAGGTCCAGTAAGATGAGTATCCATTGAGTTTGTCATTTGTAAACAAATAAAAATTTGTTAATGTGGAGACTTAAAAAAATTCTTCCAGGAAACAGAAAAAAATTACCTCAATAAAAAATTGTTGTTTCAGTTGCTGTGACAAGAATGTAGCTATTAGCAAAATAATCTAATCAGGAATTGACAAACACACATTAGCATTGGCTAAACAAAGAGTCTCTACTGAGAAGAGCTAAAGAACTGAAAAAAACCCCTAAACCTTTAACTAAAACCTTTCTAGTGGGTTTCAGACATACAATTAGAAATCAGCTGGAACACTATAGCAGCCAGAATGGGATGTGCTAAAAACTGCACAGAACACTATAGGATCCACATTGCTAATAACCACATAGAACCCAACCGAAAAACTCCTAGAAACCACTCAGAACACCTCGGTAATCACGAACAGTGGTAACAATCCAGAGTCATAGCAACTGAATATTAGTGCACTAAAAAACACTCAGAGCAACAGTTATCATATAGCAACACTCTAACTATCACAAAGAACACATTTTCAATTATATTAAAGCAACACCCTAACAAACTCATTCATATTTCAGAATAAATATCTAGTTTAAGGATGCACAATATTAGATTTTTGCTGATATCTGACATGCCAATATTTTTCAAGTGATTTTGCTGATAGCTGATGCTGATCTATATGTATATCTATATGTTTTTGAAACAACACCAACAACCAAATTTTTCCTGTGCAAAAATGCAGAAATGATAAACATTAATTTTAATTTTGCGTAGTTTTGAGCAATAACGTACTTGTTGTTTGAAGTAATAAACATTATTAAAGTTTTTTTTTTTTTTTTTTTTTTAGTACATTGACGTGCTTTGGATCATAACAAGATCAGGAGATCTGTAATAAAATCAATCAATGCTTTTTTTTTTTGTCAGACAAATGCAGTTAAAACCGTAACATTTTATTTGTGGATTTTAATATGAATAAATGTCTAAAGCAAAAGAGCTGTAAAAAATATATTACATATTAATGAAAACAACTGTAATCTAAAAGTGTCATGTTTGTGATTTTATTCATGTAATCAAAACAGACACATGATTTATGACATCAGTCACTTCTTTATTTATTCAGAAACACGTTGACTCTCTACACACCAGACGCTTTGTTCGCTACATGCATTCTCAAATTAAATGCGGCGATTCGAAACAGTGAAACTAATAATGATTCAAGCAAAAGTTTGCTTACAGAATGATCAGACCCAGGGCACAAGTGAGTTATTCGTCATATCGGCAAGGCATACTGGCATAATTTATCGGCAAATTCAAATAATTATCTGCAAATTAAATTAATTATGGGGAAAGTGAAATTGGCTGATGCCTATGTTTACAATTTAAGCATTTATTGTCTGATTCCGATACCGCTCTGATATTGTCGTTCATTCCTAATCTAGCTGGGTGTAATCTTATGAAAACATACAAAGAATGAGATCTGGAGACATTATGGTGAATGCATGAAGGGAACCCTGAGAGCGTCAAGTGACACTTGTTTGTATTGGGAGTGTTTTGGTATTCATCAGGCTGACGGCTGATCTGCGCTGCTGGGATTTAATTGATCAGATAATCCACTGATCGAAATGGAGGAAAGAGATGCCGAGGAGATAGGTGTGTGTGTGTGTGTGTGTGTGTGTGTGTGTTACTCATTAGCCTAGTAGTTCACTGGGCAGCCCTTCTGCTCAAGGCTAAGCGCTTTACAGCCTCCACCTCGTCTCGTCTGATGATAAAGCAGCACACATTACCATACAGCCTCAGATATCTGTACAGATCCTTGTGTAGGTCAACACACACACACACACACACTCACACTCAAATCTGTACATTTAACAGGGACTTCTGCAGCAGAAACACTGGGACGCGTTCTTGTGGTAATCTGCTGGAAGAACAGGCTGTATCAATTAGTGTGACATCATCTGCTGTTGTTCTGCCGCTCTGTAGACGCCCAGAGAGAATCTGAGGTCAATCTGAGTGCTGTTGAAATGTGGGAGCAGGAATAGAGAAGCTGGAGAATGTTTGGAAAGGGTGGGAGGGTGACACGTGCAGTCTTTCACTTCATACTTTCAGTGCGAAGGAATGAAAAACTAACTTTGGCCCCTCCACCATTCTGTGGTACAGACGGAGGGAGGCGCTTTCGTTATCTGGAGTCTTCTGGTCTGTTGTTATTGCAGAGCACTTTCTGTAACTCTGATCATAAAGTATACATCCATTTATGCTTGATATTTTTGGATTTAGTCTGTTCTCAGGTCAGTGCCTCTCCTCTACTGTTGTTGAATGTTTTCACGGTTTGTGCTGGTGATCCTCAGTGTTTGGTGTGTATTGGTGTGGCCTGGATCTTTCTCTGTTTTGTGCAGTAGTTGTGTTGGAGCCTTCTGTTTAACTGAATTAGATCTGTGGCATTTCGTTTCAGTTGTTTGTTGTGGAAAAATGATTTCCTGCTTTAGTATCATGGGAGAGGAAGTCATTTCATATTCCCATGATACAGATCCTGCGGTGATATTTGTGGAGCTCTGTGTAGGAAATGGTTTTCTTAAGATATTTTGAAATGTGAAGTTTGATTCCTGATGTTCTTGATTCTGATGTCTATTTTTTGTGAAAGACTGATCCTTGTATATATTTATTTTTGGACCTTGTAATTAATAAAAAATCACTTAAACCCAGCCCCTCCATGATCAATTTCAGTGCAATGTCCACATTTCAAAATCAATCAACAAATGATGGAGTAGAACTAATGATGCATTCCATTCACTTCGTAATTTGGGTGTCAGACCTGAGAATCACATGACACCCAAGTGAACCATTTTCCAGTAGAAAAAAGTCAGAAAACCACATTAAAGCGGTATTTTGCACAGATAACACCATAGTAACATGTCCACGAATAGAGTTTGGATAGTACTGTGCACCAATTGAGACGCAGACAAACGTAAGTGCTAATAAACAATATATTACTATTGCTTTTCTTCTGTTGATGCACTGAGCAGGAATTTGGGATTCTAAAGTTGGAATTGTGCTGATTCCTCCAAGATTCCGACTTGGGAGGGCGTTCCAGTTAAAAGTTCCCACAGGGAACTCAGAATATCCATCTTCCGAGTACAAATCGAACGCAGCACAAGTTTCTGTCCTGCATGTATTTTTCTGAATATCTGTTACTACTTCCGTTCCATGACTCTAAATGGAATAATACCACTTTGCTTTTTTATTTTTTATTATTAAAATTATTTTTATTATTTTATTTTTTTATTTTTTTTTTTTATACATAACATTGAGCTGATTGAATTTGATTGGCTGAGCAGTGACCCCAGAGTCAGGCTTGTGCCACACAGCAGAGCCAGTGCTCCCAGAAAACGCTGTCCCCAGAACTGAGGGGGACATAGCATGTGATTTGTATCAACCTGTTTATTCAAAAACACTGATTTATTTAGTAATGCTTAGGGATGGTAAGATTCACCGATTACCATTGACACATCGGCGTAAAAGTTAACGAAGCAACCCAGCAATTTTAAAAAGTGTGCATAAGATACGAGTTGGCATTTGTATAGTGATGCATCTTTTCTAACATATTTGCATCTGTAAAAACTCATTTATTTATATATAATTATTAGTAGATGCGCTATAATTTTATTATTTATATAGTGACTAGGGATGTCAAATTTCGATTATTTCCATGATCGATCGTCGTTTAAATTAACGATCAATTAATCGATTAATCGTTAACCATAATACTGCAAAATGCGTCTATTGCAGGCACACAGTCAGCGGTATGACAGGATGTGCAAAAGCCACACACACACACAAAACGCTTTCTCACTTGAATTAAAGAGGTTTTAGTCTGAATAAAATGCTAGTAGCAGGATTATAAAATGAATAGATGCGATTATGATCATTTGATAAAATGGAGAGAGCGCGCCATACTTTTGAGATCATTTTACTTTGTTGACAGTTTCCAATCCCGCACGGAGAACGCTGAACGCGCATCTTTAAATGGTTTTGTGGTGCTCGTTGTTGTATTTTAAAAGCACAATTGCAATGTTTTCAACTGACATTATTGTATAAAATTATCCGAAATGTGGAGCGCGTGTGACTGCGCTGCACATTAAGTGAACTACATCGGCGCTGCTGCACCAAAACACAGTTGCTCACATTAATTTGATCCTGCTGGATTCTGTCCTAGAAAATGTCAGATTTTTAAAAATCCGGCATACAGCGCATTAGATCGTGACAGTGCATGCGTGCAGACGAGGATGAGTGAGCGCGGCTTTGGCTAGATTTATTTGGAGGTTATTGCTCATGTCTCATTCGGCACAAATCGAAATGTTTCCATATTCGCAATGTATTTGAATGTTAAACTATTATTTATAATGTAAACTAGGCTTGTAGTTAACACGCATTCGCATATAGACGGAAAAGATGATCCTCTTCATATGAGCAAAAACGTCCTTGGCATAACAGCAGAGTGGACCGGTATACTACGGTCTATTTAAACTGAATGCTCCAGGAATGTGTCGGTCACAGCGCCTATTAATCGCTGTTTTGAATCCAGCAATTATTTATTTAGAAATGATAAGATCTGATTATGACAAGTGTGGTATAAAAGCTTTGTTTATTAGAGGAATAATAGGTTAACTGGAAAATGTTAGATCGCGACCATGCTTTTGGACCCCATAGTCTTCATTTACGCGGCTTTGTTCTGGTTTGCCGGTTGGTCACGAATTTCCACAAATTCAGTATTAGGCATTGTTTCTTTTCCTAAATCTTCATAGTCTAACCCTCTAATTTCCCAGGTTTATTTTATTATCTTTCGCTTTTAATAACTGTTTTTGCATCTCTTACTGTAGTAAACATGGGAAGGGAAATTAAAGATTTCATGAATTAAGAATTCGTTCGATTTATTAATTTGTTCCCTTATTTCACTTAAATCATGGGTTATTTAGGGAACAAAATTAATGAAACATGGACAATTGCCACATTAATAATTCGTAGGAATGAATTAACAAGTTGTAGGAATGAATAGACTACCTGTCCTGTCACTGTGTCCCGCAGCCCTGCAAAGCGCACGATATAAAACAGTTATCTGATGAAATGATTAGTAACTACATTTCTATTGCATTTAATGTTGAAGAACTTTCATGTTGTTTCTATTTTAATGTACTTTAAAGTTTAAATCACATTAAAAGCTTAATTTGTACATTGTGAATGAATGATGATGCTTTTATATATCGTCACCGTCACTCACAGCCGCTCGCACGTGTTGAGTGCGCATGAGCCGCACGCAGCCCAACATTGAATCGGTTAACCGACCATCGATAGCCTTAATCGATTGCATCTCTTATCGACAATTAATCGATCATCGATTAATCGTTGACATCCCTAATAGTGACCAATGATTTATGACCATTATTTTAGATGTAGATTGATTTCTCCTCTCTAAACTGTTTCTCGGGGGCGTCACCGCTGCTACGTGTTAAAGAGATGGATTCTCAAGCTAAACATGGCCAAAGTTTTACAAAATAATTTAGAAGAATGACTGAGAATTTATTTTCTGAAAATCTTACTTCCGGGTTGGTACAAGTTTCGGCTGGGTTTTTTTCGATCGTGGATTTAATGACGTAGACGAGAGTGGAACTCCTTATATGAGCATTTCTCTTGGAAAAGCGCACCTGCGGATACGTTGATCAGAGGAGAACGAGACCGCGCACATCAACACGCTTCCACGGGAGATCGTCGGCAGCGCTGCATAGGATTTGTTCGAGAATGCCTCCAAATAAGTGCATTTTTGGATGTGAGAGAAAGTTTACCGTGTTCAGCTTCCCCAAGAACCCAGTGTTACATGAATTGTGGGTGCAGTTTGTTTTTCCGGGGCAGCAACGGAGTGTATCGAGTGTGTTTGTGTGTTCTGATCATTTGAGTGATGAATGTTTTATAAATAAGGCCCAAGTCGACACTGGATTTGCACATCGTTTGCTATTAAAACACGGAGCCGTCCCTGTGATAAAAGACCGCATTCATATAAGTACAAGTGCATATGCATCAGATTTCTGTATTTTGTTGCAACTCAGCACATAAGAGAATATATGTTAATGGAAACAACACTAAACACCAGTATTATAGCTCCACCCACAGCACGCCTCCAGGAGCTCGGCTTTTTCTGGAGAGAATCGGAAAGCTGTATTTTTCTTTAATAAATCTGATAAAACTAAAGATTTTTGGGATATATGCAGGATGCAGTACTACTCTATAGGTACTCAAGATTAACATGAGATTAGGTGAAACTGTGTCTCTTATACCCTTTAGGTTAATTTATTAATTGTTGTCTGTATAATCGCAGCAACTCTGTAATCACTTTATCATTCCTGCAATTAGCTTTTTGTTCTCAGACTTTTTTTATTAAAATGTCATTTTTGCATGTTTTGAATTCTAAGCATATTGTTTCCTGTATTGTTAAGCTTATATTTCACATGCATGGTCTCAGTGTTTTTGATTCTAACCAGTTAAAAGTTTTACACGAGCTGCCTGAGGCCAGCATGAAGGTCTGTGCATTAGCAGCACAGCTGGCCAGACTCTCCCTTCAGGGCCCCACTAAACCCAACATGGTGTGGTCAGTGTCTGTAGAAGTGCTGCACTGGCCATGAGAGAAAAAACACCAGCTTCCCTTCATTAAGTGTGTCCCACTCCATGCATAGATCCTCTGTCTCTTCCTTTCTCAGAATTCATAATAATCCATTATTTGACAGTAGTATGTATTTCACATTGTGCTTGAGCTAAACTGAAAATAGCATCAGCTTCCCTTGTGTTTTCATTTCATGGAATGAGAGGTGTGGTCACGTTCAGTTTTATAGTGGTGCTCTCAAATGAATAAAATGTGTTCTGCAGTGGTTCACACATGCCAGAATGAAGTCACTTCTTTCATGCCAAACACTGACGAAATTAGCTTTAAAGGAAGCTCTATAAGTTGTACCCCTAACCAAAACAAAGAAGAAAGAGTGATCTAGAAAATATCTGAAACAAAAAATAAATCCTGTTAACACTGTGATGTTTAAAGCACCGTCCACTGCTCTGTGTTCCATGCACAGGCTACCACACACTTAGTATACTACACTTCTAGTAGCCTAGTATTGCTGCACGCCATTGGGAACACATCCATAGAGTTCAATCTGCTCTCTCGGTTGTTTTGTGAAGAATAGTTTGAAAGAAGAGGATGTTCCCTCTGCTTCTCCCTCCTCTGTGCGCTGAGGTCTGGCTGAGAGCAGCAAGGGTTTGTGGGAAATGAGTGAGAAATGAGCAGACCGTGGTATGTGCCTAACTTTAAACAGCGCTTTATTTGACTGCGTGAACCGGCGAGGTTTGAGCTTTCACGGTGAGTCTCTGTCGGGATGTTAACGGAAGCGCTGCGTGTCAGTTTGAGGATTGCGTGCCGGACGTGTGCGTGAAATCTGCAGGTAAACAAAGACGCTGTTGAAAGTTTGATAACTGCACGTTCGCCACGCGACGCATCAGAACGCAACGCGCCCTTTAGGCTATTATCAGTGAAGTTTGAAGGGTTGACGCGCGCGAAACGCTATTTGACGCTACCGCACCACATCTACCGTGATTTATAATGGAGCGTTGCGTTCTGTTGTGACGCGTCGCGTGCAAAATCGGAGTGAATGGTTGTAATGTTTCTCGCTTTAGTCATCCACAGCTGTACTAAAGATAAATAGACTAAAGTGCTCTTCGCAGAGAAGAACTCATCTACACACAGTTATACTGAATACCTCGTGTATTCATTCATTGATTTATATCGATTTCTGTTGTTATAACTGTTCGTTTCGTATTTACAGGGTGAGTTTACACTTTTTATTTTTTATTCTGTAATTTTCCCCCTTTTATCGATCCCTTAGTCGTCATTTAAAGAAATTTGTTTTACAGTATTAGTGGTTTTGCAATGAATGTGCATACCTTTTTTTATTCAAACAACAAAATATATACATTTGCAAGTAATAAACATAATGCATACAATACAAGAATAATAAAAAAATACATTTAACATTTTTTTAAAGTCTTAATAGCTTTCTTATTCAGAGAGTCTCCAATAGAAATAGAAATTACATACTGTTGCATGCATCAGTGTTTATTCTAAACTGATTTTAGACAACATACACTCTCTTATGACTCTAAAATCCTGTTTTTGTTGATCTACCTTAATACATCATGCTCTTAAGCTGTTTGCATTGCATTGAGATATTACATAGATATCATGGGTGTAAACTACCCTGGTAAAATGTGAGGTTATGAGTCATCTTGGATGTTTTTACACCTGTATTCATGTGTTGTGTCTTTGGTTGTACTGGTGTAGTGTGATTCTGCTATGACTGCCTCCCTGTGGTGCATCACTAGAACAGCAGGCTGTGGATTTATAGCACACCCAATATCTGAGACCCCTCTCTTTTTACTGTTTATTTAGTATTTGAGGCGTTTTCAAATGTTGGTATTTATTTACAATATTATTGTACTAGATTGCATTTTTTTTGTACATGTACACCACGCTGATTTAGCCTGAAACTGTCTTTCAAAGAATTAGGTTTGTGACCGTGAGGAAATCTTCCCACAGGTTAATCGATGTGTGACCACACCATCACCGTGGGGTTTTCCCTCTTTTCCTCACTTCCCTTCGCTTTTAAATAGCTTGTAAAAGCAGCGTGCGCATTTTACATTCACTTTCAAATAGCGGCAATTCTGTGTAAAGCAGTTGTTTGTTTGAATGTTCCCTCTTTTCCTAACTTTTAAATAGCTTAAAAGCACTGTACACATTTTACTTTTTAATTAACAGCAGTTCGTTGTCAACAACAAAATACAACATCAAACTCACTTTAGCCTATATAGAAAACATAGAACTTTTATTTACAAAACAAATATAAATAAACAATGCTAAAGGGCAGGCTATGCCTAATATAAAATCAGTATTATTTTTACTATATTACTACAAAAATCAAAACCATGGTGGGGGTCAGTGCTGAGCTTTTCAAACCATAAGGGGAAAGCACTTCCTATATCAAATCAGAGGCCAAACTAAACAGCATTTTGGCACAAATTTATCTGTCTCTTGGTAAAAGCAACCTAACCAAATTTGTCAGTGAATGAAATGAATTGCATAACGTGTTGCTTCAAATATAATTAAGAACTACAACAACATTTAAGCTCCACCCATGACATCAGGGCCACTGGGGGCTGAATTGTGGTCCATTGTAGGTATTTATTCTTACACATTCAGATACAAATACATATTTGGGTGATGTAATGTGTGGCAGCGGTGAGAGATGATTTGTGCACCCTCATCAGTCTCATCTCAGCACCGTGTCTGTGGCAAAGCTAATTTAAAAGCTTAACATTGATATATTCTCACAACAATAACAGTTTATCCTGCAGTGATGCCGAATCAGTAATTAGTGAGGAGTAATTTGCATTCCTTAACTAAATGCTAAAGAGGGCAGACAAATCCTAGATTCTAATAATTGGAGATTAGAGAAGTTTGATGCTATTATAGTATTGATTATATGGTATTGTGTTTTCCCAGTTGGATGTGATGCTGAACCCTCAGTAGTTGCCAGTGTTTCACAATGAACTCTAAATGAGACAACAGTACTGATTTAAATTAGTTTTCTATACAACCAAATGTATAAAAAGTATCAGTTTAACGCATTAATCAGTTAGTTATGAAAAATAAACATAATTAGAATATTTTACTGGATCCCGATTTTATACAACAGTTCAGTAAATAAGAAGTTAATACTGTGTTATATTTCAAATACAATATTGTCTGTTTTTGCTTAGTTTTGCTGAGACATAATTACCTATGAAGTCTCTGATTAACACAGTGGTGTTTAGTTTCTGAATTAATCCGCATTTTGAACAAATTAAATGAATGAATGACTCATTTGTGAGACATTTGCCGCCACCTGCTGGCAGTTTTAGTTTCTTATATCTTTCTTATATCATTTCATTTACAAAAAATAATTCAGTATTTCGAAGATTTTCATTGCATGAACAAAAATACTTTTTTGTTTCCCAAATGTTCTTAAAATAAAGAAAAAATTTCTTTCTAAAACTATTTGTTATGTCTAGCTACTTGATAGCTTTAAATAATCTTTTGTGTGCATTTTTACAGCCAAATTTAATTCACGATTAATTAATTGACACATCACGTAATTAATTAGATTAAAAAATGTAATCGTCTGACAGCCCTAATCAAAAGCATTTTATCACTTCCAAAAATGTAAATAATACATTTTAAATCGCTCTGTTACTACGTGGTCAACAACTTTTTGTAATATATATATTGCTAATTAGATTATTACTTTCTAATAATATTAGCTTTAAAAAAAGATCTTGATTTGTGTCAGAAAATTAAATAGACCTGCCGCTAATTATTGGTACATGAATATTTATTAAACAACAGCACTGACTGAATAAAGAGTAAAGCACTCACTGTTTTAACTCTATTTCTTGTTTATGTTTTGCTGAAGACAGTATTAGCATATTTATTGTATATTGAAGAAATAATTGCTTTTGGAAACTTGAAATTGAAAAACAAGTTCGTCCACTAACAGATACAGTGTGCTGCAACATCTCTGTTTCATAAGCCGCTTTCTCACTTAAAACCTGGTAATGACTGTAAAACAGACAGATTATTAGGAAATGCATCACATTTGCTGTTTACACAAGCAATGGCTTACTGTTAATACAGCATTCACACTTTAGCCAAGTGACAGATCTTCAGGGTTTGCCCAAACCTTCCTTAGTTTCTGAGACCTGTGAGGTCTCTCTTTCCCGCGGTGCACACACCTCTCTCTGCAGCGCTTTCAGTTAAAACAGATTGTTACTTCTCTAATTTTACATGCAAGTATAGCCCAAATCACAGCTATTGTCATATCTTATGTGTATCCTATTTGATTTCATCAGACGACGGCTCGATTATGAAGCAGGATTTTTATGCTGATTAAGATCTTGGAAGGGAGAGCCGTAGTCTTAACGGGTCGCGTTTAAATCAATATTCAGTATTAATTTAATATTAATTCCGTTATTATATCAATGAAAAGAGTTTTATTGAGAATTTAGCTGTATCAAAATACAGTATGTGAGCATAGAGAGGCAAACAAATGTAATAAGAAATGTAAATTTAGCATTTTCAGAAGAAGTGAGCTGTCCTGTCTTGCAAATACTGTTAACAGGCTTAAGTAAAGTGAACCTGGTATTTCTATGTTCTTTTTTTCATGTCTCTAATAGACATTAACAAGTCTATTTTTATGTAGTTTCACAAAACTGAAGTCAAATCATTCTGTTTTTGCTTCAATTTTGAAATGTTACAATCTAATTTAGATTAAAAACTGCTCATGTTGCATGTGTGCAGCATCTTTGTTTGAATCATGATTAAAATGCAGTGCTTGCCTCTAACTTTAAATGTAAAGAGCACAGACAAAGCCTTATTTTGTATATATTGTATAATTATTTTATTTTTACTTATTCATTTGATTTGTGGCTTGTTTTAAATTTAGTTTTGATATTTACATTTACATTATATTTACATTAAATCATTTAGCAGACACTTTTATCCAATGCCACTTACAAATGAGGACAACAGAAGCAATCAAAACCAACAAAAGAGCAATGATATACAAGTGCTATATAAGGCCCTATATAAGGCCTTTTTTTTCTTTCTCTACTTTCTTTTTCACTTCTCAGGTGGAGTCCTTAACTGTGGGAATGTTTCTAAACCATCAAAACTGAAAAACAGGAAATTCATATTTGATATAAAGAAAAAAAAAATGCCAATGCCCAGTCCAAGGAACTGAAAGAACTATTGCATGAGCCACCCCGGCCAATGAACTGACCCAGCTTTAATTTCTACGAAATATAATGTACTCCTCTTTCCTAAAATGAGGCTCTGGTGCTTGTTGTCATTTGTTCAGGCGCTCAACAGATGGCACTGTTAAACTGTGTGTGCTGACTGTACTAATGCAGCACAAATGAGAGTGAATAAAACCAACTCCTCAACTTCAGAAACCAGCATCAGTGAGCAGTGTTTTTCTTGCTCATTCATGCTCTCATTGTACAGAGAAGGAATCTTGGAGATCTTGGATGAGGTCACTGATGTGGGAGGAGCGCGGGTGATGAACGTTACAGTTGTTTCTGATGTGGTTTGGTTGTTATCGGTGTTGGCAGAAGCCTGTGGTGACACTTGTCTGTTGATTTGGGCTTTGCATTTAGTTTCTCTCCTGTGAAGTGCACCTGATGCTCTCTGGACCCTTTCAATCAGAGATATCGGACCCTTCCTCAGAGGTCACTTTCAGAGCTGGGTAGAGACTGATTATACAGTATGTAATGTGGATCACGTGATCAGGTTCCAGAACTGCAGTGCTTGTGATTAGATTACATTGCATTTTAAAATGCTCGTAATCAGACTACAATACATGATATTATTCACCCAATAGCAATAAATTGATAATGTATTGCTTCTCCCTAATTACTCCGTTTCATCTTTTAAATATTGTGTTTTAAAATATCCTACTACTTATATACATGCAAAGTCTTCCGGTTTTGTGGACTTTCACACAAAGTCCTGTGACCACACACAGCATTTGACCACAGATTTATTTCAGGTTTTAACATTGTATTAACTACTGATGAACACATACATTTTCATTTGAATTAGCACTTGATTAAGTAGGTTAATCATCTATTACAATATCTTTGGAAGGCTTTTTTCTTTCAAACACATTAAAATGCACATTTATATTGTGTATATTTACACAATGTTTAAGGTTTTTTCAAGTTTGTAGGTGTCAAGGTACAGAAACTAAATAATTAAATGTAAAAAAAGCACTGGATAGTCTTCAATGTAAAAATGAAATGTACAATGAAACCTACATTTATTCAGACACCTTCAACATTTCTCACATTATTACACTTTTGCTATATACATCAAAAAATATATCTGGTGTCTGAATAATTTTTGGTTTGACTGTTGAAGAGCAGTGAGTGATTTTCATTTTCATTTTCTTGGATTAACATTACAGCAGCCAGTAGCTAAATTAGGCGCGGTCCCTTTAAGAGCCCATGAATCTATCCAATATAATACACATCCCATTGTTTCCCTCAACTGTGTACTTTCACTTAAGACATAACTGACAGTTTTTGATATTTTGACAGATTTCGTATGTATTTGTTGGCACTAGAGCAAAAATAACCAAATTCGATGTTCAAGTGTTTTGATCAAAAACACATATACAGGGTTAAATGCATGAATGTTTTTCAGTGTCCAGATACTTCTTGTTAGTCAGCGTATCATTTAGGTAAACGAATGAGTGTACTATTCACATTCTCTGCTGACATATGAAGAGCAATTTCACTTGGAAATACATCACAGTATAGTAATAAAGTCGGTTGCAATTTACATTTTACGCTGACACAAAAAGCACAGAGCTTTTCAGAGAAGGAAAGCAATAGAAAGCATAGATTGTGAAGTCTAAAATATAAAAAAATCAACTTAATTAAAGAAAAAGTCTGCTTAATCTAAGAGACTAGTCTGTTGTTGGATTGTGATTGACTGTTCTGTGTGTTTGTGTGTGGTGCAGCAGCGATGCAGGGCTGAAGGACTGGGACTCAGACATGGATGGAGTGGAGGGTCTTAAGGACACAGATGTTCTCCACAATGGCAGCCGAAGTGACCAGGAAGCTGCCCGGCGTCTGGCCAGACGGCTCTACCACCTGGAGGGCTTCCAGCGCTCGGATGTCGCCAAACATCTGGGCAAGAAGTGAGTTATAGCCTTCAGCTATCAATTCAGTTCTGTGCTTTTCTTCTCTCTATCCTGTCTTCATACACACCAACCAGAGGAATATGTTAATATTTGACTCTAACTAGAACTTGAAGAAAAACATTGTGCAAACATACATGTACATTGCTGTTAAAAATTTTGGGATCATTACGTTTTTTAATGTTTTTTTTTTTTTTAAGAAGTTTCTTATGTGCATCAATGCTGTGTCTATTTGAAAAATATTTTGTGAAATATTATTGCAATTTAAAATAAGTTTTCTATTTTAATATACTTTAAAATGTAATTTATTCCTGTGATCAAAGCTGTATTTTCAGTATGATTACTCCAGTCTTCAGTGTCACACGATCTTCAGAAATCATTCTAATAATGTAATTTATGTAATATGAGAGCTCAAAGGGATAGCTCACCCAAAAATGAAAATTCTGTCATCATTTGCTCACCCTCATGTCGTTCCAAACCTGTATGAGTTGTTTCTTATGTTGAACATAAAAGAAGATATTTTGAAGATTGCTGGTAATCAAACAGTTGCCATTGACTTCCATAGTAGGAAAAAAATGCTATGGAAGTCAATGGCAACCACCAAATGTTTGATTACCTGCAATCTTCAAAATATCTTCTTTTATGTTCAACATAAGAAAGCAACTCATACAGGTTTGAAATGACATGAGGGTGAGTAAATGATGACAGAATTTTCATTTTTGGGTGAGCTATCCCTTTAACTTTATTTTTAAGAGTGGTACATATAATCTGAAAGAGTTTAATCATTTTGTGTACTTCTGTTCTTGGCCAGTCGTCTTTTCGCTAATGCCAATAAGAGAGTGTGTTTGAATAGTCCACACATTTATGCCAGATTTATTTTGAATAAATTCCAGTGTTTACACAAAAAATGGTGTTATGCATGTTTCAGTGGCAATTATTTTTATTTAATTATATTTTTTAGTATTCATTTTATACTTCAGTCCCCTGGAGTTTTTCCATTCCTTGCCATTAATTTACCTACCCTCAAGTTGATCCAAACTTGTATGAATTTCTTTCTTCTGCTGAACACAAAAGAATGTGTTTTGAAGAACGTGGATAACCACACAGTTGCTGGTCCCTAATGACTTGTATTTCCACTTGACCTTAAAATGACACAGCTCCGTTCACACCCCCAAAATAAATCTTACACATTCCTAACTTTCAAAACGCTCCATCAGCACTCCCTAAAGTATTATTAGATCAGCATAGCCTATGATTTCATACCAAAGATCTTGTTACTACAAGCTGTTGCTAATGCCATTCACACATTGCATTGTCTGTGTACAAGCATCTAAAACAACAGCCCAATCTTTTCTTTGCCTCTGTCAGAACCAGTCAGATCTGTGCATGACCTTAGGTTAGTGACTGCGCTGGAGCAGTTCAACATCCTCAGCCCCTTAAAGAGCCATCCCTAGCCTTCCAGTTCATTCCTCACAATCACACACACACTGGAAATAAAGGTTTGAACATACAGGCACTCATCCATATTCACAAGCACTCAGTGCCAGACGCAGTACTCCAGAGGAGAGCATCATTACTCCAGTGCTCTCTGTAGCACCACCTCCACAGCTCTGCACTCATCCTGTCTCACTCTCCTGCTGTCTGAAGACCATCACTAGCCATGTTTCCATTATCCTTCAAGTTACGCAAATTGAAATGGAAACACTTAAATTATGCAAAAACTCCAATATATCTCAAAGTTTTTACCCTCTTAGGAGGTGGCAATTCAAAAAAGGAATAGATCGCAAAATTGCTCCCAAAATTTGCTAAATTGTTCGTAAATGACACATGATTATTCTTTAAAGGGTAACTACACCCCTGGTCAGAGCCTGACTCCACCCACTGGCAATATTTGAAAAATGCTGAAAAGTGGGAAGAGCACAGCGGAGGTAGAGGGGATGAACCGAGGGGCGGGGCTGAGTGCGTGGGGCGTGAACCTGAGACCCGCAGTGACTGATTGATTGACAGCTGCTGACAGAGACGCTAAAATGGAAAGTTGTGGGTATGACTGTAGTGACGCAAGTAGCTTTGCAAAGGAGCGTTGATTTGAAGTAGAGGACTTTTCTCCACCACCTTCACCTGAAAGTGGAGGATGTCGAGGTGTCTGTGGCCTGAGCCATATCAATTCGAGCCGCTGGCTCAAACTGCTGTCTTAACTCCCGCACCACGTCGCTTTTCAGCACGATCCATGTGGAGAAGCCCATTTCCACCTCCATTGCGTTGGAGAAGCAATCCCATGTAAAATGCAGTTTGCACACTCCAGCTCTAGGCTGGAAGTCGAGATCTTCCAGGCCAAGTGCATGCAAGCACTGGTGCCTGATTTTAAAGTCTGCTGGAAAACTATGCAGGTCAGCAGTGCTTTTGCAACCAGCAACACTACGCATCCTGACCACTGGACTAAATACAGATAAATCTATGCCAACTATTGAAGCTATCCTAACTGATGCAATACTATGCTACTAACTATGCTTCTAACAATACTAACGTTACACTAACAACTATGCTAATTAACTACATAGGCTACACTAAATAATCTAAATAACTATATAAATGCTATGCTAAATAGATGCTGTAATAGTCTATCCTGGTCTTTATCAATACTCGCCATTCCAACTCCTGACTCACTACAGTGATTTTGATGGAACAAGATGGGTTTTATACAGCTAAGGGCGTGGTAGCTCGTACCAAGGGGCGTTGTGAGCTGGAAACTGCTTACGTCACCTGCCACCGCAAACATCCAGTAGGAAAAATCAACTGCAGTAGCCACCGTTCAACCTGAAGAGGGCAGCACTCAGACGTTTTTACACCACGTAGAATTAAAACACATTATACTCAAATGTCAAAAAAGTTACTCGAATCAATGAACAGCACTAATAAAGCCCCATTCTTACAGATCATTAACTAAAAAAAGTTGGTTTAGGTTTTAGTTACACTTTAATGCACTATAACCTCCAAGAAACTCCTCATACATGTCCGTATAATGGGCTTTCCTTGCCGTTAATGTTTGGGTAACCCCTTATTTACATTGTACATGTCTGTGGTGCATTACGTCTCCGATATGGCCACTCTAGACAATGCTTGAATTTATATCAGCTCACACTTATTAGAACTGTCCCAGAAGTGACTGTCTGCTCTGCTTCACCACAGATGCACGCATACATCTCCTTCGATTAAAAATAATGGTTAGTGTAGTGGCTGCAATTGACATAAACCATAAATCACAGTGTACTCACATAACATTGGTTAATGGAAACTGCATTAATTGGCAATACGTTTATTTTTATCAGCATAAAATATCACAAAAGTTAAGTGCAGATCTAAAATGGAAACCTGGCTACTGTCCACAGCCATGTGCTCATCGCGTCTCCTAACTGTCTGGAGACCATCACTGTCCATAGACACGCTCTCAACCTGTCTCACTGTCCTTTTGTCCACAGCAATAAGTTAATCCTCTCTTAATGTCCTGTCTGGAGACAATCATTGTCAGTAAACCCATGTTCATCTTTCTCACTCTTTTGATGTCTGCAGACGTCAGTTTCCGCAGAACCTAATACTGTAGAGGACCTAATACTGAGCTCTGTGGGACTCCATACTTCTGTTGGGTTGGACATCTTCCCATTAACACAAACAGACTGGCCGGATAGGTAGGATGGGTGATTAGATGGGTAGGACCTAAACCATACTAATGCCTGCCCACAAATGCCAGCATAATTCTCAAGCATATCTAGGAGAATTTTATGATCTATAGTGTCGAAGGGAGCACTGAGATCTAATGGGAGATAGAATGGGAGATGCTTGTATTATCTGACCATGGCTGGAAATAATTTTTTATGACTTGCCTGATGAAAAACATCCATAAAGTACAAATTAACATTAAGCACCTGCGGCGTTTCTGTGAACGGAGATAATGGAATAAAACTATATAGGCTACATAAAAAGGAATATATAGGGCTTTACATTAAATATATTTTACTTAAATCATAAACGGATTAACAAAGCGAAAGAAAAAGATGTGCTGAGTTAGGATTATTGTAACGTGCTCCGAAGTTCATGAAAAGATCAAAGTTTGTAGATTTTTATTTGTCACATACATGGTGATACGGAGAGCATATGACCAGCATTGAAATGTAAGTCAGGTCAGCTTCATGGACAGTGCAATTATTAAAGAACACAAGATAATTATATATAAATATGGTATGGAGAAAGTAAGATAAAAAATAAGAATAAAATAAAATGCTTGTAAAATAAAATAAAATGCGCAGGACAGTATATTGTAGACTTAATAAATATGTACAAGAGCAGAATAACAGCATAGCAGCAATAGAGGTAAAAAAGTAAATATATAAAAATAAAAATGACGATGTCAGTATATTAATTATCATACTGATAATTAAGTGAAGTCATGTTGATGTTAAGAGACTGAGTTTGAGTCTAGGAGCCTGAAGGCCTGAGGGAAGAAGCTCCTCCTAAGTCTCTCGCTTACCAGATGGCAACAAAATGAAAAGACAGTCCTAAATGATTTGAACAGCTCTGCTTTTGCAGCGTTTGAGGTAGATGTCCTGCAGAGAGGGGAGAGCAGACCCTGAGATGCGCTCAGCTAAGCACACAACTCTCTGCAGGACTTTGCAGTCTTTACTGGAGCTGTTCCCATACCACACTGAGATACACGGAGTCAATACACTTTTGGCCCCCATTAAAGTTTTGAGTGAATCTATTAATTACAGTGATAAATGTCTATTTTTAAAAGGGTTATATGATGCGATTTTCTTTTCTTTAGCGTGTTAAGTACAGTAGCTATTTGTGCATGATCTGCGGAGTTTCAAAGCTTAAAGCTTCCCACAAAAGGATTTATTCTTTTTGGCTGATCCAGGCGGATGCAGACCAAGCTAAAACATCTCTACGTCACAATGTGGAAATATGTGTGTAATGCTGCCCGAATGTTCATGCAAAGAACGAGAGAAAGACAGGGCGCATCACAGTGGAGACTGTGTTTCTTAACTTTCTTCACTGGGGCTTGTGTACTGCAAACACATACAAGCTTCATCACTGTGCCTGTCTAAGGATGTTATTAACTGTCTTCTTTATGTTGAAAGCTAAAACTTGCAATTATGCAAAGAGGTGTTACATTTCCGACACATGCTTATGCACTGGGTCAGCTTGCTTAAAATAGCATCATATGACCCCTTTAAATGCATTTGGTCAGAAGATGTGGGAACCCTGAATGTCAAGTTTCAGTCATATAGCAGCATTGCCACAAATGTATTTACATGTCTGTCTGGGAATGCATGTTTCTTATGTAATTTGCTTTATACTGCTGTGATTCCTCTCCATTTTAGAGTCATGTCAGGGTAGATTAATGTCTGTTCACGGTTGTTCATCATAAACTAGTAAAATGCTCTGAACTTCAGTATGTCCAATTTCTGATTTCTGGGTATAAAATGATGTGTTATAGTAAACACAGGCTCTTATCAAATGTGTTTCAGATACCAGAAACTGTATGAGGTCATGTTTAGTTGAACTGTTTCAAATGTGGAGGTCCTATTTTTTTAAAGGTCATATTATAATCTCTGTTATAATGTAATATGTATCTTCTGTTTGTGTTCACAGTAATGACTTCAGTAAGATGGTTGCAGAAGAGTACCTCAAATTCTTTGAGTTTACAGACATGACATTGGACCAATCACTCAGGTACATCTCATGCCAAGTTATTGTCATTCAATTATTGTGCAGTCATGCAGTCACAGTGTCACGTTTATGTTCTCCTTATTTGGTTTTTCCTGTCCTCATCATGTGAACTCGTCTCCGGTTGTATATATATATACAGTGGGGCTCGAAAGTTTGGGCACCCCTTGCAGAATCTGTGCAAATGCGAGTAATTTTCAAAAAATAAGAGAGATCATACTAAATGCATGTTATATTTTATTTAGTACTGTCCTGAGTAAGATATTGTACATAAAAGATATTAACATTTATAAAGTTACCTCATAATAAGTAAATGTTGTGATATATTTTGCAATATTGCAATTAAGAATGCAACCAAAGAATGCTGAACATTATTATGTTGTTAGAATTTTTTAAGTTTTTATTATTATTAATTATTTCAGGATCACATCTGATCACAGTTCTGGAGTCATTCTTACCACAGTTCAGATAATTGGCCAGTTTTCACACACTTTCATTCATGGGTTTGTGTGGTTCTGCGTCTTTATTTCATCTTGTGGTTTGCCCACACACATCTTTAATGTTTTTGCTGTGATTGGAGAACTTTGTTGGCTCTTTTTGTCTTCTATCTTGTATCTGGACCTGTTACTGGACCCCTGACGAGTCTTCACACACAAGCTACGAGCAAGAAGTTCATGGTCATGTTATATTGCTGTTTTTGTGTTTCAGATGTTTTCTGAAAGCATTCTCACTAATGGGCGAGACTCAGGAGAGAGAGCGGGTGCTAATTCATTTCTCTAATCGGTATTATCAGTGTAATCCCACCGTCATCACTGCACAAGGTACTGAACGTCTCAGCCTTATGTAACCTTTCTTATTTACTCATTACTTACAAGATAAGTATTTCAGATCAATTGAAGATGTAAGTGATCATTATTATCCAGTGGTGGATGAAGCACTAGATCCTAATAAATCATTACTCCAGTACATTTATTTACATTAACGCATTTAGCAGACGCTTTTATCCAAAGCGACTTACAGCGCATTCAGGCTACACATTTTTTAACCAATATGTGTGTTCCCTGGTAATTGAACCCACGACCTTTTGCGCTGCTAACACAATGCTCTATGCCACAGGAACACCGCAGTCCAGTAAATGTACAAGTACTTGTTTCAAAAATTACTTGATTTATTTTCCTAGTAAAAGTACAAGTACTTGATTTATTTTCCTAGTAAAAGTACAACTACTTGATTTTTTTAAATGTAGTAAAGCATTTAAAGTAAAATGTACAGATTGAATCATAGTTTTTTTTCAGACTAGTCATTAATCAGCACTAAGGAGACAAATTTGTGCATTCGTTTAATAAGCATTGATCTGCGAATAAAACCACTTTTTATTTTACCTAGTATTTTAACATAAGAAAATAAAAAAAATTGTGTAATTTATATATTTACAAATAACACATAAAAATACGATGTAGAGAGGTCACGTGGGTTAAACAGATCACTCTTTTATGACAAATTTACTTCAATATAATATTCTTTACAATAACCAATATTAAAATTGGACGTTTATTAGCTTTTCATGTGATTGTTTGTGATTGGTAATATCTCGGTTCTTTGTCATTCTGACCAGCTAACTTAATCAGTCAAAAATGACTTCAAGTGGATCAGTCGAAGTTAAACCTCAAAATCAAAATACTGTAATACAGTAAATATTCTCAAAAAGTGTGCTTAAGTAAGGAAGTAAAAATAATTGTCACTTCTGTCCACCACCGTTATTGTCTCTAACTCTAACATGGTTTCTAAAACCAAAATTAAAAAAAATATTTTGTGCTATATATATTGGTTTTATATTGATCTCTCCTATAAGTGAAGAAAGAGAGGTATAATGCAAAAAAACATGAAACTAGCTGGGCTAATATTGTCTCAAACAAAAAACTGCCCGAGGACTATTTCTGTGTTTAATGCCTCGGCATAAAGAAGTCGCTCCATATGGTATCTATTAATAAAACATTTGTGGTTTGCACAACATTAAAGTCTCTCTTCAGTAACTCTCCATGAAACATTGGGTTTAATCGCTCATTCAGTATCACAGTGTCGTGTTTTTCCCATAGCAACCGTCTTAGTAACAGCTATGACCAGTATATGAATAAAAAGCTAAACCATCTCCTTGTTGCTAAGACTGTTGCCATGGAAGTGATGTTAGACTTTCTCCTGATGCATAGATGAATGTGTGTGTGATAAAAATAATGTTCACTCTCTTTGACCTGTATGTGAGTGTGACCAAATGTTTCATTGACGTTTGCAGATGGAGTTCATTGCCTTACCTGTGCTCTAATGCTGCTCAACACTGACCTTCATGGACCAGTAAGTGACCTCTGACCCTCTGCTAGAGTTGCCTGTATAACCAGAAAAATGAAAAGAGACAGTTTGTTCCGTCTTTTCCAAAAGCACATGAATGCAGTCACCATTTGTCCTTATCAGAGCATGTTATCTGTGAATCTAATGATCCCTCTGTAGAAAGATATGTCTGGGTCATATTTAACCTCTAAATACAAAGAAATAAGAAACTAAATATGCTTAATTGTCTGTTTGATAATAACTGATAATGGTTAAATGGTTGAAATGTTGTCCAGAGATTCTAGTCTGAGAACTAGTGAGCAGGATTGGGTATCGTTTGAATTTTATTGATTCTTATTGAAACGATATTACTGTCAACTGTGATGTGCGGCAGAGACTGTTTGAAACACTTTTTCCACGAAAACTTTGATGCACAACATCTCAGTTTATTATATCAACGTAAACTATGTGATCACAAAATAATCAGGAAAAAAGACAGCATGCACATTTTAAAATCATTACATAAAAAATGTAATCACCACTGGCGGCCTCGGCAAAAACTTATCTCGCAATTTAATAATTTTGGTCACAAATGCAACTGTTTTAGTCCTAGTCTTGAGCCCTGCATGAGATGTTCATTCATGTTTATTTTGTGTTAAAACTAACAAAGTTAGTAGTGAAGAGTAAGGGATTATCAGTGATGAGGTGTTTATATACGATCTGTCGCACCACTGAAAATCTTTTTGCACGAAAACGTGTAACGTTAATAGTCCATAAATGTGAAAGAGAAATCTGTTCCAGCTTGTAGCAACCTTTTCTGCAGTGGAATTACACACAAAATTTGAGAACGGACACTGGTTTGGTTAGCAGCCTGTTCTTTTCTGTGCTCACATTTCAGGTGTGTGCGCAAGTTATTTCCCTTTCTGCACTTAAATTGTTTAAAATCATATTAAAATGTGAACGCAGGAATCATTGAGTGGGATCGAAATGCACGTGTCTAATCGAATATCTTGGAAACATCGAACTGGTTCTCGATACCCAAACCTAATAGTGAGTCGAGGATATTGAACTGTTTTGTTCTTAGATATTTTGTGTTTGGTTTTATTTTGGATGATATCTGTGATCATATTTTCAAGGTTAAACCTGTGAAATCTGCATGAATGTGCCTAAATATAAACAGCTCAATTCAAGCAAAAGGAGGAAAACGGAAAGAAATTATTCAGATATGTGCCAATAGTAACTACAGTGCAATGAAGAAGAAGAAAGTTCTGCACCCCCCACCATTTCCTGAGTGAAATGTGAGGTGCATTCTGGGTTCTCTAAGAATAGCTCCTCTCATTGGTCTCCATGGAGTTTGATCATATAGGACGCTGTGTTTTGAGTTTGACACATTCAGTAGAACGCATGTGCCATGGAGATGTGGAGATCTCATGCCCACGCCGCAGCACTTCTCTAGACGCTTTCATTTCAAACATTGTTTAGCTTCATGTCATGTGGGTGAATACAGCTGAAAGTTGTGTAGCCATGGATCTTTTCAGAAATGTATGCCAGACGCCCACACACAATACATGGCTGCATTTGTGGAGGGAAGCGTTATGCATATCACACCGGTTATATAGAGACAGAGCAGGTGCAGATGGGTAAATCTCATCAAAACCTGCCCTGGCTTGACAAAATTTGAAGATAAAGGAAGAAATGTATATTTTACATAAAGAAATCAAAAGTTACTTTGTGGAATCAATAAAGACTCTTCATGCTCTTTAGAATGTGAATTTCCAGTGACAAACATGCTTAACAGTTGTGCCATAACTGAAGCCTGTTGTCTTTCGTATGTCTAACCCAAACGTTCTGTTTCAACAGGACATACACTACCGTTCAAATGTTTGATTAATAAAGATAACAAAAAACAAACATTACTTTTATTCAGTAATGCATTGAATTGATCAAATGTGACAGTAAAGACTATATTGACTATATTGTTACAGAAAGTTTCTATTTCAACAAATAGTTTTTTTAATTTTCCATTCATGAAAAAATCCTGAAAAAATTAGGTTTCCATGAAAACATCGTCAATGATATCGCTTTAAATGAAGTGACCCCAACTAAGCAAGCCAGAGGCGACAGCGGCAAGGAACCGAAACTCCATCGGTGACAGAATGGAGAAAAAAAACCTTGGGAGAAACCAGGCTCAGTTGGGGCCAGTTCTCCTCTGACCAGACGAAACCAGTAGTTCAATTCCAGGCTGCAGCAAAGTCAGATTGTGCAGAAGAATCATCTGTTTCCTGTGGTCTTGTCCTGGTGCTCCTCTGAGACAAGGTCTTTACAGGGGATCTGTATCTGGGGCTCTAGTTGTCCTGGTCTCCGCTGTCTTTCAGGGATGTAGAGGTCCTTTCTAGGTGCTGATCCACCATCTGGTCTGGATACGTACTGGATCCGGGCGACTGCAGTGACCCTCTGATCTAGATACAGACTGGATCTGGTGGCCACGGTGACCTCAGAATAAGAGAGAAACAGACTAATATTAGCATAGATGCCATTCTTCTAATGATGTAGCAAGTACATCGGGTGTTATGTGAAGTGTCCCCGGTTCCAGTTTACCCAAGTAATGCAGCCTAAAAATTATTTAACGGATTTTAATATTAGAAGCACATTAGTGTGTTATGTGTATGTCAGGTTAAAGAGATGGGTATTTAATCTAGATTTAAACTGCAATAATGTGTCTGCCTCTCGAAAAATGTTAGGTAGGTTATTCCAGAGTTTAGGCGCCAAATAGGAAAAGGACCTGCCACCTGCAGTTGATTTTGATATTCTAGGTATTATCAAATTACCTGAGTTTTGAGAATGCATTGGACGTGTAGGATAATAATGTAACAAGAGCTCATTCAAATACTGAGGTGCTAAACCATTCAGGGCTTTATAAGTAATAAGCAAGATTTTTAAATCTATACAATGTTTGATAGGGAGCCAATGCAGTGTTGACAGGACCGGGCTAATATGGTAATACTTCCTGGTTCTAGTAAGAACTCTTGCTGCTGCATTTTGGACTAGCTGTAGTTTGTTTACTAAGCGTGCAGAACAACCACCCAATAAAGCATTAAAATAATCTAACCTTGATTTCATAAAATGCATGTATTAACATTTCTGCATTTGACATTGAGAGCATAGGCCGTAATTTAGATATATTTTTGAGATGGAAAAATGCAGTTTTACAAATGCTAGAAACGTGGCTTTGTAAGGAAAGATAGCGATCAAATAGCACACCTAGGTTCCTAACTGATGACGAAGAATTGACGAAGCAGCCATCAAGTCTTAGACAGTGTTCTAAGTTATTACAAGCAGAGTTTTCAGGTCCTATAATTAACACCTCTGTTTTTTTCAGAATTTAGCAGTGAGAAATTACTCGTCATCCAGTTTTTTATATCGACTATGCATTCCATTAGTATTTCAAATTGGTGTTTCGCCGGGCCGCGAAGAAATATAGAGCTGAGTATCGTCAGCATAACAGTGAATGCTAACACCATGTTTCCTGATGATATCTCCCAAGGGTAACATGTAAAGCATGAAAAGTAATGGCCCTAGCACTGAGCCTTGAGGTACTCCATACTGCACTTGTGATTGATATGATACCTCTTCATTCCCTGCTGTGAATTGATGGCGGTCATATAAGTACGATTTAAACCATGCTAATGCATGAGAGATACAACCACGATCAGATGATAAGAGCAGGTCATTTGTAACTCTAAGGTGAGCAGTATCAGTACTATGATACGATCTAAATCCTGACTGGAAATCCTCACAGATACCATTTTTCTCTAAGAAGGAATATAATTGTGAGGATACCACCTTTTCTAGTATCTTGGACAGAAAAGGGAGATTCAAGATCTATAATTAACAGTTTCTTTGGGGTCAAGTTGTAGTTTTTTAATAAGGCTTAATAACATTCAGTTTGAAGGTTTTGGGGACATATCCGAATGACAATGAGGAATTAATAATAGTCAGTAGAGGACCTATGACTTCTGGAAGCACCTCTTTTAGGAGCTTAGATGGAATAGGGTATTACATACATGTTGTTGTTTTAGATGATTTAACAAGTTTATACAATTGTTCCTCTATACTGTAGCTGACGACTGAATGGTTACAATTTTATCTCTAATAGTATTGATTTTAGAAGTAAAGTAGTTCATAAAGTCGGGAATGTTGGGAAATGTCAACACTTGTTGAGGCTTTATTTTTCGTTAATTTAGCCACTGTATTGAATAAATACCTGGGATTATGTTTGTTTTCTTCTAAAAGGGAAGAAAGTAATCGGATCTTGCAGTTTTTAATGCTTTTCTATAGGATAGGTTACTTTCCCGCCAAGCAATACGAAATACTTCTAGCTTGTTTTCCTCCAGCTGCGCTCCATTTTTCGGGCTGCTCTCTTTAGGGTGTGAGTATACTCATTATACCATGGTGTCAGACTGTTTTCCTTAAGCGTAAAGGAGCAACTATATTTAAAATGCTAGAAAAGAGAGAGTCCATAGTTTTTGTTACATCAAGTTGTTCTGAGGTTTTGGATATGCTAAAGAATTCGGATACACCAGGAAGATAACTTACAAAGCAGTCTTTTGTGGTAGAAGTGATGGTTCTACCATACTAGTAAAAAGAAGTAGAATTTACAATTTTGACTATATGAAGTTTGCACAAAACTAAATAATGATCTGATATATCATCACTTGGCTGCATAATTTCAACACTATCAACATCAATTCCATGTGGCAGTATTAAATCTAGAGTACGATTTCGACAATGAGTAGGTCCTGAGATGTGTTGTCTAATCCCAATAGAGTTCAGAATGTCTATAAATGCTGATCCCAATGCATCTTTTTCATTATCAACATTGATATTAAAAACACCAACTATTAAAACTTTATCTAAAGCCAGAACTAACTCGGATGTAAAATCACCAAACTCTTTAATAAAGTCTGTATGGTGCCCTGGTGGCCTGTATACAGTAGCCAGTACAAACATAACAGGGGATTTATCATTAACATTGGTTTCTCTGGATAATGTTATATGAAGCACCATTACCTCAAACGAGTTATACTTGAAGCCTGCCTGTAAAAGCCATATTTCATATTCCAGAATTTATATTTTCACATTTTTATTATGTAACTCTGGTACAGTAATTGTTTTTTGTTAATAAGTTATTTACTGTTGAATATGTTTACTTGGTTTATATTTGCTCGTACTGCGCATGTTCAGTGACGTCATTTTGGTAATTGTGTGAAAAGATATTGACGTATATGCAGTAAGTTTAGACGAACGGAAGAACACAAAGCTTTCATAATTTCATAGTTTCATAATTGTTTTTCATATAGCATAAATTGGCTAACAAGTATCTCTTCAAATAAGTTGTTGAGAAGATATAGCTGAACAAGAGGATTATGCTGTATTTGAGAAATGTGATTCTTTATTGACTTGGAAGAATAAACCACGATGAAGGAAACTTCGAGACTTCGAGTGATGAATACAAATTAAGAAGAAACGCGTCAAAACTTGTGAAATAATTACAAGGTTACTCACATGTCCCCCACATGTAAGTCAAAAGCTTTCTCCGTTGTTTAAGGAATTATTGCAAGTGCGGACGTTACAGCACGTTAAAGGAAGACCGTGCATGCGAAGTCAGAAGGGCTCGTTTGCTGCTGGACAAACAATATCGTGCAGTATTGTGTGTATTGGAGGTATGAATGAAGGGATATCGATCATCTTCTTTGCAAGAAGTGTTACTGAGCAACTTCTATCGTAAGTGAACTTGCACGTTATTAAGTTTCATAAATGGCGTACAACAAAGACGACGACGATGATGCTATTACGCGGTCCGACCGCAAGAGGGCGCCAACTGACAAAGGTTTAGAAGAGAAGCTCCACAGCAAGATAAACGCCAGAAGAGGCAAGTTGAGGCAATTAACCGCAAAATCAAGCGAAATTGAACTGCTTATGGAGAATGTTTGCAACGTGAATGATGTTGAAAACCACCAATTTAAAGTCTACAAACGGCTGTTTGAAGAATTTGTTGAAAGTAATGCATCAGTGTTGCTGTATTTAAAAGATGAAGAGCATGATGCCGATCAGGATTTCTGGTTTCAGCCTAAACTAATCTGCTGCAAACAATTCATTGAAAAAGTGGAGTCGTGGGTTGAGGAAACCAAGAAGTGCATTAAGATGTCTCAAATTTGTGACGATGTCACACCAATGGACAGTGTGTCAATGGTGTCTTCCAAGACTATCACTTCTAATAAGTCAGGAAGTGGAGCAACGTCTGTTTCCAAAAAATCCTCAATATCCACAGCATCCTCAGCTCGTCTTAAGGAAGAAGCTAACAGAGCAGCTTTGTTGGCTAAAGCAGCCAGTTTGAAGGAAAGGCAGGAATTGGAAATGAAAGAAGCACAGTTAAAGGCTGAAATGGAAAAGTTGGAAATAGAAACGGCTCTTGCTATGTCTAATGCCAAAATTAAAGTGTATCAAGATTGCGAAGAACAACAACAGTGTGCAAGTCAAATCGGGGCTATCCGAGCAGCTGATGTGTGCATTTCAAACCACGAACATTATGAATATGATCAATATAGTGTAACATCAAATCACAGCAAAAAGTCATCGCATCCTGAAGTAATTTACCCAAGTATACCTGTTAGTGTCAGACCTAAGAAAACAAATACTGCTAAGGAATGGTCGGCACCAGTCAATGAAGTAGCTGGCCATAATAATGATACTTCAGAACTTCAAAAAGTGATGAAACGTCAGACAGATATCACAGCAATGCTAGTGAAGAATCAACAGATGTCTTGTTTACCTCAACGTGATATTCCTTTGTTTCATGGAGATCCACTT
This sequence comes from Carassius gibelio, assembly GCF_023724105.1. NCBI lineage: Eukaryota > Metazoa > Chordata > Actinopteri > Cypriniformes > Cyprinidae > Carassius > Carassius gibelio. The sequence continues at coordinate 4,711,453 of NC_068405.1, read as the reverse complement.
GAGTTCAGGTCTTTTATGAAAGCGTTCAAACATGCTGTCGACTTCAGAGCTGACAGTAGTGCTGACAAGTTGTACTTCCTGGAGCAGTATACAAGAGGTGAGCCCAGAGACCTTGTAAGAAGTTGTCAGCATATGCCAGATGATCGTGGTTATGCACAGGCAATGAGACTTTTGCACGAGAAGTTTGGAAACGAATTGCAAATTGCTACAGCCTTAATGCAGAAGACATTCAAATGGCCTGAAATTAAGTCAGAGGATGGAAAGTCTTTAAGTGCATTTTCACTATTCCTAGTCACTTGCCGCAATGTAATGGAGGATATTGAATATATGGATGAGTTAGATAATCCTACCAACATGAGGATTGTTATCTCAAAGCTGCCCTACAGGTTGCGTGAAAAATGGAGAGCACATGCTTACGAGTATGAGGAGCGCAACAGAAGAAGAGCCAAGTTCATTCAGTTGGTGGAGTTTGTTGATCGCCAAGCAAAAGTAATATCAAACCCACTTTTTGGGGATCTGGATGCCTTGGCAGGTGATAAAAAACAGACCAACAAGTCTCTTCAAGGATCTAAGTTTAAAAAGGAAGCAAAAAGAAGCAGCAGTTTTGTAACTGACGTCAAACAGGTTGGTGAAACTCAAAAAGACTTGACTATGTTAAAAACCAACAGTACATCAGTCATCAGTGCCTACACAAAACCTTGTGCATTCTGTGAGAAAGGCCATACCTTGGAGCAATGTTACCAATTCAGCGCTAAGCCATATAAAGACAAATTGGACTTTTTAAGAAAAAGTGGATTTTGCTTTGGATGCTTAGTGAAAGGACATTTAAGCAAAGACTGTAACAGAAGAAGCACATGTCAACTGTGCTCAAAGAAACATCCTAGCATGTTACACTTAACCATACAAGACAAGATTCCTGAGAAGGAAATGGTAAAAGTTGAAAGGACTGAAGTTACCAATTTACCTGCCACAGTGAGTCATGAGACAAGTGCGTGCACTGGGTCCGGAGACAACTGTGTTCTTGCCATAGTTCCTGTCAAGATAAAGTCAAAAAAGAGTGATAAGTGTTTGGAAGTGTATGCTTTTATGGACCCAGGCAGCTCTGCCACGTTCTGTACTGATGCACTAGCAAGACGGTTGAATGTCCAGGGTAGAAAGATCGATATGATGCTAAGCACCATGAACTCAAAGAAACGAGTGGAAAGTTATGTCCTCACAGACTTGGAAGTGAGTGGATTGGAGGAAAACTACTTCATTGAACTTCCCAAAGTGTTCACACAAATGAGCATACCAGTGTCAATGGAAAACATACCACAACAACATGATGTTGACAAATGGCCGTACCTAAGTGAAGTGAAGTTGCCTCACATTGATGCTGGAGTGGAAATCCTAATAGGAAACAAGGAATTCAAGCTTCTGGAACCTTGGAAAGTAATTAATAGTAAGCACAATGGGCCGTATGCAGTGAAAACTGCCCTTGGATGGGTTTTAAATGGACCTCTTAGGGAACCTGTTGAAGAAAGCATTCATGGAGATAAACAAACAAATCTTACAGTCAACAGAATCTCCATTGAGAGTGTAGAACAGATGCTGATACAACAGTACAACCACGATTTTCCTGAAAGAAATTGTGATGACAAAGCGGAATTGTCGCAGATGGATCACCAGTTTTTGGAATCTGTGTCTAAATCAGTGCAGTTTTCCGATGGTCACTATTACATTGACCTTCCTATCAAGAAAACAGTCATCCAAATGCCTAACAATCGCACTGCTGCTGTCCAGCGAGCACTAAATATCAAGAAAAAACTTCAGAAAAATCCCTCCTTTCACGCAGAGTACACAAGCTTCATGACTGACATGCTAAACAAAGGTTACGCAGTCAAGGTGAATAAATCACACTTAAATCGTCAAGATGGTCAAGTTTGGTATATACCTCATCACGGTGTATACCATCCTCAGAAGAAAAAACTGAGAGTGGTGTTTGACTGTGCTGCCAGTTTCCAAGGAATGTCTTTACATAGTGAACTCCTACAGGGTCCAGACATGACAAATACACTCATTGGAGTGCTCACTCGCTTCAGACAAGAGTCAGTTGCCATGATTGCAGATATTGAAGCTATGTACTACCAGGTGAGAGTTCCTGAAAAAGACAGTGACATGCTTCGGTTCCTATGGTGGCCAGATGGGGATCTAAATCAGAACTTGGATGAGTACAAGATGGTTGTCCATCTCTTTGGTGCTAAGTCGTCTCCAAGTGTAGCTAATTTTGCCCTTAGGAAAACAGCAGAAGACAATCGTAGCAAGTCAACAGTTGAAGCAGTCAAAACAGTTCTCAAGAACTTTTATGTAGATGACTGTTTAAAGTCTGTTTCAAGTCCTGCCCAAGCAGTTGCCTTGCACAATGATCTCACAAAACTGTGTGCGAGTGGAGGATTTCGTCTTACAAAATGGGCAAGCAACAGTCGTGAATTGTTGGCCTCTGTGCCAGAAAGTGAAAGAATTGCAGGTGTAAGAGACTTGGATTTAAGCAAAGATGCACTACCTGTAGAAAGAGCATTAGGGGTGCTATGGTGTGTCAATTCAGATGTGTTCAAATTCAGAATCAACTTGAAAGAAAAACCTGTAAGCAGAAGAGGAATTCTGTCAGTCACAAGCTCCATCTATGACCCCTTGGGCTTTCTCGCACCTGTAATATTGCCATCAAAGATTCTAATGCAACAGTTATGCAGAGAAAAACTTGCCTGGGATGATGACATTCCAGAACAGAGTGCAGAAAGGTGGATTTCCTGGTTAAGTGGTCTAAATCAGTTGACTGACTTCAGTGTACCAAGGTGTATTAAACCAGTAGACTTTGGAGTGTCCACTTCAGCACAACTACACCACTTCTCAGATGCTAGTGAGGTGGGATATGGAGTTGTCTCATACCTCAGATTGTTAAATGCTGATGGAATTGCACATTGCGCCTTCATGATGGGGAAGTCTCGTGTGGCGCCACTGAAGCAGACCACCATTCCACGTATGGAGTTGGCTGCCGCAGTTGTTGCTGTTAAAACAGACAAGATGCTGAAAGATGAACTGGAACTAGAATTGCAAGAATCTGTATTCTGGACTGACAGCACCACTGTTTTGAGATATATTGGCAATGAAGGACTTCGTTTCAAAACGTTTGTTGCCAACAGAGTTGCCACCATACGAGAGTCAACTAGACCACAACAGTGGAGGTACATCAATACCTCTATGAATCCTGCTGATTGTGCATCCAGAGGACTTACTTGTGAAAGGTTCATGAAAAATGTGAACTGGATCAATGGTCCTTCTTTTCTCAAAGAATCAGAAAGCAACTGGCCTGAGACTAATCATGACCTATCAACAAATTTGTTTGACAGTGAGGTTAAACAATCAGTAAATCTTCTGTATGCAGTGGATGACACAGATGCTGTGAACAAATTGCTCAATTATTACTCAGATTGGTACAAATTAAAGAGAGCTGTGGCATGGATCCTTCGTTTCAAAGACTTGGTTATACAGCGCAGCAATCAAGTAACAGTCAAAAACAGAAAAGTTCTGAATTGTAAAACAAATTCCACAACAGAAAACTGCAAAGCTCTAACGATGCAGGATTTAACAAGGGCAGAAAATGAGATCATCAAGTTCACTCAAAGTCAAAGATTCAAGGAAGAAATGTCCATGTTGCAAAAAGGTAATCCATCTGTGAAAAAGAGCAGTTGCCTTTCTAAAATGGATCCAATACTTCAGGATGGGTTGCTAAGAGTTGGAGGTCGTCTTGGTAGATCTGCAATGTCTGAGCATGCAAAGCATCCCATAATTATACCCAAAGACTCACATGTCACAACTTTAATCTTACGAGATATTCATGAGAAAATTGGACATTGTGGAAGAAACTATATGCTGTCAAAGTTGCGACAAACATTTTGGCTTCCTTCTGCGAATTCCATCATTAGGAAGTTTCTCTCCAGATGGGTGACATGTAGAAAGATCAGAGCAAAGGCTGCAGAGCAGAAAATGTCAGATCTGCCACTAGACAGAATAATACCAGATCAACCACCTTTCACCAATGTCGGGGTTGATTACTTTGGACCATTTGAGGTCAAACAAGGCAGAAGTAATGTTAAAAGATATGGAGTATTGTTTACTTGCCTTACAACAAGAGCTGTGCACATTGAAGTTGCACATTCACTGGACACCGACTCGTGTTTAAATGCCATCCGTCGCTTTGTGTGCAGGAGGGGACAAGTGTCAATTATGAGAAGTGACAACGGTACTAATTTCATAGGTGCTGAGGTTGAACTTCGCAAAGCCATTCAACAATGGAACCAGTCAAAAATTGAAAGTACTCTCTTGCAAAAAGGAATTCAGTGGATTTTCAACCCACCTTCTGGATCTCATTTCGGTGGAGTGTGGGAAAGACAAATAAAGTCTGTTAGAAAAATCCTGAGATCTGTGCTGAAAGAACAAACACTTACTGACGAAAGCTTGCATACATTCCTGTGTGAAGTGGAAGCAATAATAAATGACAGACCACTTACCATTACAACAGATGATCCCACAGATCTGGAACCCTTGACACCTAATCACCTTCTATTAATGAAAAAGCAACCAGCCTTACCTCCTGGTCTTTTCAGAAAGGAAGACTTGTATGCACGTCGCAAGTGGAAACAAATTCAGTATCTTGCTGACTTATTCTGGAAGAGGTGGGTGCGTGAATATTTACCTTTGCTCCAGGAGCGTCAAAAATGGACTCAGGTAAAGAAAAACCTTTCAGTTGGAGATGTTGTCCTGATAATAGACGACTCGTCTCCAAGAAATTCATGGGTCTTTGGAAGAATCATGAAAACGTTTCCAGATGAAAAAGGACTTGTAAGACGTGTGTTGGTTAAAACTAAAACCAATACCTTGGAAAGGCCTGTTGACAAGTTGTGCCTTATCTGTGAAATGGACTGTTAACTACTCCTCAAAAACTGAGTGTTTCTATACCTTATAAAGAATTTGGAAATTCCAGGAAATAGATAATAGACACTTATTGTCTTTAAGGTAATGCATGATATAAGTATTCTATGGCTCTTTTGTTTTTGTTAAAAGGATAATTGTCAGTCTGCTTGCCTGTCAATTAGGGTCCGGTATGTAAAAGCCATATTTCATATTCCAGAATTTATATTTTCACATTTTTATTATGTAACTCTGGTACAGTAATTGTTTTTTGTTAATAAGTTATTTACTGTTGAATATGTTTACTTGGTTTATATTTGCTCGTACTGCGCATGTTCAGTGACGTCATTTTGGTAATTGTGTGAAAAGATATTGACGTATATGCAGTAAGTTTAGACGAACGGAAGAACACAAAGCTTTTGACCGTTTCATAATTGTTTTTCATATAGCATAAATTGGCTAACAAGTATCTCTTCAAATAAGTTGTTGAGAAGATATAGCTGAACAAGAGGATTATGCTGTATTTGAGAAATGTGATTCTTTATTGACTTGGAAGAATAAACCACGATGAAGGAAACTTCGAGACTTCGAGTGATGAATACAAATTAAGAAGAAACGCGTCAAAACTTGTGAAATAATTACAAGGTTACTCACATGTCCCCCACACTGCCCTCTGAGAAATCCTGAAATCATAGTTATAAATTGAAGCAACACCTCCCCCTTAACCTTTTGGACGTGGCTCATGTTTATAACCGTAATCTTGGGGGGTGGACTCATTTAAAATAATGTAATCATCAGGTTTTAGCCAAGTTTCTGTCAAACAGAGCACATCTATATTATGATCAGTGATCATATTATTTATAAAAAGTGTTTTCGTAGAAAGGGATCTGATATTCAATAAGCCAAGCTTTATCATTTGTTTATCCTTATTGCATCTGTTTTTTATTTGTTTAAACCTCATTTAAATTTTTACTCTTAAATTGGTTTGGACGTTTTTTGTATTTTCTAGTTCGGGGAACAGACACAGTCTCTATAGTGTGATATCTAGGTGAAAGAGTCTCTATGTGCTGAGAATTAACTGACCTCTGTGACGGGAGGCAGCTAGCAGACGGTCGGTTTAGCCAGTCTGTCTGCTTCCTGACCTGGGCCCCAGTTAGTCAAGTATAAACACTAAGACTATGTGCCATATTTCTAGAGAGAAGAGTAGCGCCACCCCAGGAGGGATGAAGACCATCTCTTTTCAACAGGTCAGGTCTGCCCCAAAAGCTCATCTAATTGTCTACGAAACCTATGTTATTCTGTGAGCACCACTTAGACATCCAGCCATTGAGTGGAAGGGAGGGGACCAGAGCATATTACAGTGTCTGACATCGTGCTTGCAAGTTCACACACCTCTTTAACGTTATTTTTAGTGATCACTGACTGGCGAAGTCAAACATCATTAGCGCCGGCATGAATAACAATATTACTGTATTTATGTTTAGCATTAGCCAGCACTTTTAAATTTGACAAGATGTCAGGCACTCTGGCTCCCGGCAAGCATTTGACTATGGTGGGTGGTGTCTCTATATTCACATGGTTGATGAGGGGTGAATACTTAGGGGTGAAAAACAAAGAAAGGTGATCAGACTGTCCAAGGTGGGGGGCAAACAGATCCCAAACGGCAAGACAATAGAGAATAATCTAAAAACAAGCAAAAGATCAAGGCAACGAGGCAGGGAACAAAACTGGGAAACCGTTAACTAGGAAGTGCTCGGTAAGGTAGCTAGGCTAAAAAATACTCGATGCCGAATGGTGGTGTGAGACTGATTTATATAGTGTGTATTGTTGATAGCAGCTGTGTGCGATCGGTTTCAGGTGAGCTTGTGATTAGATGAAGCATGGGAAATGTAGTCCAGGGTGATGTGTAACAGTCAGTGTAGTGTGAAAGTCCATGTGAAGAGCGGGGGACCTCTGGTGGAGGTCTTTATAGGCTGGATCATGACAAGAGGCTTCTATCAGAAACATAAAAACAGCACTTATCAAGCCATATCCTGTGGTCTTTCAGATTTGTTTTCATTGGAATTTTTTCCAATTAACTGCATTTTTCAGCAATGCAAAAATGTAATTATATTTAGCTTTTTGTAATAGCTAATGGAAGCCAATTCTGTTTGAGAATGATTTTTTAATTAAAGTAGCATTAATTGCATTCATTATAACATTCTTGATTTATTCACAATTTAATTGAAGTAATATTTTTCTGCATAACAATAATGAGAATGAGATTTTGGGGCAGTGCAATAAACAAACACATTTGCATAGTATATATGTGTATAAAATCTGTTCACTGAGCAAGGCCCAAATGTTTTTTTTTTTTGTTTTTTTTTTTTTTAAATAGAATGATTCATTGTTCTTGCAAAATAGCATTTTATTCTCAGTCAGTCTTTGCTGACTTTGTGTTATGGGCTGCGGACCCATGTCAAATCATACAGAAAGAGAAAAAATGGCTTGATGTGCTGTTAAAGTGATGGATGACAGGAGGCAATAGCATCACTTCACCCATGAAACTGCACTGTGAGAGCTCGTGGAATCCTGTATTTTGAAGCAGCCTGTGTCTCTCTTTGATATCTGGTGCCAGTCTGAACATTTGTCAGTGCCATCCACCTACAAACTCGGCTGGTGCTGGCAGGAACAGTAAAGTCATTGGAACAAACACCGTCTGCGCTTTATTTTAGAATGCAAGTGGCCGCTCCTTCAGGCTTTGTCTATGACATTATAAAAGGAGAAATCAATGTTCAGACAGTAATTGTAGAGGATGTATAATAGCAGCAGTCAGTGTACAGTATGTGGCAACTGTAAGGGTTTGTGGAAAGCATAATTTCTTAGCACAAATGAGGATATTTGGGATGCATTTTGTGATCAAGGGCCAAGAAGGGTCAGAGCAATATGCTTTAAATGATGGAGGACATACTTGGTGCTAGAATATGGTACATTTGTTGTAAATCAAGGGTGTACTTATTTCTGCAATCCTATGTTTAAACATCCTATCATACAGATATTAAGGACAAATGTTTGTGTTTTTATTAAGGAAATACTTAAAATTGTATTTTTGCCATCTTTCCATGTTTTGTATTAGTAATCGTTAATCAGAGGGGTTTATTCATTTATGCTTTGCAATGTGATAGCTCAGAGCTCAACTATGAAATAGCTCAGAGCAAATGTTATGGTTCAGACTGCTAAATGTTTCAGATTGTAATAGATATTCTTAATCCTGTACATTTAGTTAAAGGTGTCCCCTCCTCCAGCAGTACTTAATCAAGAGCATCAGTCTGTGAATTATTACACAAGCTTGACATTATACGATGTCATACATAATTTATCAGACTTTTACTTTGCATCATTCAGTGTATAAAATAAAAAGAGAACACAATCAAATAATATGGAGTATTTTTCATTTGCAACGTTAGTGTATTTGTTTGTTTGTTTATTCAAAAATAGACATTATATGCAAACTACAGTTCCAAAGTGTTTTTTTTTAAGTTTTAAAAGTAGTCTCATATGTTCTTCAAGCCTGCTTTTATTTGACCAAAAATAGTCCCAACTGGGTAACACTTTATAATAACTGCATGCTATTAATCATTAGTTAAGCATTAGGAAACAGTTAATTCATCATTTATAAAGCATTAATATACATTTATAAGCAGTTTATAAATACAGATATAAATGCTTTATACCTGATTTAAAAGCATATCTATAATGTATTTAATAATTGTTTTTTCATACTTTATTAATGATCAATTTAGCATTTCTTAAGTATAGCATTATTTACACACCAGTTATTAAGGAGTTGTCAGTGGTTCATAAGGTCACTAAGAAATTGTAACTAAATGGTTAATAAACTATTTAAATGTGCATTCATACATCTTTTTATTCAGACATATAGTAATAGTTACTTATAGTGTTAATAAATGGTTTATTAACATGTATTTCTACTGTAATTCAGGGTTAATTCATGTAGTTGTTAGCTAACTATTTTTGTGAGCTCATCTAAAGTGAGGACTATTTATGCCTTGAAAAGCTTTTACTTTTATGAGATTTAAAGGCTGTTAATATTTCTATGTTCTGTATCACTGTGTTGTATTTGTTTCTGTTTTTTGTTTAGAAGATAACTGAGCCTTTAAATATCCTTTATAAATGCTTTACAAGGCATAACTAGTCCTCACTTTAGATGAGCTCACATAAATAGTTAACTGACCACTACTAAATGCTTTATAACTACCTGAATTTACTAAATAACTGGTTTGTAAATAATGCTATACTTCATTGAGAAATGATAAATTGATCATGAATAAAGTATTAAATTACACATTATAGATATGCTTTTAAATCAAGAATAAAGCATTTATATCTGTATTTATATAGTGTGCAGTTATTATAAAGTGTTACCAAAAAGGTTATATTGTGAAATATTAATATTCAAAATAATTGTATTAATATTAATAATGTTATTTTAACCAACCAGTAATTAAATCTCTTAATTTCTTTTGAACGTGTCATGTGTCACTGCTTCACTGATATATGTGCTAGACCAGGGGTTCCCAAACTTTTCAGACCGCGACCCCCAATATTAGATTGCTGACGACCCAAGACCCCCCCCCCCCCCCCCCTGTGTTTCCCTCATGTGGGGATTTGCAATTTGGTTACATACTGAAAGAACTAAGACAAAAAGGAACACAATCTCTAAGCCAGACTATTTTATTAACAAATTATGGACAAAAACAAATACATCCATAACTGTGAAATGCTTACAGACAGAATACGAACAAGCTGCCTATAACACGCATACAACAATAACTTACTTTGTATTCAGAAAATACAACTTATCATACATGAATGGATTTCCCAATCAGGACCCAGATTTGGTCAATGGGTGGAGCAGATAATTTTATAATTTTAATTTTATTTTTAAGATTACAAGTAAACAGCAATCAAGACTGCAAGAGTTCCAATATATATGGGCCTTAGTACTCTTTTTGATGTTTTTTTTTTAGGATTGCATTGTTTGTGTAATATGTGCTAAATTGTGAATAAAAAAAAAAAAAACGCCTAATTTGATGGATGGGCGCTGTGCGCGGAGCAAAGCAGGTCCACTCTAGGTTTAACTTTGGAGATCACCACCCGCAGATCATCTTCCACGTTAAGCCGTAACCTGTGTTTATTCATAATGTAAGTCAGTGCGCAGAATGTCTTTTCACATAAATACTTTGAGCCAAATTGCATGAGGACATCCAACACGGCTTTCGACAACTGTGGATATTCCAGCGTTTTTTGTAATAAAATATAAATCAGGCTAGGAATAATATATTTACAAATCCCTCTGTAAATGTCTTCATTATAACTAGGTACAAGACTGGACAGTTTGGTGTATAAAGGTGCTACTAATGTGGAGATTTCGTACTTGGAGTATAAGAGAAAGGTCATTTTGAGAAAACGGGCTTTAAAGATTTATCATCAACTAATGAGATTGCGCATTCAGCCCTTTTACTTTCGCGATTGGTTGCTGATAAAAAGGAAATTACCATATTTGGATCTGACAGCATTGTACAGTGAAGAGAGAGCTTTCCAGCCGTGCTGACAGAGATCATGGATCGGCAGGATGATTTACAACGCTAACTTTTGTTGAATTTACGCGAAATCTATAGACGCAAACAGACAAAGTGTAATAGAATAAAGACCTAAATGTGTATTTCGGACTTTTTTTTCACCATCTCGCATTAACATAAAAATAAAAAAAATTCTGTAAATCATCTCGCAACCCCCCCCCGGAGCGACCCCCACTTTGGGAACTACTGTGCTAGACAACCTTAAATACAATATAAATATCATCTTTTTATAGCATCACATATATCATCACCATATAGAAATAATTTCTAATATGTTTTTTTAATTCATTTAATGGATCATTACTGAAAAAAAAAGGATTAATTTCTTTACAAAATGTAACATTAGTGTTGTTTACTGTGTTTTGCTTTAATTTCTAGAAACAATTACATAAAAAATCATAGTGATAAATTCTGAGATGTACAGTAAGGTTTTGGTCTCCCGCCTAATGTTTAAAGGCAGTTTGTCAATTTGATGAAAAAACAGGACTGACTGATTTACAGCCATTGTAGCAGTGCATGCTGGGATGTTAGCATGAATTCATTAGAGAACCCCCTCCTCTGCTGCTGTCAGGTCATGTCGGACTCGCAGGGTTAAATCAGGGTGATACAGTGCCATCCTGTCCCATTAACAGCCCCATAACTGTTTCTCATGCCCCACAGAATATCGGGAAGAAGATGACGTGCCAGGAATTCATCAATAACCTGGACGGACTCAATGGAGGACAAGATTTCCCCCGGGAGCTGCTGAAGGTATGTCTCACACAAATCTCTCAGCATTCCTCTTTGAGATGACGTATGAAGGGCTACATGACATTAAAAACCGGCTTGATGGATACAAAAATACTCAGAATAGAAATGAGCTGCTCCAGGTCCTTTCAGCCGGGTTATATTCTATACTTTCCCTCATTTTCATAAGATCATCTGATCTTTAATAATTAGATCCTGTCAACCTGATGTTTGTGCACTTGATACAAGCCCAGGACAGAAGCGCTCTTTTCATGGATTCATTAGTAATAGATGCTGCTATTGGAGACAGACAAGTGTCTACATTCACAGAAGCAAGAGAGAAATAATTTGTTTCACAGCACAGTTTTGTTACTGTTATTCACTTTTTGTGTGGAGTTAATTGTCTATGCATATATTCGGTTCTTGAGTTGTTTGTGTCACAAGTGATGCTCGCAAAGATTTAAATGTATGCTTTTGCTAAAGTGTACAATGCATTCCAGATATACTGTGTTCTTCAGTTCTTTCATTCTGTGGGAATCAGGCTCATGACCCTGCTGTTGCGCTTTGCTGTATTGTTTGATCTACAGGAAAAAGAAAAGACGCAGTAGAACAACAAAAATGAATACAAAACTGTTGATAACCATATTAAATACAGTATTTAGGAGCCAAAAAAGATGTAATGCTCTTACTTAAATTGTAATCCATACTGTATATCAGTGGTTTTCAACCTGTGGGCAGCGGCCCCCTAGTGGGTCGCAATGCTATTACAGTTGGGCCGCCAATTACTATTCAAGATTCATCACATACACCATTATATAGAGCAAATATAACCAGCAGTGAAATGTGAGTCAGGTCTGCTCCATGGAAAGTGCAATTATTAAAGAATAAAATACAGATGAAAATATACATATTTATAGCTATGAAAGAATGAAATAAAAATAAACAATAAAAATATAAGAATAAAAAATAAAAAAAGATGTATACTGTAGAATTAAATATAAAATGGAAAGTAATGTGCATTAAAGTACACTGTATTCTTAAATATTAAGTTACACAGGAATGTACAAGAGGCAAATGTGAAAACAGGTTGACACTTTCAGTATGTCAATGTGTCAGTGTGAGGTAGTGAATGATGAATATCTTACTGATAAAGTGAATATTAACTGGAGACATGAAACATTAAGAGGCTGGTTTTGAGTTTAGGAGCCTGAGTGCCTGGGGGAAGAAACTCCTCCTGAGTCTCTCGGTTTTTGCCATCAGGCTACAGAAGCGCTTACCAGATGGCAGCAAAGTGGAAAGATGGTTACTGGGGTGGATGGAGTCCTTGATGATTTTAACAGCTCTGATTATGCAGCGTTTGAGGTAGATGTCCTGCATAGAGGGGAGAGCAGACCCGGAGATGAACGCACAACTCTCTGCAGGGCTTTGCAGTCTTTACTGGAGCTGTTCCCATACCACACTGACATACACCGAGTCAATACACTATTGTCAATACAATATTAAAAGAAATAATAATATTGTTCATATATTAAAATGTCTAAGTCATAACTTAATAACATCATTTCATATATATATAATTAAATAAGAAAAGAAATTGTTTAAATATTAAACTGTAACGATGCTTCCATAATTCAAGCTTGCTGATTGGTTTAAGAATAAGCCGCCAATTTGTCTTATATATATTTTTGCTGCATATGCTACAGAACAACAGCAGTTGTGCCAAGCGGTGCCAGCCCGAGTTGTTTTCTGTTCATTGCCAGTTCATTCAGTAAAGACAGTCAACAATCTAGCTTATGAGTACTAAGTTATCAACCCAACAATAGGTTGGCCGTGAGTTGAAAAAGGTTGGGAACCACTGATGTATATATTTAACTTTTTTCAACTGAGATTATAATTTGGTTTACAGCTTATAAAACAAATACTTGGACATAGCTGGATTTATTTAGAAAAGATTATCAGTTAATCATTTGTCATTTCATGACTTGATCTTTACAAGGAGACTTGGATTGACTGTGATTTAAAGTGTGATATGGTTTGATTCACCATCAGCAGAGCTGCATAGATTATTCACAATATCTAGTGCATTACTTACTACATGATGAAAACTGTAATCGGAAAAAAATAAATATTTTCGTATCAACACAATAAAATGCATTAAACATCATATTATACCAGGGTTTCCTTTAGTGGAATTAATGTAAGAACTTCAGTGGGTTTGTGAGTTGATAAAAAGCTATTAATAAAAAAGAATACCAGAAATGTCAGTGTGACCATTAACAACATCAGAGGATTATAAATATTCAAATGTGTTGTTAAGTTAATAAAATATACATTTACGATATACATTTTCAATATACAACTTCAAATAAATATTTTACTTTAAGGAGATTGTCTGACAAAAACATTTGGGAATCCCTGCATTATATGGACAAACATTAATAAACATGAAAACCACAATGACATTACATGCCCCAAAGTCTTCCAGGTTTTAAATATTTTTGTACAGACTGCCAGAACCAAGAGGTACTGAAGGTCACTGGATATGATGAAGACATTGTGTTTCACAGCTGTACGTCACCAGTAACTTGCATAATTATTTGTTTCATACATGGTCTAATTGTTTTAAGGTGTTCCCCCCAAAATTCAGAAGTGCGGTTTCCAAATTTAACACATGATATTTGTGAATATACTCAAAGCTTATTGGTATGACACAGTATAGAACTTCTAGAAAGGAAAAAAATATTTAAGCAGAATAAGCAAATTCTGAGTTCTTAATATTCTAAATCTGATTATGTAATCCAGATGACATGCAACTGCCTGGCCTGACCGTCAGATCTGTGGCCCACCTGCTAGACATGTTTCCTCTGATATGTCCGGTTCTGGCACCTTCACTAGAGGCCGAGCTCAATCAGCGACAGGCCAAAACAGCCCCATGTGGACTCAGGCTCAAAGGAGTTTGATCTGCCAAAATCAGCAGACTTAAATAATTAAATACCCCCCTGCCACCACTAACACCTCTTCCGGATAGTGCACCTTTTATGGCACGCTTTAGTAAAATGAATACACTTCACACACTGACAGGATGTGTATTGCATGCTTAATAAGTTGGCAGTAACTTCAGTAAGCACTTTATAAGGCGTTATATAAAGCTGCACCGAAAGCGAGTGCCCTTGCCGAGCGTCTGTCATGACTGTCCTCTGCCAGATACATGAGCTATCCACTTTATGAGCTTTTTATGGCCCGCTCACAGGTATCACCATACTGAATGTCTCACAAGCTATCTGCCTTAATGAGAGAAGAGTGCTTCATTTTGGGGTCAAATATAAGAATTCTTGCAGTGGATGCTGTTAATCTAGTCTAGGTTTAGTTAATTCAGTGCTGTGGAATTGCCTGGGTCATTTTGGCATCTAGCAAACCAATCAGACAGCTTTATTAAAGCCTGAGACGGCAAGGTCAGAATCATTTAAAGTTGTTTTCCAGCTCATTCCAATGGCACATTTTGAGTAAATTGTAGCACAAGGTCAAGTTTTCTTGTTTTCTGCAGTAAAATCAGCCTGCCACTACTCAAAAGGTATTGATGGATCATTTTGTCCTTTCATATTTCTTGGTTGGCATCTGAAGGAACTCTAGTAAATGCGTGACTGATCCACAGAGCGCCAGCAGCACCTTTGCAGCAGAGCGTAATGTTTTATGTAGAGCTGTACGAATAATTGCATTTGCGATAATATCGCGCTATGAAAAACCACGATTTTTCAATCGCAGAGGCTTCAGTTAAATTTGGTCACATGATAACGCGAAAGTAAAGAGGTGTGTTCGACTGGACTTGAAGATCGATCGGTGTATGACATCAAAAGAGACCTCTGCTCATTTATAGCTCTCGCAGTATTTTGATGTCACACACCGATCTATCTAATCAGCGCTGCTTTAAGTCCAACACATCTAAGCGCAGTCTTCAGAGGAAGCATTAAGTTGGCATGCCACAGTGCTGCCAAGTTCGTGGTTTGGGGAACCCCTCCATAAAACATGTATTTTACCCCCTGGAATATTGGTGGAACCCCCTTGAAACCCGATTGGGCTAGTTTTGAGTAGCAATTGGCAACCCTGGCACCCTACATAAATAAATGTTTGAAAGCATATATAAGTTGAATGTACTTCAAAACGGCATATTGAAATTACTCAAGCAGTGTTACGGTGCATTTCATTACTGAAGACTTCGTCCTTAAAATAATATATTTAATAGTTCATATATTTATTTAAAGTCTTTCTAAAGCAGTGGTTCTCAAAGTGTGGGGTGCACGGGCCATCAGCGGAAAAGAAAATATATTAAACAGTACACAGCCAAAGGACGTAACTTAGAATGGGAGATGGATCAGTGTGTGAAAAGGAAGAGAAAAGCAATAGATTGAGTTGCACAGAAACAACTTCAAAAGCTAAATGCTGAAAATATGACGAGGCATATCTTTCCCTCAGCTTCACTCACTATGTCTATACATTGCAAATCATTTTACTTTGTGTCAGAACAAGGCATCAGGTTATCACTGATTATAATGTGTTCTGCTATGTTTTGCCACTCATGACCAGTGTAGACACAGTTTTTAATGTCGTTGGTGAGGAGGAAAGCCTGTGTGTGTCCAGTGCCTTAGCGTACAGCATGAAACACACAATAAATAAATAACAGCGAGAATAGTAATAACAAGGTATTCTCTCTATGCTATTTTTCAATGTTTCAAGTGATGCAGGTGTTTTTTCCCTGTAGTTTTTCTGTATTAAAAAAGCATTAATTGCTTAATATTTAGTGAAATTATTTGGCACGACCAAAAAGTTTGAGAATCACTAGTCTAAAGTTAACAGACAGTGTTTAAAAAGTTTCAAAAGTGCAGTCCACATGTTTACATATGTTTATTATCGTGACTTTGAATTTCCTAAAGTGTGGTAATGCAACAGATTTCTTTTTATATTTCTGCAATCTTCTTCAGTTTGTGTGATTTGTATATTAATGTTTACACCAGGCTTATTTGTCAATGCTTGGAAGTTCAAGGTTGGAAGTTCAACAAATCAGTCAATATACTACTGTGATGGTAGTTGTTTAATAAAAAAGGTCATTATTTCAATCAATTAATCGCATATTAAATCGCAATCGCAATATTGGTAAAAAAATCATGGTGTTATTAGAGCATGAGTTTGGGGGAAAATAACTTCTAATTTCTGTTTACTACATGTTATCTGGAACGCAGAGCCAACTAAAATGCACACATATAGTTTGGGGCTGTCAAGTTATGTGATTAATTACACATCAGTAAATGATGCAGACCCACTTTATTTATTTATAAACCAAAATACATCAGTGACCTTCTGATTCCTTACTCTCCTCAGAGCACTTAGGTCTAGTACTCGGCTTCTCTTAACTTCCCCATGTTTGTTGCTGTAAAACCAAGGGTGGTCAGGCTTTTTCAGCTGCAGCTCATAAACTTTGGAATAGTTTGCCTGTAAATGTGAGACTTGCTCCTCCACTAGCCAGTTTTAAATCTGTTTACAAATCTTTTTTTTTCTGGCTTTTGATTAATGTCAGTTTAGGGGTTTGCAAGTTTTTTTTGTAAGAAACATTGTGGCTTGTTAACAGGGTCTTTTCAGAACAACTGTGGAGACGGACTCAAATAAACTTGAAAGCATCAGTGTCAGTAAATGTGAAAGACTGCTTGTCTCTGTTTGATTGGCAAACACCACGCACATAGCTGTTTCTTTTGATGCGTCAAATATCGAATGTCTTAGTCTGCTCTAGTTACACACAGTCTTTAGGTGGCTGACCATTATGTATTATTGAAATGTTCACAAGATTAATGTTGCTGTGTTTATGATTACAGCCATGTTTGCAGTTGTGACGAATGTGGCTGATCATCTTGACACAACTGATATCCAGAAGTAACTGTATATTTGTGTAACAGTATTGGCTAGTGAAGACTATTGTGAACAATGCAATTCATTGATAGTCTTTAGCCATAGACAACTTGTTTGTTGGTGCAATGCATATTAGTGGTATGCACTGTTGACCAGTGGACAGGGATTTACAGGAGTAGCGTTTGAATGTTCAGGTCCTGCTATACTGAAATCCTTTGAGATCCTTGGATTTCTTAGAGGTCTGGCCTTTAAACAGAGACATGAGTGACTAAATGTTATCAGACACCCATCACTGCCACCACACTTATGACGCTTCTATTCTTATCAGACCTATTTTTGCTGGACTCAACACACATAATGCTGAAGGTGTTTGCCAGGCTCTTGGGCAAGACACGATGACCTGTGATGAATTCAGCAGAAACATAAACCTTTATTTTCAACACCAGATCTATTGTATCGTCATTTTAAACCTGGCAAACAAATGCTTTGCTTGTGAAGTGTGCTTGTGCATCTTTTTTACAATAAATTACACCTGTGTTGCTCAGCTGTCTTTTTCACTCTATTTAATTGTCAGTTTAATTAATCTCTCTGTATATATCTTGTTAGAGACTTTGATACATATTCATGTGGATAGAACTGATCTAAATTGTTCAGATTTTTCTCCTGCTGGGCCAGAACAACAACAAAAAATTAAACAAAACGAATAAGAAAAGAACGAACAGTTCAAGTGTTTTATTTAATAGAGATGGTTTGTCTTTATGCCAGGATGCTTAAGGAATGATTGTGTAATATCAGGTTTATAAATGCAGGTGATATGACGCAGCTAATCTGTCTGAAAATAAAGTGTTAAACAAAGGTCAAAAGATAAATAACTGTATATTAGATGGAAAATCGCAGTGGCTATCTTTAAACAACTGCTGCTTTACACAAGGACAGCTTATTCTTCAGTGTTACAGATCCCAGTGTAGTGATGATTTTATTCTTTTACAGGGTTTCCATGGATCCTTAAAGGGATACTCGACTGTTTTTTCATATTAAACTGTTTTTCCCTTACCTAAGACGAGTTGATACATACCTTTCTCGTCTCAGTGCGTGCACTCAATTGCTTTGGCGCGCGGTGACACTTTGAAAGCACTTAGCTTAGCCCATTCATTCAATATGGGCCAAGATAACTACAATATAGTTATCCATTTTACACGCTTAGAAAAGCGCAACGTTTTGTTTTGCGTTACCATCCTAGGTCGAGATACACTATGCGAGTAACTGTATTTAAATAGGGAAAACGTGGAGGTGTTTGGTAGCTTCTCTGCTTGGCCCATATTGAATGAATGGGCTAAGCTAAGTGCTTTCAAAGTGTCACCGCGCGCCAAAGCGATCGAGTGCACGCACTGAGACAAGAGAGGTATGTATCAACTCGTCTTAGGTAAGGGAAAAACATAGTTTTTGAAAATGAAATATATTGAAAAACACAGTGGAGTATCCCTTTAAGGCTTAAATGTAGTTGTATCAAAATTAACCCTTTGGAGTCGGTTAACGCGTATACGCGCTATGAGGCATTTTTTTTCTGATAACCCTGAAAATAACTTAAATTATACTTTAAGTTTTGATGGTACCAGTTAATACAGGATTTGGGCTTCATTGAGAACAAAAAAATACTAAAAAATATGTCACATATCACCTGGTTATGACATGGTAAATGTGCACAACTGTCATCTGTGGACACTTTCATCACACAGCTAAAAGCGTCTGACATATTGAATTAAAGCACATTACAGTTCTTTATAGTGTCTGTTTATTTGCCTGCTGACCGTTAAACTCATCTTAATTTACACCCTCATTAAAGCAGCACAGCTCACTGCAACCTACAGGTTAATGGGCAGAATGCTTGCACTTCAGGATCTTTGAATCTTTCATTGAGAAAGATTCACACTAAATAATATTTTGGCCACCATCAGAATTTGATTTATTAGACATGAAGCCATAGCATCCCACTGTTGAGAAACATATACATGCTAAATGCAACTCAAAGACATGACATTCATATGTATAACACAATGCTTAATGTGGGAAGTCGTGGCGTAGTGGTTAGAGAGTTTGACCCCTAATTCTAGGGTTGTGGGTTCGAATCTCGGCTGGCAATACAACGAGTGAGGTGCCCTTGAGGAAGGCACTGACCCCTCAACTGCTCTCTGGGAGCCGCAGCATAAATGGCTGCCCACTGCTCTGGGTGTGTGTTCACGGTGTGTGTGTGCACTTTGGATGGGTTAAATGCAGAACACGAATTCTGAGTATTGTTCACCATACTTGGCTGAATGTCACGTCACTTTAATAAAACTGTACAGAAGAGGGATAAAAATGAACCATGCAGTTTCTATGTGCAGCCTTGAAATGTTGTGTAGGATGAAACGCTGGCAGCAGTGGAGCCCGTCTCAGTGAGGCGCGGCATGCACACAGTCAGGTCAATTCACTTCTGCTTAAAATAAACCTCCATTCACTTCCGTCAGTATAGTGCGTACATGCCATACAGCACTGCATGTGCCTTTACTGCACTAAAAACACAATACACCTATGGAGTTTAGTTGGTCTCACAGCTATTGTCCTTTTTCACAAGGAATATCATAATCAACACACTGGCGACTACACCATCATGTTAATCAAGGCCTACCTGCAGCTCAAACAGTAAACCGTGGCTCTAGCAAAACCAAAGTCATGGGATTGATTCCCAGGGAATGCATAAACTGAAAAAATAAATAAAAAAAGGCATAGCTTGTAAATACTACCTTTTAGTCACTGCTCACCAAGGCTGTATCTATTTGATCAAAACAATAATATTCAGAAAAATTATTACTGTTTAAAGTATTTTTCTAGTTTTCAATTTTAATATATTTTGAAATTGTAAATTATTCCCATTTCATGTCACACAATCCTGCAGAAATCATTCTGATATGCAATATACTATATCTGATAGTAATCAGATATACTGATATACTATATCTGATAGTAATATTTTGGATTGCTTCATACTTTTGTGGAAACCAAGGAATTCTTCAGGATTCTTTAATGGACACATTTAAAAGGACAGCATTAATTTGAAATGGAAAGATTTTGTTACATTAGAACATGCCTTTATTGTCACTGACCAATTTAAAGCATCCTTGCTCAATAAAAGTAAAATAAAATGGTAACACTTTACTTAAAGCCTTTATGTATAATGCATTATAAATGTTATTAAGGGCTATAATGCATTATAATTTGAGAATATCTTGTCATAAATAATGATTACCAAATTTAAAATGCATAATGTAACAATGACCTGACAAGTGTTATAAAGTATTAACTGTGGTTACAATTATTCATGAGACTATACAATGCATTATAAGGTGAATTACAATTTGGCTAAATGCATCTGCCAAATGCAAAAATATCAAATGGTAATGTCAAAAGCTGCTTTGACTTAGTTGTGTGAATTAAGCCCTATTCGGACAGTAATTGTTTCTCATGGGGACGAAAGTGTTTTTCACCATTTACAAGGGGTAGTCTGTGATTTAATTGCTGTCCAAATCCAGGATGTCTGTGTTCTTCTCTCAACACTCCCGTAAAAAACCCCGGCCAAATTACCTACTGTTTTTCTCAAACACTGGGGTTGTATGGTAATTTAATTACCTTCTGAACCCACATCTTTCAGTTTACAAGAAGTAGTCAATTGAGAATTCAGTGCTTAACCCCTTTTTGAGCATTCCAGAAGGCAAGGTACGTAAGGTACGTTAAATTTGTACTTCGGTGTAATTTGCATACATATTTCTGAAATTCTGGAAAGTATTTAAAAGAACAATACTTCATAACTGCTCACAACGACTGGGAACAGAAAGAGAAGAAAAGCACGTAAACATTCGGAATGGGTCTTTATTATGGCAACAGCAGGTATGCAATACAGTTTGTGTATTAAAATGTGTATTAAAAACGGATATAAAAGCTTATATATAATTGTAACTGAAGTGCATCTTTTTAAACAGGAGATTTAAATAATCAAATAATAAATAGGATTATATATTATAAAATATGCTTAGTACAATAAGAATAAATTTAACTAAGTATTTAAAATGTATTTTACATAATAAGAATACATTTTGTAAATAAAATAAATATTTACAGCAGACAATTATGTGAGCAACATGGTAACATGAGCAGTGCTTACTTAGGTTCGTAGGATCACAGAACTCACTCCTCCACTGTGAATTGATCGCCATCCGAAACAATTACCATCCGAATTGGGCTTTAGTGTTAATTTTGTTAATGAACTATGATGAAAAACATCCATTGATGAGCTTTTTTCCCATGACTAAGACAAGACGAAGATGAGACGACAATAAGGACAATAACGATAACTAAGACTATACCAACCTGCAATTTTGTTAATGAAATAAGACGAGACTAAAATTAATTCAAAATCTAAAAACTTTACCAAAAACATTTAAAAATGTTTACCAAAAAAAGTTAAATAAAGACTAAGATAATTAAAAATGGCTGACATTCTCAGGAGTGATGATATTACTGCACAGAGGTCAAAGTGGTGCGAAGTGCTCTTTGGCTATTACCTTTTAGTTAAAATGTTTTATCTGCTTAGAAAAATCACTACTGCTTATTTTGTGTCACCATACTTCCTTGTGTAACTACTCATGTAACTGTCTTTAAATAGGGAAAACGTGGAAGTGTTTGGTGACTTCTAATTTCATCCATGTTTGGATCCTAAGGAATGAATGGTATTAGGGCTGAAACGATTCCTCGAGTAACTTGAGTAACTCCATTGCAAAAAATAATCGAGGCAAATTCCTCTGCTTTGAAGCATCTTTTAATTTATTTTATATCTCCCACCAGGTTGTTTCGCAATTATTTTTTTTATGTGACAACGCATTTAGGTTACCCCCAAAGCGGAAGGAGACACAAGGAGTCAGCAGTGTTTTGATTTGAGGGCACGGGCAAACGTAAAGAGAACGTCGTGGCGTGTGTCCATTGCAAGATAGAGCCAGCATACCACAACCAGGGCCCTATGATTTCCGCAATGCAGAAAACGCGGAGGGAATCGCGGAATCCAGTCATAAAAACTGAATTTACAGTTTAACGCGGAATGGCACGGAAATTTATTTGAATGAATAAATCAAAAATAGGTCATTGCACTTCATTGCTTCATTGCACATCAAAGCACGATATGGACTAATATCTGTAAATATTAAGCCGGAACAGTCTATTTAAATATGAATCCTGCAAGTTCTGCGTGTCTCTGTTAATGAATGGAGCAGAAGCGCTTCTTCATTCATTAAACACACTGAAGCGCACGTGACGCTCCGGTGATTTCAGCGTCTGCTGTCTCACTAAATAAGACGTGAACACATGTACAAAATCTCCAGAACTGCTCTGACAGCCACTTCATGAGCATTTGACCATTTGATTTGAGTAAAACTAGCGTCGCATCTATAGACTGTAAAAAAAAATATGGACGTAGTGTCCGTGACGTCACCATAGACTCCTTAATAGCGGTTTTGAAGCTCAAAGTGTGCAGAGCGGGCCGTCCACATCTTGGCAGCGCGTCACCGGGCGACTCTCCCGGATAATCGAAAATGGGCAAAAAGGCAGGAGCTGATTGCTGAAGCCACGCCCACCTAGCGCGACGGCATTGTAAGCAGCGGCAATCCACATGTCACTCAAAGATGTCACTCAATAAAGATGTCTGCAGCCTTAGTCTGCGCTGATCTTCATTTAGACACGTGTCATTAAAATGAACTTTAACTCAGTGAATACTCAACGAAGAGACACTGTACTGTTCTATAGATACTGTATATCTATAGAAAGCCTGACGTCTACTTTTAAACTAAACAAGTGCCGCCGAAAACAGATATTCTGTGATAAAGTAATCCATATGAAAACAACACGTTTTTCACGTCTCCCATGTCTCCCTGTTTTACTGAAGCGTGCAGCTTGAATATGCCCACACAACAGAAGACAACGCAGCGAGACTGTTCTTCAAGTTTTTATTTCACTATTTGCTTCGCGATGAGAGGGATAAGACATAATTCAACCCAAAAAGATGTGATGTGGATTACCTCAGGATTTGAGATTTGGATTTCCTCAGAAAAAAAGAATGAAGCACTTTATTCAGCAGAGATCATAATCATGTGTAATCCCTATATATATATATATATATACTTGTACTAGTTTTCACGTAACGTGTATACATTTTACTAGTTAGACTTTTCCAAACTATTATTCCTGACTAAGTTTATAATCAAGTGAAACATAATGTATATTGTCATTCCTTATTTGTCATTACTTATTTGTATTTTTTTATTCTTTTATGTGTTTTTTGTTCTGTTGCTGTCATCTTGTTGCACTGCGGAGCATCTGTCACGAAAACAAATTCCTTGTATGTGTAAACATACTTGGCAATAAAGCTCATTCTCATTCTGATACTATACCATTCTAAAGCTGGATGTAAATAATATAAATGTAACAAATAAATGTAACTGTAACAAATGTAACAAACAATGCTGTTATTTCAATTTATCCCCAAAAAACCTGAAAATATGACTTTTACCAACAAAAAGTGTCTTAGTGTCATGATTCTGCCTTCATGTCCTGACTTTCCTCTAGTCTTGAGGCAGGATCATGACAGACCCGTGTTTTGTGTTGTCTCGTTTCCCTTGTCCCACCCCCTTGTTATCCTAGATTGTTCATTATTGTCTTACCTGTGCCACCTGTTGTGTCTTGATTAGTCTTCCTACTTATATCCCCTAGTGTTCTCTGTCTGTTGCGGTTCATTGTGATTGTTTCCGAGAGAGATTTTGTATCATTGTTACCCCTTGAAGAAGTCATTGTATTACCCGTGAGTCTTTGTCTGTAGTTAGTGTTCTAGTGTTTAGAGTCTTTGTTTATCGTGTCAACCCAGTCTTGTTAGGTTATCTAGTTTCTGCCGTAGTCGTTGTTTTCCCCCTCGTGGGTTTTGTTTTCCCCTTTTTGTCTTTAATAAACCGTTGTGTTGTACATCCTGTCTGCAATTGAGTTCATCCCCTACCCCCCCCCTCATGACACTTAGGAAATTTAAATCAATATATTGTTTTCTGTATGTGAGTAAACAAGATGATTTTCACATAATTTAGAAAGAAAAATTCTAGGCTACAAAGTCATAGTCAATAAGAATATTTTTGATATGAGATTTCACTGAAGGCTGACTTTTTTAAAAATAAAATGGAATGTTGTCATGGTCGAAAGACCATTCTAGACAAATATAATCTATTTTATGACCCCCCCCCCAAAATAACAATTGACATTAATTTAAACTTAATCTTAAAGGGGTGGGGGGGAGGGGGGGGGGGGGTGAAATGCTCGTTTTCACTCAATATCCTGTTAATCTTGAGTACCTATAGAGTGGTACTGAATCCTTCATAACTCCAAAAAGTCTTTAGTTTTATTATATTCATAAGAGAAAGATAGTCTGTACCGATTTTTCCCGGAAAAACACGACCGCCCGGAGGCGTGACGTGTGGGTGGAGCTAAAGAATCACGAGCGCCAGTAGGCTTTTGCGTTGAGAGCGTTTGGAAACTGTGACTTTACCGTGAGGAAACACACAATCGTGACCCTTTTTTGTTGGGATTGCATCATCCTTAAGAAATAAACGATATGCAAATCCGGCGTCAAACTGGGCCTTGTTTGTAAAACAAGCATCTTCGAAATGCAGGGAACAAACACAAACACTTGCACAACTCCGTTGATGCTCTGTAAAAATAAACTCCATCCACTGGTCCCTTAATGCTGTTTTTTTTTTTGTAATCTGTGCAGGGTTGTCTTGCCCTGGCAACCAAAAACACACTTCTTTTGTGACATTTGGCGACGCTCTCGCTCTGATCAGTGAAGTCTGTTGTGCTCTCAGTGCTCTGCTATACAGGAGCGTGCACTCTTCCGGCAGAAGTGCCTCAGGACACATATAAGGAAATTCCGCTCCATCCAACGTCACACAGAGCCATACTCGAAAAAAACTTTCCGAAACTTGTGACAAACCGGAAGGAGTATTTTTGGAACAGAAATACTCCTTCAAACGTACAACTTAATTTTTGAAACTTTGTCCATGTTTAGCATGGGAATCCAACTCTTTAACAGTGTAAAAAACTCAGTATGCATGAAATAGCATTTCACCCCCCCTTTAATTAAAATTTTAATATGGCAGAAATCATTTAAGAAAACCAGTATTTAATACTGTAGTAAAACAGTAAAATCTAACTACTATTTAAGTTTTAATTTCTTTGTTTACAGATTTTAAAATATGAAACATGTCCAGAAAAACTCCAAACATGTTCTCTCCGGTGAACTGTAATAATCCACACTGCGAGTGTTGGTTTCAGCACAGAAAATGCATTCATGTTTCTCCCGTGTGTAGGGAAGAGTGGAGCACAACACAACACGTTTTTTTTAGCTAAGCATAAGAAGTGAACCAGAACAATCACATACAGTTTAGAGATTAAAATAATTGTGAAATAGTTAAAAATAATGAACAGATGTGTCTGATTTTGTGTCTAAACACTAAATCCAAGATGGCAAATTTACTTCAGTCAAAAATTTACATTTGCAATGATTAAATAGATATTCAGCAACATCTTCAAAAGATTTTTGAACTTTGGCACAGTTTTTCTCTATATATAGATGATAAGGTAAGGAAATAATACAAATTTCTGTCAATTTAGTTGTGTGAAATGTTTAAATCTTGTAGTGTTACAGTTAACCTCACATTTGTTGTTAAATGAATGAACATAGCCTATCTGAAGTTTCCATAACATTTAAAGCTTCTGGTGTATGCGGTCTCATGCAGAATACAGCACATTGAAGTAAGCGAGTTTCTTCTCATTAATAATGCTGACCGAACAAGCTTTTTAAAAATGACGTCGCTCTGAAACCCACACTGTTACTGAAGCTTGTTCACACTACGCATGTTTTAAATTACGGATGTAATTTCGTTTAAAAAAATAATCGCACTAAGAATATTGCAATTTCGTAATTAATGTTGGTATGCTATATCGTGCAGCCCTGGACTGAACTGTGTGAGTGTGTGTGTCACTGAAACACAAATTTAGCTGCAGCCATGTGACCCACAGTGTGAAAACCCCTGCTTAAAGGGACAGTTGATGGTCATCATAGCCACATCACTGCTCATTAGAAAGCTCATAATACTCAACTTTGTTGCATTGCCAGAGGTCGTTGTTGCTCATGTCACCTCCGACTCTTGTTAAGCTCAATGACGTCCAGTTGCTTTGTCACAATAGATCAGTATCAGTATGAAAAAAGGCTGTAATGAGAAGACATGATTGTTATTATTTAGCCACAAAGACACACCAAAGCAAATCAGTAAGATAAGCTTCTTCCAGTTTGTAAAGTGACATCAGTGCTAGGGGTGTCACGATTCTCCAAATCCTCGATTCGATTGCATTTTCGATTCTAAGCTCACGGTTCGATTCGATTCTCGATTTTTACATTTATTCTTTTTAAAGCACAGATTGTCATTTTTCAAACTAGACTTTTATGTAATATAATATCTGACCTTTGTTTGCAATGTACCACACTACATTGTCAAATTTAAAACTTTTATTAACAACATAATGTAACAATAACTTATATCTTTAGTCAATTGAAAACTTAAAATAAACTGCCATCCAGTTTCTCTGTTGTAAGTGCAGTCTTCTTCACAAAAGATGACATTCAAGTTCATAACAAAACAAAAAAAAAACAATAAAAAATTACTAAACTAACCTTCAAATATTACGATGTATCTATTTAAAAGATTAAAGATAAAACACTTGTTAAACACTTCACTGTCATTCATTTAGATTTATATATATATATATATATGTATGTGTGTGTATGTGCATCATTACAGTCTGTAAAATATGTGTATCTTTATTACAAGACTGCAATCACTAGCAATCAGAAGAATTCCAGTTAATCAAGTATCTACAAAAGATCTACTCTATAAACAATGCATTAAATTACATTAAAGACAAAAAATTAAACAAGCAAAAGAAATGATTACTCGCATGTATCTGGTCCACTGATGAAGTCATGGGTCAAGTCAAGTCAATTATTAATCATTTTCTAACAGGCGTCGAATACTGACTTTAGGAAAAGGGGAATAACCAATGACATTTGAGATAACAACTAAAACAGCAAGCCCCGCCCCACGACTAACAAAAATACAATTGTTCGCGCAAGCAGAGGTGAGATGATCGAGCGCGAGGGTGGGGGGAATGAGCATGCGCGCGCGGGCTTGTATTGCGCGCAGAGTACATGTCACGCGTGCGCCAGCATCAGTTGAATGCTCGGTTATTTTTGTCATTGATTTGCCGTCATACAACATGGGGGCGTGGCAGCATCGACGATTCCATTTTTTAATTCGAAGTTTGAGACTGTGACTTAATTTCGATCGATTTCGATTTAAAATCGAAATTGTGACACCCCTAATCAGTGCTGTTGTCTGTAAAGCAGTGGCTGCTGGTTGCTTGAGGAGCCATGTGCTCTCCAGCTCACTGTAGGGAACAGATGGGTCTGAAGATGATGCATCAGCTCACGGCTCGCTCCTCACATTAAGGCATATTGTCTGGCAAGTGACCATGCCGTCTTAAGCAACCTGCTGAGAATAATATTAATAAAACCTTCATCAGATGTGTTTGAAAATGCTCTGTCTTGTGCACTAGATCAGGGGTTCCCAATCTTTTCAGCCCACGACCCCAAAATTTTTCATTTTCTCATTACTTACATTTCAACATTAATCTTACTTAGTTAGTTGGGTGGGCAACATCCTGGAGTACAAAACTCCAACTTATTTTTAATTTATGAGTCAAATATGCTATTTCTAATCCTTAAAAAAAAATGTATTTGATTTCGGGAGTTCCTCTTGCGGCCCCTCGTCGTGGTTTTGTGACCCCCTGGTGGGCCCGACCCCTGCACTAGAATCTGAAGATAACTGATAACTGATAACTTTGATGTGCAGTTATATCAGCTGTTGTACATATCGCTCATATAAAGGGATCATGTCACAGGAATCAGAAAGGTTCTTTTGCTTTTGACTACAGCTGCGCGATGTGGCCCAAATTTTTTTTAAATATTAGTCAATATCAATAATTATGACCATAAATGTCAAATCTTTATTTATTTCAAGTTAAAGCTCAGGGTTTTGCTCTTAAATTGAAAGTTGTAGAAACCAGACCATTAATTTTCCTTAACAAAACAAATATCGTAATATAATGGTTTCTTTAGTTTCTGCATGTGATTCAATCAGCGTGATTCAAATAAGAACCCAGTTTGTGTTGCCTGATAATATTAATAATAATAATATTATTTTTTTGTCTCTCAGAAATAAACATTTGATAGTAGCAGTAACTTTAATTAGGATGCAAATGTAAATTTATGTTCATTATCAAAATCAGTAACATCTTTAAAAGAAAATTGTAGCAAACTGATTTTATATGGTGATTTTTTTTTTTTTTTTTAAATCATTAGTCTTCAAAAGAAGCAAATATTTAAATCATGATACACACAGTTAAAACCACACATAAAGCACACCTAAATACTATGGTAAAAACATAATTATATGGGTTTTGCGTATACAAGTACCCACAATTCTGACACAATTTGTAGATTAAAATGACTATTTGAACCTTCTGCCATTTGAACTTTGGTCCGAGAGGATAAATGCTCGGCTCTGCTTCAAATGAGTCGTTCATTTCTTCGCCTGGCACTGAGGTTGGTAAATATATTCATATTTTTGCCATGTATAAAATACTTGGGGAATGTTAGAATTTCAAACAGAATCTTACAATGTCATTTTAAATGCCAAATTAGTAAAAACTGCTGCTTGCTTCCAGCAACACAAACAGCTTGTATTGTGTTTATTTAAATGTAGTTTATACGCTACATCTTTAATTTGTTCTGGGGTTGTGCATTGCTTCCAACACATGAAGACATGAAGAGCTGTTGTGCTCATGAGGCCTTGAACTCTGGATCACATCCCAGTCGCATTAAAAATCGAATTAAAATGGCACAGGACAGAAAAGGCCCACAATTTACCAGCATGCATGCATATATTATAACATTTCTTTTACCGTCAAGATACACCCTCCCAACCATGCTGCATTCGAGCACAGGCAAAAACAGAAAGCATTCTGCAGAATACTCTGGGGCTTGAGTAAAGTTACTGAGTGAGGACATTAAAGGGTTAATATTCACAAAACAATCACAAACACATTGTCCCTCTGTAACATAGCTGTGCTGCATGTGTTTCTATAGTAAGAAGTGTCATGATGTCAGGATGCGCTCACCTACGGTGCTTTTGTTGTGAGCATCGCTCCAGAACTGACATCATTACCTGCTGTTCATGATCTGCACAAGCTGTTCATTTGTTGCAGTCTTGAGTGATGCAGCACTTCTTTTTGTGACATAGCAGTGCCCTTCACACTGTTGGTTGCCTCTGCTGTTTTCTACGTAAAAAGAGTAATATGCTGAGATTGATTCGTATTTTCTCACAGTCGTGCCTTGTCCTTGAGTAGCACAGCTCTGGTCATGTTGAACATTTCAGTAGTATCTTTCTGTCAGTGTCATAAAGACCTTTTACACATCCATCCATCCTTTATATTAGAAAAATGTTTGTCATGTTTGTCAGTGTTTCCCAACCTTTTTCCAGGGGACCCCTATTTATTTCCTGCTGTCAAACGATTGATCCCGATTAATCGCATACAAACAGTTTGTGTGTGTTCTGTGTATATTTATTATGTATATTTAAATACACACACGTACAGTATATATTTAGAAAATATTTACATGTATATACATGTCTGTTTTATATGTATATAATATATATTATAAATAAATATATTTAATATATAAACAACATATAATTCTGAAATATATACAAGCATATGTGTGTATTTATATATACATTATAAATAAACACAGCATATACACACACACGTTATGTAAACAAAATTGTAATTTTGGATGCGATTAATCGTTTGACAACACTAGTTTTAACATTCAAATTTTAAATTTCATAATACATTAAAATAAAATAAAAAATATATAATCATAATTAAATTGTTAATTTTTTAATAACTGCAACAACAGCAGAAACATTGAAATAAAGACATTAACCAAGTTGGCCAGATTTTACCTGAAAAATGTTATAAAAGGTAGCTTGGTTGGAAAACCTCACATTTCAGACTTGAGACCATTTTTAAGAAAAGGCATATGAATCAAAATTATGATTGTAGGTGTTTTATCTGCTCTATTAATAATTCTAGATAGCTTATTATCCAAACTGTTTAGGTTTTTAGACAGACATTTACTCACTTTACACCAACCTGTTAAACTTTGCATTGGTTTGAACAAAAACAGCAGACGGGCCAAATGGAAATGCAAATCCCCTTGCAATCTTCAGCGACCCCCGGGTTTGGGAACCACTGTTAGATTATTAAAATGTTCTTCCCACTCACTGAAAGTTATTCTTTGGCTCTCCCTTATTAGTCAAGGGTGTTCTTTGATCTCTGTGGGAGAATGTGAATGTGAATGGGATGAAATAAATGTACATGTTACAAATCAAATAAAGTAATTCTGCAGGTTTAGGATGGGATGTTTATCTCTACAGATCCACAGGGTACCTGCTCCTCAGAGGAACTGGTGTAATGCTCTCAGAAGATGAGCCTGTCACCATGTGGTGGGCATTTGAGTGGCTTTTGGCTGCTGCGTATAATTTGAATGCAGACTGAATGAGGACTAATCTCTTCTTCCACTTCTTGCCGTTTTTGTCAACATTCTTGTATAAAGGATCCAGTCTGTGGACACGCAGAATAAACCCATGATCCTCAGCCTGGGTACAGCACTACTCTCTGTGCTGCACCGTCAGTGGCTCTTCTATTCTTTGGCCCTCGCTTGACTGCAGACACCATCCATCATTATACAGATACTGTAGCTTTTGTTCTTGGCATTGGTTTATGCTACTCTCTCTCAAGCCCTACAAGTGCATGCATAAAGCATTTCTTGTTCCTCCACCACACTGTCATGAGAGCAGGCCAACATCAACTAGAAGAATTTTGTCTTTATATTCATCAACCTTATCAAACAAAAAACAGGTAAACATTACAAAATCCAGCTGGCTAGTGCAATCTGTAACCTTAAAATAAGCTAACCTTATATTAGCTGCCTACTGTCGTAAACAGGGATATGATAAATTGGTTTTTGGCAATCTGCATGGGCTCTACACCTGCATGCCGGTCTGATAATATCTTCCATCTGTGGTGAAAGCATTGGTTCGCATTAATAACTAATAAAACGTTTTTTTTTTTCTCTTCTTTATACTATGCATCCAGGTGAAGTAAAAAAAAAAAAAAAGTAAAATGTTTTCCTTTTGTGCAAAGGTGGCCCCAATGACAATCCTTCCTCTCAGACAGAGACAGACTTGATTATGCATCTTTCTCATTTCACACGCAGGCAGGTTAGCCAGTCATAACTGATGTCATTTACATGTAGAAATCTTGGAAGTACACCAGCAAAATCAGTCTGTGTAGACTATGATCATGGACACTAAACTGCTACAGTTACAGTAACATTATGAATGGGGAAAAAATGTTATGTGACACAAAATGTTTCAGTAGTTTTGAAGCCTGTCTTTCAAATAAATTTATGTTGACATAAATTTGCATCAGAAATTGTAACAGGTCTCAGGATGAAGTACTTTTGATTGTATTTGCACCCCACGTTCACATAATGTGTCTCACAGCCTTGAGAGACTTGGTTCCTCCTAGAAAGTATGTGTGAACACCATAGACTGCTTCTAAAAAGCTGCTTTTTGCTTTCTGCTTCATTGCTTTCTTGCTGTAACTAAAGTGTATGCAGATATAATTTTCTGTTGGAGCTCAAACAGACATTTGGAGAGATAAAAAAAAAAAATACTGAAAAATGCAAAGGATATTCCTGCACGTAAGATGCTTCACATTAGCAGCTTTACCCGAAAACCCTGCTTGAATTATTATTCATGAAGTCAAATATAAAACAGTCTGGCAGACTTTTGACCGTTTGCATGATGTCTGGTTCACATTGTAGCTTTTTCTAGCCATTCTGGACAAGGACAGGACAGGACAGGATGTGTGGCCAAGTATGGTGCCCCATGCTTGGAATATTTGCTCTGCATTTAACCCATCCAAGAGCACACACACAGCAGTGAGCAGTGTACAAACTTTGTTTTCACTTCATGGTCAGAAATGCTTTTTGGCCAAGAATAATACTGTATGCATAGTATTGATGCATTTCACAGCTATAAATCTGAAATGAGAGTTCTGGGCATATATTTTTTTCTAATGCGCAACAACCATGGCACACACATGATTTTTATACTATTTTGACATGCCAATTCATTAAAAATACAATATTTAATTCTGAGATCTACAAAAATGATGCTTAAGTGTTAGATGAAGGCAAGGTGACCTGAATGTTAAAACTGGTGGATAAGCATGCACAATTAAATATCTAATATCTGCTGATTTAGGGCTATATGTACAATACTTTCTGAAATGATAAATAACAAATCACTGATATTAGCTGATGAATTATATGGCAACAATATATATTGCATCCCTAAACCTCAGCATCCTCTGAATGTGTTTATGAAGCATTAGCATGCGCTTTCAACACTTTGAATTATTGATTCCAGTTGAAATCATACTGAGGTGATGGATTTCTCACAGGAGATCTTTGAATTTCTGCCTAGAGCCAGGCATGTTTGAAGGAATCTCCATCATTATTCCAGGCCCGTTATTATCATAAACCACCTCAAGACAGCCAGAGTTGTGCACCAAAGTCTTATTGCGTTAAAAAGTGGAATCTTATTTGGCCGTTTCTCCAGTAAACTCGTACTGTATGCATGCCTCAGAGACAGTGCTGCATTGTTGTTTGCTAAAGTGTGGTTTGGAGAGCTCATCTACAGCTCGTGCTGCTAATGTTCAGGTTTTCATCCTTGGAGTCACCCAGGATGACTGGGTGTAACATGTCATGATGTTGGCTAGTGTGGAGCGCAACCTGTAGACAGCCTGTGGTAGAAAACACCATCTCTGGTGGCACAGACGTCCCGGGAATAGAGAGATAACAAGGACATTTCAGCAATGGGTTTCCACCAACGAAAAACCCTTGCTGTAACTCTGTTACAAGATACATTTACGAAAAAAAGTAAAAAAAACGCTGCAGTGTTTAGGAGCAGCCCATTTTTCAAAAACATCGGGGAATTTCACCCTGAAGGAAGCTGATTGGTTGGTTCTTTTCACATGACCTGGTGCGCTGTTTTTTAACTAGATGTGATGTGGATGCGCCTGGGAAAAATGAGCGCGTCTCTTCCATTATGAGCGCACATACAGCATTTGAAATAACGAACTTGAGCACAAAAAAAAGACATGTGAACGGCCCCTTCAGCAATCAAAATGTTTACTTTCGATTAACAGTTAAACGGTCAATATGAGCACCCCTATATCCCTGGCATATACACATAACATACAAAAAATACAAAATTAATTAATTTCAAGCCACACAAAGTCAACATGTTGGTATTTCTTGCTCGGAATCTGCCATAAAATTAAATAAAAGTTTATTGATCTTTAGAAAGGTTTACCTGCCCTATTATGCCATTATCATTATATGTTGAAACATTATATAGTTGAAACCGGTCTTAGAACGACAATATTATCGTTTATCGCAATAATTTCTTGGACAATTTATCGTCAAGCAAAATTTGTTATCGTGACAGGCCTGTGGGCAGCTCACATTGGCTGTCTGAAATAGAAATGAATCGATCTCAACATTAGCTCACTTCAGAATGGGAGGAGCATCTCCTCTCCCGTTCTCTCTCTCTCTCTCTGTGTCTCTCCCTGACTCGACCAGTCACTGACGTGTTGCTTCCAGGGAAACTCGCTCTGAATCCAAACACTCTGGCGAGTGATGTGGGAGAGAGCAGCGCCGCTCATGTGTTGAAGGCAGGGACGATTGTGCGCCGTCTGTGTTGCTCGTCTGTCCGCTTTCCCGCTTCTCCTTTCCTCCTCACACATCCCTCCGGATCAAGCTCGCTCTCCTCTCTGGCACCGTGTGCATGTGAAAGGGCTTTAATCAGAGGAGATGATTGGGGTAAACAGCGTTCAGGGGACGGGGAAGGTCCGCATGCGGGCCAGCGGCTCCGTCAAGTACGGCAGGGAGGAGCCGGTCAGGCGTCAGCCCCAGCACCGCTCCAAGTCTCTCAAAGTGTCCAGTTCTACTGAATTCAACAGTGGACTGCCCAAAAAGGAGAAGGTAACGAGCCTGTGGTGTTTGTGTGCCTGGAATGGAGATGATTTTTCTTTGGCATTGTGATGTTGTTGGGATTTTTGGATCTCACTGCTGATATGATCTTGCATGCAGACTAAATATCTTCATGTAACGCTGTTATTAAGTGCTGCTCTGGTGTTATAATACTCACACTCAACAAAATGCTGTATTTCCCTGTGAATGAGACGTGTCCATGTCCTTACGTTGGATTTATGTCTTTAACTTTGTCTTTTTAGCTGGCAGCCTTCTTTAAGTGATGGATGGTTTGATGATGGCTTTTTTGTTGTTTGCTCCAGTTATTAAATGAAATGCATGCTGTTATTGTGAAGGCATTTACGTGTCACCTTGACCCGGGGTTAACGGCGTCTGTCCGTTTTATTGACCACTGTGTTTGATTTATGATTCACAGAGATTGTTGATGCCAGTGTTGTAGCCTCTACAGTGTAACTCGCTCCCGTGTGTTTTCTGTTGTGTAAACACATCAGTGTAGTGTGTGTGTGTGTGTGTGTGTGTGTGTGTGTGTGTCCAGCGGGCGGTATCCACTGACAGAGGAACATGGCTTTGTGTTTCTACACCTATGGACATTGACACTTTTCACTTTGAGTCAACTATAATTGGAAAATGACTGCAAACATGTGTAGTAAACGAATGGTTGCATTGGTTGCAATTTATTTAAAGGAAACTGACGATTTGGGTGGATTTAGAGGCTTAAATGATATGACTTGGAATATGTGCAGATTGGAATTTATTGGTGTATGTGACCATTTTTAACTTTATAGGTTGTGTTAAATACTTATACAATTAATTTATAGAGAAATAAATGTGAGAAACCGTGTGGTTTACTTCACAACCAATTTCTTTTGTTTTTGTCAGTAATTTTAAGTTGAATTGAATTTCTATGTAATTAACATCATTGAGCAGAAAGACAAAATAATGTTTTCAAGCAGGTTTCGATGTTCATTGGCTGGG
Source organism: Carassius gibelio (assembly GCF_023724105.1). Classification (NCBI taxonomy): domain Eukaryota; kingdom Metazoa; phylum Chordata; class Actinopteri; order Cypriniformes; family Cyprinidae; genus Carassius; species Carassius gibelio. Next base: position 4,675,903 of record NC_068405.1, on the reverse strand, counting down.
TCAGTAGTTGTGCCTCTCGGACGGATCGGTGTTTTTAAAGCACCACATTGTTTACACTCTTCAGGAAATCAGTCTACTTATTTTTATCATTTTAAATATCAAGTAAAGCTCTTATATTCATGATTACTAATAACTGTTTCGCCCATCGATATTCCCTTACAGTACAGTATACACTAGTCTTTGGCACAGACTAGAATATTATCCACTAGGCCACATGCACATCTGTATTATTAGACATACAGCAGCAGCAGAGCAACACACAGCAAATTCTGGACGAGGCTAGATTTCAAAGCGTTTTCCTGTTAACTCTACAATGGAATAGAATTTCAAGTTTTTTTAGTGAAGTAAACACTGCTTTAGATATGTCATGTAATTATTCAAATAAACCATCATAATGAATTAAGAGCAGAATGTTTTCTGTTTTTTTGTCAGTTTTATTGTTTGATTAATTTTAGCAGATACATCTAATTGCAAAGATTTAATATCATGATGTATTTCAGATTTTGCCTGCCTGTTTATGCTTATCTAAGACTAAAGTGAGTGGTTTGGCCCTGACATCGCACCACGATTACGTTTTGATCATTCTCTTGTTCACACAGATCACATGTGCACTTAAAAGCGTTCAAAATCAGCCATCTGTCAGAAAGAAAGCACAGACTGGTGTCATAAAATTCTCTCGTATGTATTAACACAAACGAGCTGTGATCTCTCGTGTGTCATGCAACAGCTTCCTGTAACATCAACTGATGTGTGTTTAGTGTTAGGAGACGGGGACTGCTGTTGCTTCATGTGAGAAGTATGTATCAGATGACAGCGGAGAGTATGTCTGTCTGTTTTATCGAGCATGCACATGAATGTACTGAAGCCCTTTTTGTCTGTCATATGACACTTGCGCAGATGTATAGTGTGCTTCTTAACATCTGCATGTGGTCTGTGTGTAATAGCCGTACTGAGATTTCTGCATTTTGATTTGTGGTTTGACCTTTCACTCAGGAATCAGGGTGTGTATTTGCATAAATAGTGCAAATAGATTGTGTGACATTTTCACAATGAATTTTACTGATGGCACTGCATGAGAAAGCTTCATTAGTCCAGAAGAGACAGTGTTTCTTCATAAGTCATGATTCTATGGTGATTGACTTCAGTGAGATATTAAATAAAAAGCACAAGCGCTGATCTGGTACGTTTTCCACAGCAATGAAGTTACAGCTATGACTCACATTTGAAGAACCGTTATTTAAGGAGGTTGAATAATTAATTGTGTTTTAGGTGAACATGAATTCTACATACTAATCTTTGTCTTTTTTCTGTTTTTCCCCCATGCAGTCGTTGTATAACTCCATCAAAAACGAGAAGCTGGAATGGGCAGTGTAAGTACTAATGCATTCACCACCATTGCTCTTTTTTAAAACAGAAATGAAAGGTAAACAGGAAATTCTAGAGGAAAAAGCAGGATATTAGGATCAGGCTGGATTCTGGATTCAAGCCAGCATTCCCATGAGCACATGCAATATTCACTGTCCCACAGATCATACACCATCTTCTTTTCATCAAATTATGGTTTTATTTTTACCTTGGCATTGGTTCCCACCACACACAAATGCACAATAAACACACGGTCCAATTAAGGTCCAAAAAGTGTGTGTGATGGTGCGCCTTTGAGTCAAATGATTAGATTGGTGGCATTTGAGACATGAGCTGTAATTATGATCTTGAAAACACGACATTAATACTAAAAATTGTATTTACCCAGAGAACAGTGGGTGTTCTGGGTAAATACAATTTAAACTTTGTCAACAAGATTCTGTCAATCACCACCAGTGTTTGGAATAACGGCGTTTAAAAGAACGGCGTTAGGTAACAACGTTATTTTTTCAGTAATGGGGTAATCTAACTAATTACTTTTCCCGTCGTTACAACTCCGTTAACATTACTGAACGATAAATGCGGTGCGTTACTATGCATTGATTTAATAAACTATGCAATCCGAACGGACCCCTGGCTCACACAGCGAGTGAGCAGCAGGTGGGTTAATAACGAGATAAGCGATTATGATTGGCTAAGGCGGAGTCATGTGTTTCATGGTAGCCAATCAGAGCCAGTGTTTTTACTCACATGCCGGCACACGTGGCAGTGCCAGCTGCGCCAAACAAACACACACACACACACACACACGCAACAGCTACACAGAGATTCACAGCAGCAGCAGAAATGGCGAGTCAGCAATCCGATGAAACGTTGGCATTTTCAAGGTGAAGATATAAGCACTACTTCAAATTCTTTGTGGTCAAAGGCAAGAACGTGCATGTAATGTGTACATGTAATGTGTGACACGCATCTACAAAGCTAGTGGCCAAAAACACTTTTCTTACAAAGATAATACTTGAAGTGCAGGATAAAACTCTTCCTGTCTGTTGACGTGCAAAAAAAAGTTATGTACGAACACCTGTCTGTTCTACTTATTTCAACTGATTTGTGAAAACTGCAAAAAAATTACTATATAATAAAAGTAACTCGTTATCAGGGAAAGTAACTATTTGCTTTATTGTACAAAAAAAAAAAAAAAAAATTCTGACATATAGCAACTTTTTTTTTTGTACAATATCAATCAATCACCTTTATTTATATAGTGCTTTAAACAAAATACATTGCATCAAAGCACTGAACAACATTCATTTGGAAAACTGTGTCTCAATAATGCAAAATGATAGTTAAAGGCAGTTCATCATTGAATTCAGTGATGTCATCTCTGTTCAGTTGAAATAGTGTCTGTTTTTTTTTGCAATCAATAAATAGTTAATAAAATAAATAGCAATAAAGCAAATAGTTACTTTCCCTGGTAATGAGTTACTTTTATTATATAGTAATTCAGTTACTAACTCAGTTACTTTTTGGAACAAGTAGTGGGTAACTATAACTAATTACTTTTTTAAAGTAACGTTCCCAACAGTGATCACCACTGAAAATATATGTTTGAAAATAGGTTTTAACAATTTGTGGTTGTAAAAGTAAACATTAAAATTCATAATATTTTGAAATACACCACTTTCATATACATATAAACCTGTTAATCTCTCTCTCCCAAACACAAAGAATAAAAATTAATTAATAAAAAAGGACGAAAAAAAGTGAAAAATGTATTTTTTTCTGTTGTCAATATTGTCCAAATTTTATATTGAACCTAGAATATTTCTTTAAATCAAAGCTAAGTTCTTTTTCAGCAATTCCCAAGCAACACACACAGCAGTAATACTGATTTAATGAGGTTACAGGTGTGCGTTTATCAGTTTTTTTTTTACAATGGCTTTGAGCACAATTTGATAAATTCACTGTCCAGCCAGAAAACTAACATTTTCAACCACCTACTGGCCAATAAATCTCATTAAAGATTGAAATAACGTGAGTAATTATAGTAGATGTCAAGTCGTGAGAGTGGTCCCTTTAGATTTCTATAGCCCAATGTCCCAAGCTAATTCACTAATCAAGTCTTCTGTGAAGACAAATGGCGCTGTTTCTTGGCAGTGTTTTTGCATATTAAAGTGACCTCCGAACAATGCCATGAGAGCCGCTTTCCCCTTTTTAACCAAAATAGTGCCTTTTAGAAACAGCATAACATATTTCCACAGACTTGAGAGCTGGACAGTAACATAACTGGCTACATACCCTCCCAACCAGGAGCATCAGGGTGGAGCGTTAGGGTGATTTTAAGGGCTGGAGCCGATGGGGCACAAACAGGGGTGTCCAAGTGCATACACCCATCCACCCTCATCCGTTCCAGTGGATCTATAGAGGGGCCAAGTGCAATATACGGTCACAAGGCCCGTAATTTAACAACAAACATAGCATGTGGTCTTTGTTTATAAGTCTTATGTGTTTTGAGAACAAGTCATTTTATTACATGTATAGATATTGTTTTGAGATAAAATGGACAGAAGTGTTAGGTGCGACTTTCATTTCTGTGGTATTGAAGGTTCCAGGTATTCAGTCTTTAAATGTGAAATAAAGGGCCCTATATTTTCTGCGATGCTGCAAACGCGGAAGGAATCCAGTCATAAAAATTGAATTTACTGTATAACGCGGAATGTCACGGAATTTGTCAAACTTTGGATGAATTAATCAAAAGTAGGTAATTACACTTAAATCAAATTGTGATATAGACTAGTATGTGTAAATATTAAGCCACAAAAGGACTATTTGAATGAATGTGAATGAATGGAGCAGACACGCGGTTTTGTTTACTTCATACATACTGAAGTGTGCGTGACGCTCACGGTGATTTCAGCCTCTGCCGTCTCACTAAATGAAGAAATAAGTACATGAACAACATCCCTAAAACTGCTCTGAGAGTCTCTTCATGAACATTTGACCATTTCATTTGAGTAAAACTGAATACACACACAGAAATGTAAAGATATTCACAGCAACCTGTCAAAATAAACATTTGGAAAATAAAAAATAAGGAATAATCACACATTTGTACCATGTTTTAATTTGAATGTTTGCCAAGAAAGGTTTGTTGAATTTTCAATAATTAAAAGATACATTAAAATAAAAATTTAAATACACAACACTGAATTTCTGAGGTAAATAAAAACGTTTCATAAGTTTACTGTAAGAATAAATTGGAATAAAAATGTATTGTTAATGCATTTAAATAATTAGACATGCTAAAACACAGAATTTGATTACAATAAACATGGTCAGAAAAAAATAAAACAAGACCCAAAACTTGTCATTTGTGTTGTCATTTTCTCCTGATAACCCCGAAAAGAACTTAAATTACGTACAGATAAGAGCAACACATCAGTCGAATCTGTAAAGGGTCTACTTTTATTCGTATGCACATAACAACAAAACGTTGTGCACTTATAAAATAAAGAAAACAAAATGCTCTGTCTGCAGCCTTAGTCTTCGCTGATCTTCATTTAGACATGTGTCATTAAAATGAACTGTAACTCAGTAAATACTCAACGAAGAGACATGAGACGGTCGCATCGCGCATCCTGTGACAAATTTGCTGCATCTTTGCACACAAGTTATCAATCAATAGTACATTTCTATTTAAGTCCAACAGTTTAACACTAATATTGGACATAAAAGAACATGTTAAATATAAAGTATTTAAAACAGGTAAGTTCATATATTTGGAGTAAAGTTTAATTGAACTGATGCATCGGTCATACAGCGCTCCTTGACGAGATGCACCGGCACAGAAATGAGAATGAGATGCATTCTAACATAACTGTGGCATTAAACTGTTCGGGAGGGCTTGTTTATAATATCACACACATATAGGTCGTTCAGATTACTTGTTAAAGTGCAATGAAATTCCTTATATCTGCAGACGATGTACATCTGTTGTGGAATGAGACTTTGTAACGGCCAAAACTCTGTATTTTGCATGCATCACATTATAGTGCGGTGTGCAAAAAATTAGCAAATTAAAACGAAATATAATCTAACTACATACATTTTGGAATCTGATTATGTAATTCAGATTACATGTAATGGACAGGTGTCTGGTTCTATAAAAAAACTAGTGTAAATGCCTGCCAAGATACCCTACCTAGTTTTTAGGAGCCCTGCCAGCCATCTACACATGAGCAGTAATAGATGGCATGACTGTGAAACACTGCCATATGGAATGGAGATAGCGGCATACAGAGCAGGAATAGTACATTGGATTTGTACCTGTTGGGTGGATAAATATTTATGTGACCTTCTGTAAACTGAAGTGTGCATACTGGACCAAATCAGATGTCAATGTGATCGATCAAGATGCATGAATTGTATTTTGATGTCATTTAGCTGTCGTGCAAAATAGATAATGTTAAAAAATGACATTTAGATTAAATCTACAGATTCTTTTCGTCCTTTTAATTTTCACAAATGTCAGGCAGCCACGTGTTAACAGATGTGCATTATGAGTCAGTGGTCAGTGTGTTTGTGTGGGGACTCCTGCAGTCTCTCCCACACATCAGTCTCTCATAGAAATTAGTTTCCACAGTTTCCACCTGTTCAGACTTTCACTACACATAATTCATAGATTGTCAGGGCTGTGGAAGAGTTGTCATGCATGAAGGTTGATGGGATTATGTGTGTGTGTGTTGTAGTGATGGAGATGAGCTGAAGAAGTCTCTGTCTGAGCTGGCGGATAAGAACCATCACTCTCACACTAAGAGCATCAGTCGCATCAGCAGCGGCAGTAACCCGTTCCTGGACATTGCCCATGACCCCAACGCTGCGGTCTACAAAACTGGCTTCCTGGCCCGCAAAATCCACGCTGACATGGACGGGAAGAAAAGTAGGATTTAATCTGAAGTTATCATGTCATACAACATCTGCTCATTTTGAGGATAAAATGTACATGATTTTGAAACAGGAGTGAAAAATACTGTTAAAATGTTTAATTTAATACTTTACATTTACATTTTCATTTTCATTTATTCATTTAGCAGACGCTTTTATCCAAAGCGACTTACGGATGAAGACAGTGGAAGCAATCAAAACAACAAAAAGAGCAATGATATACAAGTGCTATAACAAGTCTCAGTTAGGTTAACACAGTACAGGAACATTTAATTTAAAAGTCAGTAAAAGTGACTTTGTGCTTCTTTGGGATGGCACAATCAAGCGACGTTCACTTGCAGAACGCAAGCTTCTAGAGGCACATAAGTCTGAAATAACAAATTTAGGTAAATGGGTGCAGAGCCAGTGGTAGTTTTGTAGACAAACATCAATGCCTTGAATTTTCTGCGAGCAGCTATTGGAAGCCAGTGCAAATTGATAAACAGAAGTGTGACGTGTATTCTTTTTGGCTCTTTAAAAATTAATCTTGCTGCTGCGTTCTGAATTAATTGTAAAGGTTTGATAGAATTGGCTGGAAGACCTGCCAAGAGAGCATTGCAATAGTCCAGCCTGGACAGAACAAGAGCTTGAACAAGGAGTTGTGCAGCATGTTCCCAAAGAAAGGGCTTGATCTTCTTGATGTTGAATAAAGCAAATCTGCAGGATCGGACAGTTTTATCAATGTGGTCTGAGAAATTCAGCTGATCATCAATCATAACTCCAAGGCTTCTAGCTGTTTTTGAAGGAGTTATGGTTGATGTGATGGTGAAATTGTGATGGAACGATGGGTTTGCTGGAATCACAAGCAGTTCTGTTTTGGCAAGGTTGAGTTGAAGGTGATGGTCCATCATCGAGGAAGAAATGTCTGTTACACAAGCTGAGATGCGAGTAGCTACCGTCGGATCATCAGGATGGAATGAGAGGTAGAGTTGAGTGTCATCAGCATAGCAGTGGTATGAAAAGCCATGTTTATGAATGACAGAACCTAATGATGCCATGTAGACAGAGAAGAGAAGAGGTCCAAGAACTGAGCCCTGAGGCACCCCAGTAGATAGATGTTGTGACTTGGACACCTCACCTCTCCAAGATACTTTGAAGGACCTATCTGAGAGGTAAGACTCAAACCATTGAAGTGTGGTTCCTGAGATGCCTTTTGCCACTAGGGTTGATAGGAGGATCTGGTGGTTAACCGTGTCAAAAGCAGCAGACAGATCAAGCAGGATAAGTACTGAACATTTGGATTCTGCTCTTGCCAGTCTTAGAGCTTCAACAACTGAGAGCCAGGCCGTCTTAGTTGAATGTCAACTTCTGAAGACAGATTGGTTGCTTTCATGGAGGTTATTGTGTGTGAGAAATGTAGAGACTTGGTTGAACACAGCTCGTTCAAGTGTTTTTGCAATAAAAGGAAGAAGGGAAACTGGTCTGTAGTTCTCTAAAAGAGATGAGTTGAGGGTGGGTTTCTTAAGTAGTGGAGTTATACGAACCTGTCTAAATGATGAGGGAAAAACACCAGTGTGCAGGGAAGTGTTAATGATGTGAGTGAGTGCAGGTACAACTGCAGGAGAAATGATTTGAAGGAGATGAGATGGAATAGGATCAAGTGGGCAAGTAGTAGGGTGATTAAAAAGGATGAGTTTGGAGACTTCTGAGAGTGAAGAGAAGGATGTGAATGAGTGTATGTTTGCTGGTGATATGAGCTTGACTGATTGTGGTGTGGAAAATTGTGCACTTATGTGTTTAATTTTATTAATGAAAAACGTGGCAAAGTCGTCAGCTATTAGAGATGAAGCAGGAGGGGGAGGGGGAGGAAAAAGAAGTGAGGAAAATGTTTTAAAAAGCATTCGAGTTAGACGAATTGTTAATTTTGTTATGGTAGTATGTAATTTTAGCAGTGGAGACATTAGCAGAGAAGGAAGATAGGAGTGACTGATAGACATTAAGGACAGTAGTATTTTTGGACTTGCGCCACACCCTTTCAAAGCTCTAAGCTTAGAACGGTGTTCACATAGAGCATCAGATAACCAAGGGGCAGAAGGGGTGTTACGGGACCAGTACCTCCACCTCTTCCAGTCAAACGGGGGGAGTGGGAAAATGAGAAATTATTGGTTTAAAATTATTACTTTATTCTAAAATTATTTTTTTTATTTCAAATTGAAAAGACAAATAGTAAAAAGCACTTTTCAACTGAAGATTTTAATTTTTTTTGCAGATCAGGTCATTCAAAGACTTTTACTTCTAGTTTTTAGGAAGCATATTGATTTATTAATTCTTTGTGTAATTAAAATTATTTTTTAAGCATGTTGTAATTATGAATATTTCTAACTGAAGCATTTGGGAGTGCAGGGAATGATGGGAATGAACATGAAATAAATGCTGTGTAGTGTGAACGAGAATAAAGCAGGTGTGATTCACTGCTTTGGCAGGCACACATGGTGAAATGGGATTTTGGCCGTAGTCTCTCATACATTATGTCCACTTATTTTATCTTCCTAATGAGATTCTAGAGTCACTAGAAAACCCGCTAAGCAGCTGTGTCTGTTTGAAGAGATGCACCGATTACAGCTCGTCCTGCAGAAGAATCTCAAACACTGACAGTTGAAATATAGTAAAAAATTATATGATAGAAAAGTTTAAAAGGATGCTTTTATATATTTAAATAGTTATGTTTTTGTGTTATATGCTCTCAGCTCTCTTGACTGCATTACAAAAAGTATGTGTGTGTTTATATATAAGTAATACATTTACACAGAACACACATATCTATTATGCAAACAAAGACTTTTATTTCGGATGTGATTACTCATTTGACAGCACTAGTTACTATATTTATATTTTAAATTATCTTTTTAACTTTCTTTTTTAGAATATGTTTTGAAAATCATAGTTTCCACAAAAATATGAAGCAGCACAGCTGTTTTCAACATTGATAATAATCAGAAACACTTCTTGAGCTGCAAATCAGCATATTAGAATGATTTCTGAAGATCATGTGACACTGAAGACTGAAGAAATGATGCTGACAGTTCACAAAAATAAATGACATTATAAAATATATTTACATAGAAAACATCTATTTGAGATAAAATTTCATGATGTTACTGTTTTACAATTTTTTTTAAATAAAATAAATGCTGCCTTGGTGAGCAATAGAGACTTCTTTCAAAAGCATACTAAAAGCACTGACCGCAAGCTTCTGAACAGATGTTTGAATATATCTGATGGGGTAAAACTGAAGTGGATACCTTCCTGCTTTTTGATTTACAGTCCAGCTCTGGCAGAAGACGTGCCAACATGAGTTTAGTAGTCTCCAATACCAGCCATGCCAGCATGGTCTAATGAGCGTATCTATGAGCGAATTACAGTTGGGATAAAAACAGCAGGGCTATAGTGATCTGCTGCATCGCATGCTGAGAGCATTCAGGCCAGGGTCCCAGAGGTACCATCAGCGCACTACCAAGAACTCCGTCTGTATGGGGTGTGAAACATTTGGATGCTTCCCAAAGCACCTATAGCACAGCCGTAAATAAAGCTGTTCTACAGAGACACTATCAAGGGAAACATTTGACAGGGGAAATGTAAGTAATGCCCTTCAGAGGATGAACAGACTGGTGAAATGTTTGATTGACCCTTTTTAACACAACAGTATGGTACATACAGTACAGGGAAAAAGTAAGAGTTAAGAGTACTTTTATCAGTCGGCACAACCCTCTCATTTCCTAGAGCTTTCAATTAATCGAAATACAGTTCTGATTTTGATTTCAGCCTTCAGTGATTATGAAAATACAATAATCGAGATAAAAACAAGATAAAAACATTTGCCTCCTTCTATTGGCATGCTTTTGCTCCTTTATAAATGCCAGATTTCAGGCACAAAACAGTAAAATAATGTAATATGACTTCTGTAAAATGGGACTTGCTTGATTTAAGTTTACTAGATTTACGTTACATTACATTTAATCATTTAGAAAGACACTTTTTTTTTTCCTAAGCGACTTACAGATGAGGACAATGTAAGCAATCAAAATCTACAAAAGAGCAAAGGTATGCAAGTGCTATAACAAGTCTCAGTTAGCTTATTTTTGAATATATATTATATAAAAATAAATAAATGCATATAATAGAATAAAAATGGAGTAAGCTAGTGTTTAGATGCCTTTTTTGCTTTTGTTAACTTTACAATAAATAAAAAGAGAACCGATAGAATACAAAAAGAGTAGAAAAGCTTTTTTGTAAGAAAACAAGCAGTTAGTAAATGAATAATTTTCCTTTTTTTTTAGAATAGAGAATGCTAGAGTTATAGGGTCAAATAAAGATGGAAGAAATGTGTTTTTAGCCCATTCTTGAAGAGCAAGCAAGAAATATCTGTTAGACAAGCTGAGATGTGAGCAGCTATCGTCAGATCATCAGGATGGAATGAGAGATAGAGTTGAGTGTCATCAGCATACCAGTGATATAAAAAGCCATGTTTCTGAATGACAGAACCTAATGATGCCATGTAGACAGAGAAGATAAGTGGTCCAAGAACTGAGCCCTGAGGTACCCCAGTAGTTAGATGTTGCGACTTGAATACCTCACCTCTACAAGATACCTTGAAGGACCTATCTGAGAGGTAAGACTCAAACCACTGGAGTGCGATTCCTGAGATGCCCTTTGCCAATAGGGTTGACAGGAGGATCTGGTGGTTAACCGTGTCAAAAGCAGTGGATAGATCCAGTAATATTTGGGATCCGCTCTTGCCCGTTTTAGGGCTTCAGCAGCTGAGAGCAAGCCAGTCTCGGTTGAATGTCCACTTATGAAATCAGACTGGTTGCTGTCAAGGAGTTTGTTCTAGGAGGTTGTTTGTTGGGGCAGCTGTGGCCTAATGGTTAGAGAGTCGGACTTGTAACCCAAAGGTCGCAGGTTCAACCTCAAGTGAATGAACAGCACTCTTTTCCACCTTCTGAAGTGCCCTCGAGCAAGGCACTGAACCCCCAATTGCTCCCCGTGCGATGGAGCAAATAGCTGACCACTTCTCCTGGTGTGTGTGTTTGTTCCTTACTCACTGCTATATGTGTACACGGATGGGTTAAATGCACAGCACCAATTCCGAGACTTTCACTTTCTTTTTTTTCTGTGTAAGAAAGGCAGAGATTTGGTTGAACATAGCTCGTTCAAGTGTTTTTGCAATGAAAGGAAAAAGGGAAATCATTCTGTATTTCTCTAAAAGAGAGTTAAAGGTGGGTTTCTTAAGTGGTGGGATTCTACAAGCCTGTCTAACTGTACAGAAAAACACAAGTGACCTTACAACTTAGGGCTGTATAATTTGGCATCAAAAAAAAAAAAAAAAAAAAAAAATCTGAACATTTGACTTCTTCTCTGTTTTTCATGATTTTTAACAAGTCAACTTAGACATGTTACTACAACATGATTCAAATACCTTATTCTTTATTAACCTGTTAACCTGCACCTGGATGCCAGTGCACTGAACGCTCTTTGTTTGCACGTGTCAATGTTTATGAATAGATTAAATGAAACGGGACAAAATAAATCTTTACAAACTATATACCATTCTAAAGATCTAAGCCTCAAGCATCGACAACAGATTGCTGTTTTTCAATGGAAAGCTTATAAGTAATGTATTTGCTAAATTTGTGTAAGCAGTACACATCAAAACATGCATAATCAAAACGCAGTACATAATAAATTCATTGATTGTTCTTTTCTCTTTACTGTTATGATTGGCATATTGTCAAAGTGTCTAAATGTAATATTCTGTAACATACGCAATTCCTCGGTTAAAAATAAAAAAAATACAAAATTAAAGCGGAAAAGTAGTAGGATGATTAGAAAGGATGAGTTTGGAGACTTCTGCCTCGGAGAGTGAAGAGAAGGATGTGAATGAGTGTATGTTTGCTGGTGAGATGTGCTCGACTGATTGTGGTGTGGAAAATTGTGCACTGATGGTTTTAATTTTGTTAATGAAGAACGTGGCAAAGTTGTCAGCTGTTAGAGTTGATGAAGGAGGGGGAGGAGAATGGCAAAGAAGCAAGGAAAATGTTCTAAAGAGCATGCAAGAGTTAGACAAATTGTTAATTTTGTTATGGTAGAATGTCCTTTTAGCAGTGGAGACAAGGAGTGATTGATACATATTAAGGTCAGTAGTATTTTTGGACTGATGCGACTTATACTCAGGTGCGACTTATAGTCCGAAAAAATACGGTAACTTGCGCTGTTTCTCTGGAGGACATCTGTGGATGTGCTCAGATACCCCACAAGAAAAAATACTATAGTAATGTATAGTAAATACTATAGTGCTTTTTGAAACATACTATAGTAAAGTGTATTATACTGTATATTATTTACATCACTTTAATGAATGCTACAGCATACTGTAATATTTACTGTAGTGAACTGATAAACTGTTATAAATATTGCAGTAGAACTGTATTGTAGTATAGTATACTCTATAGCTGCAGAAAACTTAGCAATGTATAGGTTAAAGTTAAATTGTTAATATTACTATAGTAGTTATTTTACCACCGCAACTATAGAATTACCACAACAAATTAATTCAAGTATAGAGTACGGTTCAAAAAGCGTATTTACCATAAATTACTATAGTATTTTTTTTTATTGTAGAGAACGGAGATGTAAAGCTCAAGTTTCACTGAAATACACAAAAATGTGTCAAGATGTGGCACTTGGTGGTTATTAACGTAAAAACCTTCATCAGTTATTTAATAAATGAACGTAAATTTCTGTGCTGCTCTTAAAGTGACAGTGGACTTTATTCTTGCTGTTGATTGTGTGCTTATTATAAACCAAACAACAAAAGACAGACAAAATCACATGCTCTTGACTGAAAGATTTTTTTTTTGCTTTAACAAGAAACACAATTTTATTTCTTACAGTGAAGACTGTATGATGTATAATTTGATGATATCGCTATCTTTAAATAAATCACTCGTATAAAGTTTTGCTAATGTGGCTAACTCATAATCATGTTAAATCATCATGATTACAATATTGGCCAAAATAATCATGATTATTATTTTTGCCATGATTGAGCAGCCCTATCATTTGCTCAACTTCACGTCATCCCAAACTGAATGAATTTTGTACTTATGGAAATCAAGAGATGTTTAGTAGGATGCTCATGTTGGGTATTTGGACAGATGCTGTTGAGCTCCATAAAGCACTACAAACGTAATCCATGCTGCTTTTATGTGTGTTGTTACTGACTTTTAGCTGACTGAATAGCCTCTTAAATGTGGGTGTGTTCCTCACACAAAGAAAATGCCTTCAGAAGACTTGGAAGAAGTTATGATACCTAAAATTATATGCTTTTTTTTGTCCTTTTTAGTTCTTGGTCACTATGAACTTACTGAATGGAAAAGACCAACTTGATAAATGATTTCATGATATTTATTTTTCACTTGTATTCTCTAGCACCGAGAGGGAAACGAGGCTGGAAAACCTTCTATGCTGTTCTCAAAGGCATGATCCTCTATTTGCAGAAGGTTTGTTTATTCGCTCTTTCATTTTCCCCCTCGCACTGCTGATTAATCACATTTCCATCATTTCCCACAGACATCAATAATAAATCGATTTCTCCTCCTGGAGATTCTGATGTGAGAGGTAATCACATTCACACATTTATTTCAGATCTGACAAACCTTTTCAGAGCCCATCAAAGAAAGAAGCGTTTCTGCTCCCCCATTCTCCATTACACTAGTTTATTTATGTGCTCCATCTGAACATGCATTAGTTGCTTAGCTGTGCAGTCATGCAAGAGTCACAGGAATGAAATATTGGCGTGAAAGCAGGCCGTACCTGTGCATATATTTTTGTGCTGGTGACTGATTGTTTCCATGGCATTAGAGCTAATGATGTGCCATTTGTGCAGCAATCACACCAAATGACTCTCATCAGAGAAACAGGAAATGTTCTGGATAGCTTTCTTATTCTCATTTCAAACAGACCTTTGATTTGGGAGAAAAATAATATACTCAAATGCAAACTCAGTGTCATGTTTTCTGACTCTTAAAGGGATACTACACCCTTACCCCCATGTTGTTCCAAACCCGTAAAAGCTCAGAAGACGAACAGAGTTTTTAAGGGTTTGGAACGACATGGGCGTAAGTGATTAATAACAAAATTGTCATTTTGGGTTGGAGTAACCCTTTAAATGCATGTTAATTGTAATTAAAGTAACAGTATAGCACCAAATGTATATACATACACAGTCCAGTCCAGAATGTTTTTGAACAGGAAGATTTTTGATGTTTTTAAAGAATTCTCTTCTGCTCACCAAGACTTCATTTATTTGATGCAAAGTACAGCAAAAATAGTAAAACTGAAATATTTAATTTAAAATAAGTGTTTTCTATTAGAATATATGGTCACACTTTATTTTAGGGTCCAATTCTCACTTATTAACTAATCATTAACTATGGCTTTTGCCTCAATTAACCCATTATTTGCTGCTTATTAATAGTTTATAAGGTAGTTGTTAGGTTTAGGGTATTGGGTAGGATTATGGATGTCATGCATTATAAGTACTTTATAAGCACTAATAAACAGCCAATATGTTAATAATAGACATGCTAATAAGCAACTAGTTATTAGTGTGAATTGGACCCTGTACTAAAGTGTTACCGAATATATTTTAAAATGTAATTTATTTCTGTGATTTCAAAGCTGAATTTTTAGCTGATGATCCTTAAGAAATCATTCTAAAATATGCTGATTTGCTGCTCAAAAAAAAAAAAAAAATACATTTAATGTTGTTATGTTGAAAACAGCTGGGTATAATTTCACTTTCGTCACACATTCAAAAGCAGTTATTTTATAAAACAAATATATTTCACAATATTACTGCTTTTGCTGTATTTTGGATCAAATAAATGCAGGCTTGGTGATCAGAAGATATTTGTTTAAAAACAAATCAGACTGTTCAAAAACTTTTAACTGGTATTGTATATATCACATATACAAATGTCCATGATAACTCACTTAAACTATAACTCACATAATCTATATAAAACAATCACAAAAATTTATCAAAATAATTTGCAGAAAGCATTAAATGACTTACTAGTTATAACTAGCTCTTCATTCATGCCTAAAAGATACAATGGCTCGAGATCGAGCATCCATTAGGCGTTCTCTTTGTAGAAGTTTACATTTTAGATGTCCCCCTCTTCGATTTTGTGCTGTTTGTTGTTTAACTACAAAAGTCAAATCACATTGGCACATGAACATGTAATAAATTGTCTGACGTAAATCTATGCAATTTGTCACACACTCTTAAAGACAAACATTTTCTGTTTACAAGCAGCACATTTGAGATGCACATAAAAGTCTACTTCATTGCCTGTGCATCCATGCATCTTAATTTTCACAAAGTTTCGGATTTAACCAAAAAAGAAAAACAAACAAATCTGACATTTTTTTAATGTAAAAAATGAAAAACAATTGCACAGAATCACTAGTCAAAATATGCCATTGCTTTCTAAAGAAATCATCAGTCTCCTGACTGTGTGCTGGATATGTTGTAGTACAGACTACAGAATAAGACTATCTGATCTATATCTATATATGATGCATCCTATAGAATGAAGAATGCTTTTCCTATCAGCAGGCTTAGTGTATAAAGTAGTTACCAAAGACCCTGATATTAATTGGATCCTAGTATCAAGGAAGGATACAGAACAAGTATGAATCTCTGCATTAAACCTGATCGAGTTCACCTTATTGTTTAAATATACAATAACAGCGATAACATACATTTTCAATGGAGGGACAGAAAGCTCTCTGACTAAACCTAAAATATCTTAAACTGTGTCCCGAAGATAAACGGAGGTCTTACGGGTTTGGAACCACATGAGGGTGAGTCATTAATGACATCATTTTCATTTTTGGGTGAACTAACCCTTTAAATATCAATAATAATAGTGAATTTCACAACTTTCTATTGTGTTGGCTCTGCAAAAGGCATTACGTTTTGAGATTACATTTACATTTAATCATTAGTCAGTTGACTTACAAATGAGGACAACTGCATCTCGTTGCCCTGTTCCTGGTCTCCTTTGTCTGGATTAATGTTATTTTGTATATACTATGGTCTACTTGTCTTCCCCTGTGTTTGGATTATTAAAGAAAGTTATTTGTGACTCACCTTCATCTCCACGCTCCTAGACACAACCCTATAGCACTGTGACACAAGTCTTGGTCTAACGCAGTACACAAGTTTTTTTTATAATAAATAAAAAGAAAACAAGTAGATAGAATGGAAAAAGAATAGAAAACGCTAGTGTTAGAGTGTCTTTTTTTTCCCCAATAAAAATACAATAAATCAAAAGAATAGAGAATGCTTGTGTAAAAAAGAAAACAAATAGATTAAATATACAGTGCTCGAGTTTCAGAGGGTCAAATGAAGATGAAAGAGATGTGTTTTTAGCCATTTCTTGAATTGAGTTGGTAATTGATGTAAAAGAATCTTTAGGAAACAAGAATCCGAACCAGATTTATTGAACTCCTTGGATTCCCATACCTGTCCGTGTTCACCCTTTGTCTTGTTTGTGCTTGCTCCTGCAGGATGAGTATAAGCCGGAGAAGACCCTGTCTGAGGACGACCTGAAGAACGCCATCAGCGTGCACCATGCTCTCGCCATCAAGGCCATGGACTACGAGAAGAAGCCCAATGTTCTCAAACTCAAGACTGCTGACTGGAGAGTGTTCCTCTTCCAGGCCCAGTAAGAAACCGCCGAGACCTTCCCTCAACTCCAAATCTAATTTCATGCTTCAGTTCAAGCTCAATTAAAGCTTGTTCATCTCTTCCATTGGTCTTTTCTTCGTAAAGGCTGATTGGTCTCGTCCTGTGAGTTTGCACGACTGTAGTGTGGTCTTCTTCATATGAACACATGCCGTCTCTTCTCTGTAGGAGCCCCGAGGAAATGGAGACCTGGATCAGAATAATCAACTCAGTGGCGGCCATGTTTTCTGCCCCATCCTTCCCCGCTGCCATTGGTTCACAGAAGAAATTCAGCCGTCCGCTGCTGCCGGCGACCACTACCCGCATGTCTCAGGTGGGTCTGAAGAGTCAAGACAATTGCTGTTGTCCATCTGAAGCTGAAAATGCTTAAAAAAAAATCTCAAAAGTCAATTTTTGAAAGACTATTATTAACTATAAATGCTCTGTAAAAAAAAAGATCACACATACAGTAGTAGTTAACTGTTTTTTATTTGGTTGCACTGCTTTTCCTTTGTTTTTCTATGTGTCTGTAATACTCGTGTCTCTTGCAGCGTCTCATGCATTATACGTCATTTAAAAAATAAAAGCGGTCAAGTTAAAGAAGTTCACGCCAATCTTCTTGCATGTTTTTCATATTCCACTGCCCCGTCGCATCTTTGTTAACATAAAAGTGCATTCTGTGTGAACGGCACATAGCGAGTTAATAACGTGCACCCAACATCTGGTTGGATCGGGCTTTTTCTCTTTACTGTTATCATTGGCATATTGTCAAAGTGTCTAATTCTAACATTTGGTAATATTTCTATTCAGAATCGTGATTCCTCAAGGCCTATCTGAAGCCTCTGGTGACTGCTGGTCATTTGATGTGTCTGTTGTGTTTCAGGAAGAGCAGCTCAAGTCCCACGAGGCCAAGCTGAAGCACGTATCAACAGAATTAGCCGAGCACAGATCCTACCCACCAGATAAAAAGGTCAAAGCCAAAGAAATCGATGAGTACCGCTTGAAGGAGCACTACCTGGAATTTGAGGTAGACCCTTTGTCTTTTATGATGAAAGAGACATAAGCAGATTGATTTCACAGGTTTCCCTTGGCCGTATTTGTTCCCTTTGACACACAGGCAGCCGTGGTCATTGACGTTTCTCATCTAGGCTGTCAGGGATGAACTTGTCTAGAATAGATGGAAATGCATTTGCTGAAATGGATTTATTTTCTGGCTTTGATTGATGGTTCAGGTCAGAGGAAGGGAATAAAACAGCACTCTTATCACATACTTTTGTTTCAACATTAAATGATGCTTTGCATATGCTTGTTCTAATCTTTAATGAATTCAGACATAAGCAGGCTTAATAATATGTAACATAGGAACTTTTGGTGCTCTCCACAAATACGTGTCCCAGTAATTTTCCAATAGGGCATCTTCTAATTAATATAGTGGTCTGATTATTGCACTGACAACATGCGTATAAAAAAAAAATGACCAATGCATTTTATTTTGTGCTTAAACTTTAAATAGAATAAATAAATAAAAATCTTTCAAATCCATTTACTCAGTTTTTACACAAAGAAATTCTCAGTTTTTACACAATTTTGTATAACAATTATAAAAAAAAAAAATCTATGGGAAATTGGTTTATCCAATGGGTTAAACTAATGATTTACCTTTCACATTAAAATGTATGTTATTTACTCTATTATGGTTAATCCAGTGAAATAATTGGTTAAAGCAGTTGTTCCCAACCCTGGTCCTGGAGGCTCCCCAACACTGCACATTATGCATTTTTCCTTTCTCTGACACCAATTTGAGGTCTTGGAGTCTCTACTAATGAGCTGATGACCTGAATCAGGTGTGTTTGATTAAGGAGTGCAGTGTTGGGGATCTTAGTTTAGTTCTATAGGACAGCACCATTATAATATGTAATTCTGATTAACTCACTAATACTGCAGTGTATTAACCCTTCCTAATAAACTGTAGCGATCACACATCTACATAACACACATCCACTCTGATACACTTTCACCTACAGTTAATAAAACAAACACCTTTGTGGATAAAAAAAAGCTTGTAAAGCCCTTTGACCTGATAAACATGATCAATATTCCAGTTAGTGTGTTTTAGTGCCTTCTGTATGTGGATCTGTAAAGAAATTTGCTAAAAAATTGACTGTTTAAAATTGAAACCCCCAGCTCATCCAAGATTGTTTCTTCATCAGGTTTAGATAAATGTATAACTGCATCAGTGTCTCATCAGTGGATGCTCTGCAGTGAATGGGTGCCGTCAGAATGAGAGTCTAAACAGCTGATAAAATCTTCACAATAATCCACAAGTAATCCACAGCGCATCAGTTAATGTCTTGAGAAGAGAAAAGATGTGTTTTTGTAAGAAACAAACAAACTAAAAATATGAGTCTCATGTATAATATTGCTTTCTCCAGGTATAAGATTTAGTTCATCTTATATTTAGCACTCTTGTGAGTTAATTGTTATAGTATTAAGATATTAGCTCTGTGGCTCACTTAGGCAACATCATAAGGCGTCACGGGTGTACACCTGAAACAGTCTGTTCAAAACTTTTTTTTTTGGACATACTAAAGTTAAAGGTGTTTACAAAGCGGAGAGACGATATACTGTATGTGAAGAAACCCCTCTGTAAAAACCTGCATAATATAGATGGGAATAAAACTGTAGGGTTGGGTATGTGAGTAAGTGCTTCTGAAGTTCAGCCTTTAAAGATACATGTATAATTAAAATCAACAGATTCAAATAAATGAAACACTTAAATGTGCAAAATAGCCCAAAATCTCACAACTGGCCAGTGTTTTTGGCTGTGGCGTTTTGCCTTAGATGCTGCTTTGAAGGTACAGTGTGAGGGCTGTGAGCAGAGCTATTGTTAGCGCTGAGCGGTGGCTGATGACTTTATTATGGAGTCTAATGGATTTTCTGAATTCTCTCTGAAGGAAAGCCGTTACGAGATGTACGTCAAGCTCCTGAAAGAGGGTGTGAAAGAGCTCTTGACGACCCGGGACGGTGACGCAGCGCTGAAGAAGTCTCAGTCCAGTCCATCTCTCAACCAGGAGTCCCAGCCGGCCGCCGCTAAAGTCAAGCGCAACACGTCCGAGCGGAAGGACTACCGGCCCGAAACACCTAAAGTCACATAGACATCTACTGCTGTCAGAGAGCAACTGTATATCACGCGTGACTGTACTTTGATGTAATTTATTTATCTGCCAACAGTATCAGAAAACATTTGTGTAAAATGTAAATTGATCAATTGGTTGGAAGTTGTAAATCTCTAGGTGTCCCTTGACCAGGTGCTTGTTGAGCAAATAGTGTGGTTTTCTTTTTTATTTGTTAGCGTATAAAGATCTTGTGATTGCACTTTATTTTACAGGATGTACGTTTGTGGAAATAACGGAGCAATTTTAGGTTTAGGGTTAGATTCAGTGTTAATGACATGTTATTACCCAGTTACACTCTTAAAAATAAAGTTTTTTTATTGGCATCAATGGTTCTGTAAAGAGCCTCGAACATCCGTGGAACTTTTCAAATGCAGAAATGGTTCTTTAGATTTAAAAAATGGTTCTTTTAGGAACTGTTCACTGAAAGGTTCCAAATAAGGTTCTTCTATGGCATGACTGCAAAAACGGCCTTTTGGGACCTTTATTTTTAAGTGTGTTATTATAGTAAGAGGACTGTAAAATAAAGTGCCGCTGATTTGGTTCTATGAACATGACCGTCTCTTGATTGTGCTGTTCCCCTAATTTGCTTTTCCTTCAAGATAAGTATTTTCTTCATATGGAAACATATGCTAGGCAGTCGATATAGTCTCACTCAGAGAGTTAACTTTTAATTTAATAGACAAATAAACAGTGGATCTGAGCTGACAGCAGAGAGAGGGGTCATTTTTAGGATCCTTCAAGATTTCAATGCATGGATATGATGCAAGATTTGTCACAATACCTTTCGTTTTTAATGTACTAACCACTTACTAACAAACCACCAAATTCTCAGTGTAATATCTACTCTCACGCACGCGGTAATGGATCATACCAGCATGTCCGAAACTCTAAACCGATTATTTTCTAATGATGATTTCGAGGTACTTGCTGAGTTACGGCATTTCAGACTGTGAGATTAGATGACGTTCACGTTAAGGTCATCGGCTGAGCAGTTTGTGCCATTTATTTTTTTATCTGTTTGTTGAAGTAAAGAGTATTCTTCTGCTTTTTCAGTAATGCTCCTTTTGTGTATTTTATAAACTTCTATATTTGAATTTTTCATTCTAGGTTCAGAACATTATTGTTGTAAAGATGACAGTAGTATTTATAGTGCACTTTATTGGTTCTTTTAGAGAGCTTTATAAAGGGTAGTGATATGTTACTTCATTATACAGGTTTTTCAAGCGTAACCAAATCTGTGGTTGGTTTTATTGAAGGTACACAGCCGAAGGTACATTTTCACTCGTGTAAAGTTGTGTTAGTTTGTCTGTGCTCCTGTGTTTTTGCCGTCATGTTTAAGTTTTTCGAATACCGAGGATTCTAAAGGAATTGAGAGCGTTTCAGTTGCTTCTCGTGATGCTGACCTTGAATCTAAGATGTCATTTTCATTACAGAAAAAAACAATGACGTGAACACTATATGAACGTTCTACACTTGTTTTTGCACACCAACAATGCCCGATCTATTTACTTATTTGAACATTTAAAGGTTTTAAAGGAATATATATGAAAAGCTTTTCACATTTACAGATATAAATTTGAGTCCCTTCTGTCTATTATGACATTTTGTTTACTTGAAATATTTTTAAGGACACTTTATTTTGTTAGAATTTGACAAATAGACACAATTTGTTCATATCTACATTGTATTTTTTTTCTCTCTGTGAAATAGCAGGACGTATTATTTCTCTTGTCCAGTTCTGAACACAGAAGCACTTAGATGATGTTTATTTTTATTTATTCGTCGCTACTTTTAGAACAAAAGCTGCATTACTTTTCAGCAGTATATACAGTACACACTTAGTAATGAATACTACGAAACTGTCATCATTATGAATGGTGATATGAAGAGATTGACTCTTCCTTTTATGTGCAACTATGTTTCATGTTTGTTGTTCGCCAGACCAAATAGCTTCTTGTGACTCTGGTAACTCTGGCATTAACCCTTTAACAGTGCACCTCCTACACAGACTTAGTACTTTAGAATTGTAATTGCATTTGTTATTATTTTACATAGGATGCAGAAAATCAGAAGAAGTGTATACATAAAAGAAAGGGGCATGCAAGCACACTTTAGGGTTTCAAAATAAAAACAACAACAGCAGCTCTAATGAAAAATCATGCAAAAGTGAGGCTTGCATAATTACAAGCAGGAGGATTGAAATGCATTTCTGTCATACTAATATTTTGACTGGAACACTCACTCTGTTTTTGACGTTTGTTTGTTGTGTGATGTATGCCACACAACTCAACTGAACTTGATTGTAAACATTACGACTTGTCAGTTTTTCTTCCAGCCTCGTCATCTTTGTGCGTTTACTTTGGCGAACCCTGTAATGTATGATCTTTTCTCAAAATGCAATTGTGTGAGTACTGAAGGAGAGCAGCTGGTTTTAATGCGCCTTAGCCATCAGTTGGACCGGTTGCGGTCCAAACTCAGATATCGTGAATACCTTTTTTAGCTGTGATCCTGTAATACTCCTTTAAATCTGTAAATGTTGTTCAATATGCCTGTTGCCCTGTGTTCAGAAGACTGGATGTGTTGGTTCTGATCTCTTGGCATGAGCGTGTCTTACGTCTGCCCACAAAGATCAGGGACACAATGTTGGCTTCAGTGAATAAAATTGTATTTAATCATTCATTGCATCTGCCCTCATTTTTAAACCACACATCTTCTGAAAGCAGCTCAAAGTTGACCATTCTGAACCTCCATCAGTCATTGCTGAAATGGTTAATGTATGAATCAAACAGCCAAATACCTAAAAAATGGGAGGAATGTTTAAAATTAGCTTAATCAGTGCAGAACCAATAAGTTCAAGCTTTTATATAAAACACATTGACATCTTATTATAAACATAATTCCTTAAACAAGAGCCAACGCATGTTGAATTAGCCAATGTTTAAATGTTTGCATGAAAAGCTTGACATATACTATGTTGATAATGTTGATAATGAAAAAGATGCATTGGGATCAGCATTTATAGACATTCTGAACTCTATTGGGGTTAGACAACATGTTTCAGGACCTACTCATTGTCGAAATCATACTCTAGATTTAATACTGTCACGTAATTGATGTTGATAGTGTTGAAATTATGCAGCCAAGTGATGATATCTCAGATCATTATTTAGTTTTGTGCAAACTTAATATAGCCAAAATTGTAAGTATGGAAGAACCATCATTTCTACCACAAAAGACTACTTTGTAAGTTATCTTCCTGATGTATCCGAATTCCTTAGCATATCCAAAACCTCAGAACAACTTGATGATGTAACAAAAACTATGGACTCTCTCTTTTATAGCATATTTAAATAAAGTTGCTCCTTTACGGTTAAGCAAACCAGTATGACACCATGGTATAATGAGCATACTCGCACCCTAAAGAGAGCAGCCCGAAAAATGGAGTGCAGCTGGAAGAAAGCAAAACTAGAGGTATTTCGTATTGCTTGGCGGGAAAGTAACCTATCCTACAGAAAAGCATTAAAAACTGCTAGATCCGATTACTTTCTTCTCTTTTAGAAGAAAACAAACATAACCCCAGGTATTTATTCAATACAGTGGCTGAATTAACGAAAAATAAAGTTGACATTTCCCAACATCAAAGCAGTAATGACTTTATGAACTACTTTACTTCTAAAATCGAAACTATTAGAGATAAAATTGCAACCATTCAGCCGTCAGCTACAGTATCACATCAGACAGTGCACTATAGACCCCTGAGGAACAGTTCCACTCATTCTCTACTATAGGAGAGGAAGAATTGTATAAACTTGTTAAATCATCTAAACCTACAACATGTATGTTAGACCCTATACCATATAAGCTCCTAAAAGAGGTGCTTCCAGTCATAGATCCTCTTCTGACTATTATTAATTCCTCTTTGTCATTAGGATATGTCCCCAAAACCTTCAAACTGGCTGTTATTAAGCCTCTCATCAAAAAACCACAACTTGACCCCAAAGAACTTGTTAATTATAGACCAATCTCGAATCTCCCTTTTCTGTCCAAGATACTAAAAAAGGTGGTATACTCACAATTATATTCCTTCTTAGAGAAAAAATGTATATGTAAGGATTTCCAGTCAGGATTTAGGCTGTATCATAGTACTGAGACTGCTCTCCTTAGATTTACAAATGACCTGCTCTTATCATCTGATTGTGGTTGTATCTCTCTATTAGTTTTATTGGATCTTAGTGCTGCGTTTGACACAATTGACCACAACATTCTTTTGCATAGACTTGAACAATTTGTTAGCATTAATGGAAGTGCATTAGCATGGTTTAAATCGTACTTATATGATCGCCATCAATTCGTAGCAGTGAATGAAGAGGTATCATATCGATCACAAGTGCAGTATGGAGTACCTCAAGGCTTAGTACTATGGCTGCTACTCTTCACGCTCTATATGTTACCCTTGGGAGATCTCATCAGGAAACATGGTGTTAGCTTTCACTGTTATGCTGATGATACTCTGCTCTATATTTCTTCGCGGCCCGGTGAAACACACCAATTTGCAAAACTGAATGACGAGTAATTTCTCACTGCTAAATTCTGAAAAAACAGAGGTGTTTATTATAGGACCTAAACACTCTGCATGTAATAACCTAGAGCACTGTCTAAGACTTGATGGCTGCTCTGTCAATTCTTCATCATCAGTTAGGAACCTAGGTGTGCTACTTCATTGTAATCTTTCCTTTGAAAGCCACGTTTCTAGCTCTTGTAAAAATGCATTTTTCCATCTCAAAAATATATCTAAATTACGGCCTATGCTCTGAATGTCAAATGATGAAATGTTAATCCATGCATTTATGAACTCAAAGTTAGATTATTGTAATGCTTAATTGGGTGGTTGTTCTGCATGCTTAGTAAACAAACTACAGCTAGTCCAAAATGCAGCAGCAAGAGTTCTTAGAGTAAACGGGAACCTGGAACACTTCCCACTACACCCGATGTACTTGCTACATCATTAGAAGAATGGCATCTACGCTAATATTAGTCTGTTTCTCTCTTATTCCGAGGTCACCGTAGCCACCAGATCCAGTCTGTATCCAGATCAGAGGGTCACTGCAGTCACCCGGATCCAGTACGCATCCAGACCAGATGGTGGATCAGCACCTAGAAAGGACCTCTACATCCCTGAAAGACAGCAGAGACCAGGACAACTAGAGCCCCAGATACAGATCCCCTGTAAAGACCTTGTCTCAGAGGACCACCAGGACAAGACCACAGGAAACAGATGATTCTTCTGCACAATCTGACTTTGCTGCAGCCTGGAATTGAACTATTAGTTTCGTCTGATCAGAGGAGAACTGGCCCCCCAACTGAGCCTGGTTTCTCCCAAGGTTTTTTTCTCCATTCTGTCACCGATTGAGTTTCTGTTCCTTGCCGCTGTCGCCTCTGGCTTGCTTAGTTGGGGACACTTCATCTACAGCGATATCGTTGACTTGATTGCAAATAAATGCACAGACCCTGTTTAAACTGAACAGAGATGACATCACTGAATTCATGATGAACTGCCTTTAACTATCATTTTGCATTATTGACACACTGTTTTCCTAATGAATGTTGTTCAGTTGCTTTGATGCAGTGTATTTTGTTTAACGCGCTACATAAATAAAGGTGACTTGACTATACTAGCTACTATATAATGCAATTTAAGGCTATTACGATCATTACGACACCGGCACAGCTACTGTTGTTGAATACTTGTCATTCACAATGTTCATCTTCTGAGTAGATGCAGAGACACAGAGAAAACACTTGGACGTTCTGAGGTGAAATCGATGGTTTTCTTTTCAAAGTGATTTATTACTTTTAAATTGGAACATGACAGCAGTTCAGATATGTCAGATATTGGTATTTTTAATGTCGATAAGCCGCAAGCAACAGTACAATTTAGTCAAAATAGTTTTGCACATCTCTGCTTCAAAAACCTGTAAGAACACATCTGATATAAATTTAACTCAAAAGGCATGATCTCTAAAACTATTTTCTGCTAAAAATTCTAGAGTAAGTCCATGATTTCTGCAGACAACATAAAAAATGTATTTTGCTTTCAGATAACACAGACCTTTTGGAGAGCCAACTTTTACACCACATGAACAGCCATGATTAGCAACCACTTTGTAACCAGAAAAAAAATTGTTTCTGCGTTACCTTCACGTCCACTGGAAATTAATGTAATAGAGCTTGATTGCTCCTAATGAAAGCCGTGAGGCTGATTACACCATAGGTTGGAAGGAGAAGGTCACATTTGTATACATGAAAGTCAGCCAACGTCACCTCCTGTTCACACTTTACTCCTGTGGTCGACAGTGACAACTAGCGTTTTGGCAAAATAGAGCTGCAAACAATCATGTAGATAGAGGCTACTGTATGGGTCTGAACAGGATTTTAATGAAAGACAGGAATTTGAAATGCATGGCCATGTAGCTAAGAAATAAAGAACAAAAAAGCAGCCCATCCTCTACATATACAGTATTGTTCAAAATAATAGCAGTACAATGTGACTAACCAGAATAATCAAGGTTTTTCGTATATTTTTTTATTGCTACGTGGCAAACAAGTTACCAGTAGGTTCAGTAGATTCTCAGAAAACAAATGAGACCCAGCATTCATGATATGCACGCTCTTAAGGCTGTGCAATTGGGCAATTAGTTGAATTAGTTGAAAGGGGTGTGTTCAAAAAAATAGCAGTGTGGCATTCAATCACTGAGGTCATCAATTTTGTGAAGAAACAGGTGTGAATCAGGTGGCCCCTATTTAAGGATGAAGCCAACACTTGTTGAACATGCATTTGAAAGCTGAGGAAAATGGGTCGTTCAAGACATTGTTCAGAAGAACAGCGTACTTTGATTAAAAAGTTGATTAGAGAGGGGAAAACCTATAAAGAGGTGCAAAAAATGATAGGCTGTTGAGCTAAAATGATCTCCAATGCCTTAAAATGGAGAGCAAAACCAGAGAGACGTGGAAGAAAACGGAAGACAACCATCAAAATGGATTGAAGAATAACCAGAATGGCAAAGACTCAGCCAATGATCACCTCCAGGATGATCAAAGACAGTCTGGAGTTACCTGTAAGTACTGTGACAGTTAGAAGACGTCTGTGTGAAGCTAATCTATTTTCAAGAATCCCCCGCAAAGTCCCTCTGTTAAAAAAAAGGCATGTGCAGAAGAGGTTACAATTTGCCAAAGAACACATCAACTGGCCTAAAGAGAAATGGAGGAACATTTTGTGGACTGATGAGAGTAAAATTGTTCTTTTTGGGTCCAAGGGCCACAGGCAGTTTGTGAGACGACCCCCAAACTCTGAATTCAAGCCACAGTACACAGTGAAGACAGTGAAGCATGGAGGTGCAAGCATCATGATATGGGCATGTTTCTCCTACTATGGTGTTGGGCCTATTTATCGCATACCAGGGATCATGGATCAGTTTGCATATGTTAAAATACTTGAAGAGGTCATGTTGCCCTATGCTGAAGAGGACATGCCCTTGAAATGGTTGTTTCAACAAGACAATGACCCAAAACACACTAGTAAACGGGCAAAGTCTTGGTTCCAAACCAACAAAATTAATGTTATGGAGTGGCCAGCCCAATCTCCAGACCTTAATCCAATTGAGAACTTGTGGGATGATATCAAAAATGCTGTTTCTGAAGCAAAACCAAGAAATGTGAATGAATTGTGGAATGTTGTTAAAGAATCATGGAGTGGAATAACAGCTGAGAGGTGCCACAAGTTGGTTGACTCCATGCCACACAGATGTCAAGCAGTTTTAAAAAACTGTGGTCATACAACTAAATATTAGTTTAGTGATTCACAGGATTGCTAAATCCCAGAAAAAAAAAATGTTTGTACAAAATAGTTTTGAGTTTGTACAGTCAAAGGTAGACACTGCTATTTTTTTGAACACACCCCTTTCAACTAATTGCCCAATTGCACAGCCTTAAGAGCGTGCATATCATGAATGCTGGGTCTTGTTTGTTTTCTGACAATCTACTGAACCTACTGGTAACTTGTTTGCCACGTAGCAATAAAAAATATACTAAAAGCCTTGATTATTCTGGTTAGTCACATTGTACTGCTATTATTTTGAACAATACTGTACATTAAGAGAATTATATAAGCTGCTTTACACAACATTGCATGCATATTTGCCGAAATGCATGGCTCACAGTTCAGCAGTTTAGCATCATGTTTGGAGTGAAGCTTGCAGGGTTACTTTAGAAGTGTTTGAGAATGTAGAGAGTGTAAACATTGAGGCACACGAGGTGTAATGTTGATATGTCATGCATCTATTGTATGTGGACTGATGTTTCCTTTTTTTTTTTTTTTACACATCTTACACAAGCTGTTTAAATGTTTTGATTAGTTTGCCCAACACTGGGGAATGAGAAGAAGAAGAAGAGAGTCAAGTTACCTCTATATATGTATATATATATATATATATATATAGCGGTTTTATACAATATAGATTGTAACAAAGCAACTGAACATCATTAAATAGCAAAATAGTGTGTCAATAATGCAAAAATGCAGTTCATCATTGAATTCAATTATGTCATCATCCAGCTCAGTTCAGTTTAAATAGTATCTGTGCAATCAAGTCAACGAAATCACTGGAAACTAAGTGTCTCCAACTAAGCAAGCCAGAACAGCAGCAAGGAACCAAAACTCCATCTGTGACGGAATTGAGATAACACCTTAGAAGAAACCAGACTCAGTCGAGGGGGCAGTTCTCTGACCAGACAAAACCAGTAGTTCAATTCCAAGCTGCAGCAAAGTCAGATTGTGCAGAAGAATCATCTGTTTCCTGTGGTCTTGTCCCACTGTCCATCTAGGAGACAAGGTCTTGACTGTGGATCTGTCTCTGGGGATCATCTAGTTGTCCTGGTCTCTGCTGTCTTTCAGGGCTGTAGAGGTCCTCTCTAGGTGCTGATCCACCATCTGGGCTGGATACGAACTGGATCCGGGTGACTGCAGTGACCCTCTGATCTGGATACAGACTGGATTTGGTGGCTATGGTGACCTCAGAATAAGAGAAAAACAGACTAATATTAGAGTAGAAGCTATTAAGCCATCAAGTCTTAAACAGTGCTCTAGGTTATTACATGCAGAGTTTTTAGGTCCTATAATTAACACCTCAATGTTTTTCAGAATTTAGCAGTAAGACATTACTCGTCATCCAGTTTTTTATATCGACTATGTATTCTGTTACTTTTTCAAATGATATTGTTTCTCCATGCCTCCAAGAAATATAGAGTATCATCAACATAACAGTGAAAGCTAACACCATGTTTCCTGATAATATCTCCCAAGGGTAACATTTATTAAAATGCGTGAAAAGTATTGGCCCTAGTACTGAGCCTTGAGGTACACCATACTGCACTTGTGATCGATATGATACATCTTCATTCACTGCTTCATTGATGGCGGTCATTTAAGTACGATTAGAACCATGCTAATGCACTTCCATTAATGCCAACAAAGTTTTCTAGTCTATGCAAAAGAATGTTTGGTCAATAGTGTCGAACTATTAACTTCGAAGTAACTAGTTTTTTGGGGTCTAGTTGTCTTTTTTTGAAGAGAGGCTTAATAACAGCCAGTTTGAAGGTTTTGGGGACATATCCTAATGACAATGAGGAATTAACAATAGTCAGAAGAGTCAAGTGAAGTCAAGTAACCTTTATTTATAAAATGCTTTAAACAAAATACATTGCGTCAAAGCAACTGAACAACATTCATTAGGAAAACAGTGTGTCAACAATGCAAAATGACAGTTAAAGACAGTTCATGATTGAATTCAGTGATGTCATCTCTGTTCAGTTTAAACAGGGTTTATTTGCATTTATTTGCAATCAAGTCAACGATATCGCTGTAGATGAAGTGACCCCAACTAAGCAAGCCAGAGGCGACAGTGGCAAGGAACCGAAACTCCATCGGTGACAGAATGGAGAAAAAACCTTGGAAGAAACCAGGCTCAGTTGGGGGCCAGTTCTCCTCTGACCAGATGAAACCAGTAGTTCAATTCCAGACTGCAGCAAAGTCAGATTGAATCATCTGTTTCCTGTGGTCTTGTCCTGGTGGTCCTCTGAGACAAGGTCTTTACAGGGGATCTGTACACTGTAAAACCCCATAAGTCAACTTTACTCAAACCGTTTGAGTAAACAGATTGCCTTGATTTAAACCCTGTAAGTTTTAAAACTTTGCATTCAAGTAATTAAGTGATTAACTAAGTGCTGATTGAGAATTAGTGATGAACAGCTGCTGTTAACAAACAGAATCACTGAAGAAAAGAGAAACACAAGAACTTCTACAACTGACTTCAGACACAGACTACAGACTGGAAGGGTCAAGAGCCCAACTAAAGCAGACACTGATCTCTAACATGGTTACTTCAAATGAAACAATAAATCAACAACTAAACCTTAGTTCATTCTCAATAAGATCTTCTGTAGACGTCTGACAGAAATAAAGTCAGTCTGGTTATTAATAAGTGGAGCTGGTGATGCTGATTGTGGGGTTGTTTAATCAGATCTTGAGAGATTTCATGTATTTTATTTCAGTTGATTTCATCTAAGTCTGTGTCTGAAGTCTGTTGTAGTAGTTCTTGTGTTTCTCTTTTCTTCAGTGATTCTGTTTGTTAGCAGCAGCTGTTCATCACTAATTAACAATCAGCACTTAGATAATCACTTAATTACTTAATTGCAATGTATAGCGTCTTTTCTGAACTCAACTGAATTAAGTAAAGAGTACTTATAACTGTTAGTTTTAAAACTTAAATGGTTTAAGGCAATCGGTTTCCTCAAACGGTTTGAGTTAACATAACTTGTCAGGTTTGAGTAAAGCTGTGTCTGAAATCAGCTGTAGATCCTTTCTCTCTTTTCTTCATTAATTCTGTTTGTTAACAGCAGGTGTTCATCACTAATGCTCAATTATCACTCAATTAATCACTTAATTATTTAATTGCAATGTAAATCTTCTTTCAGTTAACTCAACTGAATTAAGTTCAGAGTACTTAAATGGTTTTAGGCAATCGGTTTCCTCAAACGGTTTGAGTAAACCTAATTTGTCAGGTTTTTAAGGATATCTGTATGCTCAAACGGTTTGAGATAAGTTACTTGTCGGGTTTTACATTGTATCTGGGGCTCTAGTTGTCCTGGTCTCCGCTGTCTTTCAGGGATGTAGAGGTCCTTTCTAGGTGCTGATCCACCATCTGGTCTGGATACGTACTGGATCCGGGTGACTGCAGTGACCCTCTGATCTGGATACAGACTGGATCTGGTGGCTACAGTGACCTCGGAATAAGAGAGAAACAGACAAATATTAGCGTAGATGCCATTCTTCTAATGATGTAGCAAGTACATAGAGTGTTATGGGAAGTGTTCCCGGTTCCGGTTTACCTAATTACTGCAGCCTAAAAATCCTTTAACGGATTTGGATATTAGAAGCATATTAGTATGTTATGTGTAAGCCAGGTTTAAGAGATGGGTCTTTAATCTAGATTTAAACTGCAAGAGTGTGTCTGCCTCCCGAACAATGTTAGGTAGGTTATTCCAGAGTTTAGGCGCCAAATTTGAAACGGATCTGCCGCCCGCAGTTGATTTTAATATTCTAGGTATTATCAAATTGCCTGAGTTTTGAGAACGCAGCGGACGTAGAGGAGTATAATGTCATAGAAGAGGATCTATGACTTCTGGAAGCACCTCTTTTAGGAGCTTAGGTTGAATAGGGTCTAACATACAGTTATGACCTACAATGTACATGTTCTAACATACAATGTACATGTTGTTGGTTTAGATAATTTAAATTCTTTATACAATTATTCCTCACCTACAGTATAGTAGAGAATGAGTGGACACTTCCCCTTCAGAGTATCTATAGTGCACTGTCTGAAGCATCTGACTGAGGAGAGGGAATAGGAGAACAGATAACTCTTGCTATGAACTTATGATAAATGCTTTTTAACACCCAGTTGCACACCGTTTAAAAAAATACATATTTTCCAGTCTGAGACCTTTTATGTAAAAAATACTAGGATTTGTGAACATAGCTGAAAGTACATAAAAACCCATTTAAAGCAATCTGTCAAACACCATTGTATGAAGGAACAATTACATATTGAGCAGTATTGCTGAAAGATGGGTTTGTGAGTTCCCAGCATTCACCTCAATCATCTCATTAATCTGGAACATTTTCAGTTCTGTAGAATTATCTCTGCAGCATACAACAAATCTTAGAATAAATGCATGTTTATCATGGGTACCACTGATTTATCATCAAGAAGGCATAATAATGTATAATAATATGTATGTAATGAATTGTCCTCTAGCTTTCCTTATGTTTTTACTCACAGCCAATCATATGCTAATATTAGTTCCCAAATTCGTCTGACATACAGTACAGGATGGTTTTCAGATTGTCACAAAGTTACACTGTGCATTGATCTGTAACACACAGAAGCAGTCTGAGCTTCACGTGGCAGCTGTAGATAAGCATACACAGGATTCGCTCTGAATTTGTTCTTGACACAATGCATAAGTTCCCTCCTCGTTGTATTTTTATTATTTTTTTACAATTCAGAGTATGACATAAAAATTCCATTCTCATACAAAACATTAACTACAGTCACTCCTTTGAGTTATTTCCAAAATCCCACTGCTTTGCCTTTACACATTCCCAGGTTGTTCCACAGTGATGCATATATCTATGATGACATATGACATTTATCTATAAAGTGATGTTCTGCACATCTTATAAATTTATAAATATCTTATAACATATCTTGAATGCATCATCACTGGATTTGAGTCCCATTCCTCTCTAGAGAGCATTGTGAGAAAATAACAATATCAACACTGAATTAAGTTTTCTCAACAACTCTTTAATGTAATGATTTGAGAACAGATCTGTAGTTGGATGTCAGTGTTTGCTTTCAGTAAATATGGCACTGAAAACAATTTAGTATATCATTATGAAGCCATATCAAACAGATTGAGTTCTGTTTTTTAAGAGCTTTTGAGTCAGCATTGAGTTTTATCAGTAAGCATAACAGATGTGTGAACTGTTACTACAGTGTATCATTCACTGTAAACCCATTCAGTGTATCATTAGGAGTCCCAGTATTTGTTTGCTAATCTAATTGTATGTTAGTTATAGTGAAAGATCATTAGGATTAGGAAACATAATTAA
Organism: Carassius gibelio; assembly: GCF_023724105.1. NCBI lineage: Eukaryota > Metazoa > Chordata > Actinopteri > Cypriniformes > Cyprinidae > Carassius > Carassius gibelio. The sequence continues at coordinate 4,642,413 of NC_068405.1, read as the reverse complement.
TCTGAACAAACTGAGGGAAATAAGACAAAAGGGGAGGGCTGAACAAAAGGAGAAGAACAGCAACTAAAGGAAGATCTTGAGGAGAATGACACTTAAAGTGAATGATCATCATGTTCCTCATTACCACGAAGAATCAAAAGATTTGAACGCGACGAAGCATTAATCTTGGCTTTTGTGTCAACTGGTGCGGTCAGAACAGAACTTTAAACAGGTCTTTAAAGTGTTTTATGAAACCTGATTGGAAACGGTTGCTTGGAAACCAGATTGCTGAGATGCTCTTCAGATGATGGAGACGGAGTCGAGGAGGGATAAGGAGCTAATGGACAGGAAGCATGTGATGTCAGGAAGTACATCTGTGTGGGTTTACTTCACTCCACAAGCACTTTGACATTTATGAGCGTCACTGAATGTCTGTACTTAGAGTTCTGTTTACCTCAAAGTGAAGAGCTGTTAACTGTTTTTATCCACAGGACACTATTTCAGTTTCACAACTGTATGAATGACAGCAAATTTACACAAAATATCCCTTAATGTTCTGATTGTCTGATGTCATGTTTAGTATCTTATTTAGAATTGTAATATGTTGTTATAAATAAACTCTCTTAGCTTCGTTCTAATCATACAGTATGTGCCGTGTAAGATGCTAAGTAACATTAAATCAAGGCAGTTTTAATGTGTGATTAATGTATGTCAGCAGCAGACACATGAGCAGAGTCAAGCAGAGCGCTGGTCTTCGTTTAAGTGCCGAATGTGTTTCCAGTAATTAGACTCTTGTGTCTTCCTTCAGTGTATAAATGTGTGGCCACCTACACATGTTGCCACTAGCAACCAAATCCAAACCATGCATTTGTTCTAGATATAATTAGCAGCAGCCATAAACTTGCAGACATAGTTTCCAGATCATAAGATTTTACTCTGCTCTTTCTCGTACAGTTTCTCAGAAATCTGTTAGTTTAGTTTACATATTTACTCTTTTACGTCATAATGCATTTGTGCTCAAGCTTTTGAACAGCATTTACAATGTTATACGATCCTCTGATACATTTGTTAATAATGTTAGGTAAAAACTGTTAGCCTGAATGCACTGTAAGTCGCTTTGGATAAAAGCATCTGCTAAATGCATTAATTTAATTTAATTTAATTTAAATAACATGGATACACACAGATGGAAGAAGTCATTATAACGGTGCTTGTTTATACACAGAACCGTTCAAAAGTTCTAGGTTGGTAAGATTTATTTATTTATATATTTTTGGAAACAATTCACTCTACTCACCATTTTTGTGGAAACCATGATACCTTTTACAGAATTCTCTGATGAAAAAAAAGATCAAAAGAACAGCATTTACATTGAAAAACATTCACATTCAATTCACAAAAATCCCCCTTTCACTGAAATAAAACAAGGCTTTTCTCCAATACAAGGTCCGCACTGAATCTCTCCAGATCCTTCAGTTCTCCTCCGTCTCCTGCAGGGTTCAGGTCAAGGGAACTGAGATGGTTATGGCAGAACCTTCATTTTGTGTTCAGTTACCCATTTTGATGATCATTGTCCTGTTGGAAGATCCAACCATGCAGAGGCAGTCCATGATGTCATGTATTTAAACAGTAAGTCCAATACCTCTGGAAAGTTCAAACTTCGCAAAAATGTGTACATATGAAGAACAATTCATTCAGGGCAAACATTCTTAGTTTTATTAATTTCTTATGCTCTGGATGCAAAACTGTCAACCATTTCAAATGAGAGATGAATGAGGATGATAAGAACTTATTATGAAATAATCATACAAATCCTTAGTAAATATGTTATTAATCACTTATAAATCATTGAAATGTTGTACTATTAACTCTGTCTATATCTGTATCATATCTGTATAGCCCTTACTTTGCAGAACACATGACAAAGTATTCAAACCTGTTCATCATTTTTAAATCTTTCTGCATCCACTAATCTAAAGTGTTGTAAATATTTTACTCATCATTTGTAGATCTTTCACCCCAGTGTGTATACAACTCTTGAGCACTTTACATTTTAGTTTAGGGGATGCAGAATGTGTTGTAAATTTAGTTCAATTGCATCCTGTTCAATTATATAATTATGGTGTATGAACAGTACAGTTTAATTTCATTGGCGCAAAAAAAAAAACCCCTTCAAATCAGTGAAGTGCTTAGATAATTAAGTGTCTTTAAGACCCCGACTAAACATATTTGTTAGGCTGCCAGACATGATTAAATATATTGCTGTCCATTTCAAATGGAGACTCCCAATAAAATGGAGTCTCTTTATAGTGTAATATACAGTATAAACAATATTTAGTGCTGTGGATAGTAAATCAAACACTTGTGAGGAAGCACAACCTGTGTAAGTGATCAAACAGATGGTGTATTCTCATATAACCAGCTCAGATGCACCTGAGGCCCAAAAAAAGTATTCATTTAAATTGATTATTACAATGTGTGTAATATGTGTATTATTTTTGCATTGTATTATTATATAGTACCACTGTATATTATAATTTGTGCAAAAAATATTAAATGATTAAGCTTTTCTTGGTTTTAGTTTTAGTCCTACAAAACCTTTGCACATAAAAATTTAAACACATCACAGGTTAATAGGCTACACAGAAATAACTGATATATATATATATATATATATATATATATATATATATATATATATATATATATATATATTCTTTTTTTTTTAATAGGTCCTTTAGATGAATGCTTTACATAAAGTTTTGCACTTAAAATGATCTTCACATTTAATTGAAATTGTCCTATGACATCACATGATATGCAATTCATTAAGATCCCCAAAGCAAACAAGCTTTGGAAACACACTTAAATGTTTGTTAAATGGGGACACTTAATATCCAGAGATATCGTCGACTTGATTGTACAGATACTATTTAAACTGATCTGAGCTGGATGATGACGTCACTGAATTCAGTAATGAACTGCCTTTAACTGTAAATAGTTTACTATTGTCCTTTTGTATTTTTACACACTGTTTTCCTATTTAATGCTGTACAGTTGCTTTGACACAATCTGTATTTTTTTTAAAGCGCCATCTAAATAAAGGTGACTTGACTAATGTATCTAGACTCATTTCATCTCATCTTTGTTATCTTAACTGTATGAACGCCTCATCTCTGGATTGTTCAAAGTGAAACAGTACATAAACAGCATCTTTCATGAATCAGTAGTGGGCTGAGCGAGAGCCAATCAGATGCAGACATTAGAGGAGAGATGCTGTTATTAGTCTTTGTTTGGTGAGTAGCTATTTATTGTGTTTGTGAAGTGCTCTTCACTTTGATTATAGAAAACGGAAATCTGTAAATCATGTAATAGTGAGCAATCAGTGCTGTAGTGTTTTACTCTACCTTTACACAAACAGTTTCAGTCCACAAACCAAAGATCACTCAGTCAAAATCTATCCGTACCAAATGTTCTTTACTGACCTTTCTTCAGCATTCATGAACTGCTCTATTCCCAGTCTGATATTAAACAACAGTTAGTTGTAGCATTAAATTGTATACTGTACCTCTACATGAAAATGTATTTTGTATTTGACAGCTGTGTGGTTTAGTGTGAAGCAATGTCATGGGAGGATGCTGTAAGAGAAGGATTTCTCCTCTGAAACATAAAAGGAGGATGGCCACTCGAAGTATTTTTGTTGTTGCCATGGCAGCAAACAGGTATGACTCACTGTGAACTTCATCTGTTAAAGCAGACATACTCTATACATCACAAAACACACAAGCAGTGTTCATCTTATTGAGTTTCCCTCTTTCTGACATTCATTTCATATTCAAATTAACTTTATGTTATTGTAGATTACACAATGTAATGATGTTGAATTTTCAGATTTGAGATTATAGCCAGCCAACACGCTTTTACACACAACTGTGATGCATACAGTATGTGTCAATGTGACACAGGCAGGTGTTCTACTGTTTCAGATTTGTGGAGTAAACATAGACTTTATTTAGATGTGAAAAGGTCAAATTAAATACTCAGGGCACGCCTGGGCCTCCCAGAATTGGTGCAGAAGTCTCTCAGTGGCACTGTCATTGTGTGGAGGTCTCCTCTGACCGGAGAACTGGGGCGTCTCGGAGAGTGTGACCCTAACAGATGTTTCTTCACTGTCTTATCATTCCCATGCACATACAAAAGCTTCTTTTTTATGGTGGGTCCAATTGTATATTCACATTTAATATTAATAAAATTCAATATTAAAATTATATACAGTTTTGTAATAAAATACACCACACTAATATTAGTTGTTTTATATATATTATATAATATATTATTTTGTCATGAAACTCTAGAAGGCGCAGGCTGATGGTTGTGAATGAAACTTACTGATGATATTCAGAGAGTAAATGACTTGGCACAAGCTGATTGGTTCATGCTGCATATGCAGCCAATGGATGCCTTGCCTGCTTTGCATTTTTATGGCTGGCTAGTATTCACTCGAGATTTCTGCAGTGTGCTTTTCGGAGTTTCCTTGATACCCTCCACCTTCCCCAGCTCCACCTGTATAGATCTGCAGTAGCATGTTCCTGTACTTGCTTGAAGCAGCAGCAGCAATAATCTACAACTACTGCGATAACCAACAGCAGCAGGAGTGTAGCAGATCTATTCCGCCAAGACCAAATACGTTAACATTGCCATATCCATCACCGTGCTAAAATCTTCAGAGAGTTCTGATTAAACTAACTTTAAGATTTGTCTTTTTTCCAGGTAGAGATTGCAGCATTGAAAGTCTTCCTCTTCCACATCACGAGCAGCACCAGTGGCCGTTCTTTCACAAGGACTCACCAAAGAATAACTACAAGCTTTTCACGAACCGCTCATTACCCTGTTCAACCACACAATGACCTTCAGCCACCTCTCTCACCTGCCCCTTACCACGCAGCACCTGGAGGGCCTCAGCGCACAAACACACCTGCTGCCTCTGTCCTACAAAGAAACAGCTGAGGAGGACTCCTGTGGTGTATGTCCATTTGTTCTGCGCCCCGCCGTCTGAAAGAGATTTTTATGTTCAAGAGCTGATGCAGCACATTCAGGCTGCTCAAATTAGGTGCTGTGGTATACGTACTATACAGAGCTCCTAACATACACATGTGGTTGCCAGATAACAGGAGCGCAGTCATGTCAATCCCAATGACCTGCCGAAGAAGCTCGCTCAGTATTTAAAATGATTGGACAAGAATGACAGTCAATATCTGAAATACCTGGAGTGGAAGCAGAAGTGTGAATCCGGATGACAGAGCTGAAGGACAGACCGTGGGGTGTTCAGGATACTGGTCAAGATAACTTCATTAGCCACATTTCCACTGTCGGGCCAGTGCGCGCGAGGGCTTAAAGCAGGCCGGGCGGGGCTAATAGCCTCGGGCCACTTTTCTGTGAGTGCAGTACAAGTTCATCAAACAACCGCAGTAAGAATATTTCATCAAGCACGGTGAGTAAAGGCTTCTCCTGCTATTGTTATTTGCACATCTTGCCACATGTACAGTTTATCTATCTCTGTCGCTATGGGGTTAGAATTGTTGCATTATTCCAAATAAATAGATTATTATCCATAAATAAATGTAACGAGATTCACAAAAATATATCAAATTCACAAATAAATGTAAAGAGTTTCACAAAAAAATATAAAACTCACAAATAAATAAAATGAGATTTGCAAATAAAAAAATATATATTTACAAGTGTGTTTAATGTCACAAACACAACTCTACCTGGCATTTATTTGTGAACCGCTGTCTCTGCATTTGTAAATTACTGCACGCATTTGTGGATCGCTTCCTGTGCATTTGTGGATTTGAAACACTTCTAGCGTCGACGTGCAGATAAATCCACAAATAAGTGGACTCCACTCACCGTCTACTTAACCCAATCAGACAACGCCCATGTTGCACTGACCAATCGCAGCACGCTCTCTCTCCAACCAATCACGTTTTGCCTAACAACCAGGGCGGGATCAGACACATGAACGCGAGTCACTCGCTACAGTCTCTTCAACATGGCCGATCAAGAGGAGTAAAGACAGGTGAGTGATGCTAACACAGTAATTAACTGAAGTTTTACCAGGTTCTTGATATGTCATCATTTGTCATAACTAGTGAGGTAGTTTGACAATTTACACCATGATTTAATAAGTTATTATTTGCTCTCAAGCACCATTTCGAAGACTGTCGCATTTGTCTGCCACATACATCAAGGGTGTCTTAATTCTAAAATGGACCATTATTCATTGTGAGGTGTAAATTGTTGTAATTTCTTTACTTTTGAATTTCTTTACTTGTGGCCTACAAAATGCGACCTCCTTGAGAAAGCAGCCATCGAAACAGTCAGCGGATTTATTTTACATTTAGAATTACTGAATTGGTTTATTAGATTAAATAAACTATTACTTAATATTGAGTGCAAGATGAAGAATATGTGAAGCTGCGGGTAGATTCGATGTGCGCCTGTAGTAAGGTTGCCAACTGCCCTAATTATACAGATATACGTTTGGGGTAAGATCTTCCACTGCATATTACATGAGACTCGGTTTTATTCCCCCTTGTCACCCCCCGCAGTGGCATCGTCTCAGATACTACGAGTATGTGTGAACTGAGGGTCATAAGCTGTTGTTACGTTACCTGTAATGCATGACATGTTAATTGAAATTAACTGTCGAAAAGAACCAGTTTTCGAAAAAAGAACCTGACTTCCCATCACTAGTGAAAAGTTGGCTTTCCTCATTATTATGTTCCCTTGTATATAACTGGGATGGTTACTCCATGCACCTTTAAACTACAGTCTGTTCAGTTAAATATTTGGCTGCAGTTTGTGTTTACTTACTGTTTGTTCAGGGCCTTTCTGCACAAGGTGTTGCTCGGGCATTAGTGCAGATCATCGCCAGGGATCTGACACCAGGGCCAAGCCGCTCCACTAATTACTATTATATATAATGCTCATTACTGTAGTAACATCCAAAATAAAACTATAACGTTATTTGTAATTTAACTAGTGTTTCCCAGTTTTCTACCTCTCTGGTGTTTTCTGAACCCATCCGTCCGTCCGTTTTTTTAAGGTAATTAAATGACCACTTGGTCATGTAGCATGTTACATTTTAAAATATTGTTGGAATATTGGCTATCTGCTAAAAATAAAAAAATCTAAAGTACTGTGCTGTATTTACCAATTAGACTAATATTTCATTATGAACAAGGTTTATTGCATTGATCAAAATGTTCTGTGTTTGTTATTATGCATTTTAGGACAGTGAGACAGCAAATGACAGACTAATCCACTTTCTGAAGCTTGGATTACCCCAGGAAAACATCAGTAACATTTTAGGTGTCACTCATACAACTATCGTTCGTTGGATGAGAGAATGTGTTTGGCCAGAGAGAGAATCCAATAATTAACCCTGAGGTAATTATTTCTTCTTACAATGCTTTATTGGTTTTGCTCTGTTAGATTAACCCCCCATATTTAAAATGATTTATTTGTTTACCTTTAGATGGAATATTCAGACTCAATGGCAGTTGAACAAGATGGTGGAGATGCTGACCATGTTCACTCTGCAGTCAACGTGCCTGTAATTCACAGGCCACAACTCACAAATGAGCAAATTGACCCACTGCTGGAGTAGATGTATACCTCAAGACTCTCACATATGTACAGACTTTGATTGAATAAACGGATATTTGAAGGTTTATTTCTGCTGCTCTAATTTTGACAGCAAGGTTGTAAATGTGTATATATAGTTGTATCTTAAGTAAAACTTGTGGAAACAACCTTTTAAGACATGTAAAATAATTAAATTTATAAAAAATATAATCTTAAGAACATCTAAGTGTACTCAACTGTGCTCTTTTGAGACACCATAAACTAAAATGTGCTTTTAATATACTACCTCTATTTAAAACAATATGTATTTAGTTACCACTTGTAGTACAAGAAGTTCAGTTGGACTATAAGTGGTAACTAAATACATGTTATTAATACTTCCAATCATAGTAACCTGAACAACATACCAATTTTTCCTCAAATGTGCTTTATAATAAATTACAATAAATCTATGAACAGGCTGTGGTCATGTCATGCATTACAGGTAACGTAACAACAACTTATGACCCTCAGTTCACACATACTCGTAGTATCTGAGACGATGCCACTGCGGGGGGTGACAAGGGGGAATAAAACCGAGTCTCATGTAATATGCAGTGGAAGATCTTACCCCAAACGTATATCTGTATAATTAGGGCTGTTGGCAACCTTACTACAGGCGCACATCGAATCTACCCGCAGCTTCACATATTCTTCATCTTGCACTCAATATTAAGTAATAGTTTATTTAATCTAATAAACCAATTCAGTAATTCTAAATGTAAAATAAATCCGCTGACTGTTTCGATGGCTGCTTTCTCAAGGAGGTCGCATTTTGTAGGCCACAAGTAAAGAAATTCAAAAGTAAAGAAATTACAACAATTTACACCTCACAATGAATAATGGTCCATTTTAGAATTAAGACACCCTTGATGTATGTGGCAGACAAATGCGACAGTCTTCGAAATGGTGCTTGAGAGCAAATAATAACTTATTAAATCATGGTGTAAATTGTCAAACTACCTCACTAGTTATGACAAATGATGACATATCAAGAACCTGGTAAAACTTCAGTTAATTACTGTGTTAGCATCACTCACCTGTCTTTACTCCTCTTGATCGGCCATGTTGAAGAGACTGTAGCGAGTGACTCGCGTTCATGTGTCTGATCCCGCCCTGGTTGTTAGGCAAAACGTGATTGGTTGGAGAGAGAGCGTGCTGCGATTGGTCAGTGCAACATGGGCGTTGTCTGATTGGGTTAAGTAGACGGTGAGTGGAGTCCACTTATTTGTGGATTTATCTGCACGTCGACGCTAGAAGTGTTTCAAATCCACAAATGCACAGGAAGCGATCCACAAATGCGTGCAGTAATTTACAAATGCACAGACAGCGGTTCACAAATAAATGCCAGGTATAGTTGTGTTTGTGACATTAAACACATTTGTAAATATATATTTTTTTATTTGCAAATCTCATTTTATTTATTTGTGAGTTTTATATTTTTTTGTGAAACTCTTTACATTTATTTGTGAATTTGATATATTTTTGTGAATCTCGTTACATTTATTTATGGATAATAATCTATTTATTTGGAATAATGCAACAATTCTAACCCCATATGTCGCTGATGAGGGATTCACATGTGATAAATGCAGGGAAATAGTTAGGCTGACAGAGAAGATTTCAGAATTAGAGACACGCATTCCAAACTTTAATTGAGGACAGTAAGAATGTTAGGGCTCTAGATACGGCTTTGGAGGTGTCTAGCTCAGGGATTCCTGTACATTGTCCGGTTCCAGCAGAGCCCCTGCAGCAGGGCAACTGGGTGACGGTGAGGCAGCGTAGTCGTGGGTCAAAACACCGCTCTTCTGTTCCGATCAAAACATTAAACAGGTTCTCCCCACTCAGTGATGCACCCACTGAGAAACCTGATGAAAGTGCTCTAGTTATTGGTGATTCTATTGTACGGAACGTGAATATAGAGACCAGCCACCATAGTCAAATGTTTACCGGGAGCCAGAGCGCCTGACATCTTGGCAAATTTAAAAGTGCTGGCTAATGCTAAACGTAAATACAGTAAGATTGTTATTCATGCCGGTGCTAATGATATTCGACTTCGCCAGTCAGTGATCACTAAAAATAACATTAAAGAGGTGTGTGAACTTGCAAGCACGATGTCAGACACTGTAATATGCTCTGGTCCCCTCCCTGCTTACCGTGGTGATGAGATGCATAGCAGATTGTCATCACTCAATGGCTGGATGTCTAAGTGGTGCCCACAGAATAACATAGGTTTCATAGACAATTGGACGAGCTTTTGGGGCAGACCTGACCTGTTTAAAAGAGATGGTCTTCATCCCTCCTGGGGTGGTGCCACTCTTCTCTCTAGAAATATGGCAAATAGTCTTCGAGTTCATACTTCACTAACTGGGGCCCAAGTCAGGTAGCAGACAGACTGGCTAAACCGACCGTCTGCTAGCTGCCTCCCGTCACAGAGGTCAGTTAATTCTCAGCACATAGAGACTCTTTCACCTAGATATCACACTATAGAGACTGTGTCTGTTCCCCGAACTAGAAAATACAAAAAACGTCCAAACCAAGTTAAGGTTAACAATTTAATTGAGGTTCAACAAATAAAAAACAAATGCAATATGGATAAACAAATGCTAAAGCTTGGCTTATTGAATATCAGATCCATTTCTACGAAAACACTTTTTGTAAATAATATGATAACTGATCATAATATGCTCTGTTTGACAGAAACTTGGCTAAAACCTGATGATTACATTATTTTAAATGAGTCCACCCCCCAAGATTACGGTTATAAACACGAGCTACGTCTAAAAGGCAAAGGTGGAGGTGTAGCTTCAATTTATAACAACGTTTTCAGGATTTCTCAGAGGGCAGGCTTCAAGTATAACTCGTTTGAGGTAATGGTGCTTCATATAACATTATCCAGAGAAACAAATGTTAATGATAAATCCCCTGTTATGTTTGTACTGGCTACTGTATACAGGCCACCAGGGCACCATACAGACTTTATTAAAGAGTTTCGTGATTTTACATCCGAGTTAGTGCTGGCTGCAGATAAAGTTTTAATAGTTGGTGATTTTAATATCAATGTCGATAATGAAAAAGATGCATTGGGATCAGCATTTAGAATCAAAATCAGAATCAAAATGAGCTTTATTGCCAGGTATGTTTACACATACGAGGAATTTGTTTTCGTGACAGAAGCTCCGCAGTACAACAGAATGACAGCGACAGAACATAAAACACATAATAAAAGAATAAAAAATACAAATAAGTAGATAGTAATGGACAATATACAAATTGACAATTGTAGGCAGGTATATTACAAAATGCAGTTATGTATGTACATGTGTATTATGTGCAAAATTTAAGTGTATACTAAGTATGTGTGTTAGATAAATAAGTGTATGTGTATATAAATATAAAGTGTAGTGTGTTCGCAGTTATTATCAGCTGTTCATAAGATGGATTGCCTGAGGGAAGAAACTGGTCCTGTGTCTGGTCGTTCTAGTGCTCAGTGCTCTGTAGCGTCGACCAGATGGCAACAGTTCAAAGAGGGAGTGTGCTGGATGTGAGGGGTCCAGAGTGATTTTGACAGCCCTTTTTCTCACTCTGGATAAGTACAGTTCTTGAATAGAAGAGAGGATTGTACTGATGATTCGCTCAGCAGTCCGGACTACCCTCTGTAGTCTTCTGAGGTCAGATTTAGAAGCTGAGCTGAACCAGACAGTTACTGAAGTGCAGAGGATGGATTCAATGATGGTGGAGTAGAACTGTTTCAGCAGCTCCTGTGGCAGGTTAAACTTCCTCAGATGGCGAAGGAGGTACAACCTCTGCTGGGCCTTTTTAACAATGGAGTCAATGTGAATGTCCCACTTCAGGTCCTGAGAGATGGTGATTCCCAGGAACATGAATGACTCCACTGCAGTCACAGTGCTGTTCATGATGGTGAGTGGGGGGAGTGCAGGGGGGTTTCTCCTGAAGTCCACGATCATCTCCACTGTTTTGAGGGTGTTAAGCTCCAGGTTGTTGAGAGTGCACCAGACAGCCAGCTCTTTTACCTCCTGTCTGTAAGCAGACTCGTCACCGTCCTGGATGAGGCAGATGAGTGTGGTGTCGTCTGCAAACTTCAGGAGCTTGACAGAGGGGTCCTTAGACGTGCAATCATTAGTGTACAGGGAGAAGAGCAGTGGGGAGAGAACACAGCCCTGGGGAGCTCCGGTGCTGATTGTACGGGTGCTGGATGTGTATTTTCCCAACCTCACTAGCTGCTGCCTGTCTGTCAGGAAGCTGTTGATCCACTGACAGATGGAGGTGGGCACGGAGAGCTGATTTAGTTTGGGCAGGAGGAGGTTTGGGATGATCGTGTTGAAGGCCGAGCTGAAGTCCACAAACAGGATCCTCACATAAGTCCCCGGTCTGTCTAGGTGTTGCAGAACATAATGCAGTCCAATGTTTACTGCATCGTCCACAGACCTGTTTGCTCTGTAGGCAAACTGAAGAGGATCAAGCAAGGGCCCAGTGATGTCCTTCAGGTGGCCCAGCACCAGTTTCTCAAATGACTTCATGACTACAGATGTTAGAGCCACAGGCCTGTAGTCATTTAGTCCTGTAATTTTGGTTTTCTTAGGGATGGGGATGATGGTGGAGCGTTTGAAGCATGAAGGGACTTTGCACAGCTCCAGCGATCTGTTGAAAATCCGTGTGAAGATGGGGGCCAGCTGGTCAGCACAGGATTTCAGACAGGCTGGTGTAACACAATCTGGGCCTGGTGCTTTTTTCCTTTTCTGCTTCCAGAAGACCTGGCGAACCGCATCCTCACTGATCTGAATTGCAGGTGTGGGGGAGAGGGGGGATGCAGGAGGTGAGAATGGTGAGAGTGCGTGATTGGAGAGGTGTTCAGGATGGGTTGCAGGAGCTGTTAGTGGTGTGAACGTTTGTTTGGAGAGGCATTCAGGGCTGGATGCAGGAGTTGTGAATGGTGTGAATGGTTGTGTGGGGAGGCGTTCAGGGCAGGTGATGGGTGTTCTTTCAAACCTGCAGTAAAACTCGTTCACATCGTCTGCCAGTCGTTGATTCTCCACAGTGCTGGGGGGTGGTGTCTTGTAATTGGTGATCTTCTTTAGACTTTTCCACACTGATGCTGAGTCGTTGGAAGTGAACTGAGTCCTTATTTTTTCAGAATAGTTCCTCTTTGCCACTTTGATCTCTTTTTCCAGTGTGTATTTAGCCTGTTTATACAAGACATTGTCCCCCTTCACGTAAGCATCTGCTTTGGCCTGGCGGAGCTGTCTGAGTTTTGCAGTGAACCACGGTTTGTCATTATTGTAAATTAGTTGAGTCTTTGTAGGAATACATATATCCTCACAGAAACTGATATAGGATGTTACGGTCTCTGTGAGTTCATCCAGATCGGTGGCAGCAGCTTCAAAAACACTCCAATCAGTGAGGTCAAAACAAGATTGTAAATCCTGCTCTGCTTCATTAGTCCATCTTTTTACAGTCCTTGATACAGGTTTAGCTGATTTTAGTTTCTGCTTGTAGGACGGTATAAGATGAACCAGAAGGTGATCAGAACGTCCCAAAGCTGCTCGTGGAACAGAATGAAATGCATCCTTTATTGTGGTGTAACAGTGATCCAATATATTACTGTCTCTTGTGGGACATGTAACATGCTGTCTGTATTTTGGCAGTTCACGGGAGAGATTGGCTTTGTTAAAGTCCCCGAGAATGATTAAAACAGAGTCCGGGTGTTGTTGTTCTGTGTCTGTGATCTGATCAGCGAGTTTCTGTAAAGCTGAGCTCACATGTGCTTGCGGAGGGATGTAAACACTGACCAGAATGAACGAGGGAAACTCCCGCGGCGAATAGAACGGCTTGCAGTTAATGAAGAGTGTTTTGAGATTTGAGCAGCACGTCTTCTTTAACACAGTTACATCTGTACACCACCGTTCATTGATGTAAAAGCATGTCCCGCCGCCGCGCGATTTCCCCGTTGATTCTGCATCGCGATCCGCTCTAAACAGCTGAAAGTCCGGCAGATGGAGCACGCTGTCCGGTATGGTGTCATTCAGCCAGGTTTCCATGAAACACAGAGCAGCAGAGTGTGTGAAATCCTTATTTGTCCGAGAAAGCAGAAGGAGTTCGTCCGTTTTGTTGGGTAGAGAGCGGAGATTTGCCAGATGGATGCTAGGCAACGGCGTTCGAAATCCACGCTTCCTGAGTCTGACGAGCGCTCCCGCTCGCTTCCCCCGTCTGCGCGTCCTGAAGCGTTTGATCAGCGCCGCCGCTCCTCCGATAACAATGTTCACTAAAACGTCTGAATAATTGAAATCCGGAAAAACATCTTGTGGTGCGTTCTGCCGGATGTTCAGCAGTTCATCCCTGGTGAAACTGATGGCAGGAATATAACTAAAGACAGGACAAACTAACAAAAACACAAAAACATATGCGGAGCACGTCACGGAGGCAGCCATCCTGTATCGGCGCCACACACAACTCTGAACTCTATTGGTGTTAGACAACACATCTCAGGACCTACTCATTGTCGAAATCATACTCTAGATTTAATACTGTCACATGGAATTGATGTTGATAGTGTTGAAATTATTCAGCCAAGTGATGATATCTCAGATCATTATTTAGTTCTGTGTAAACTTCATATAGCCAAAATTGTAAATTCTACTTCTTGTTACAAGTATCGAAGAACAATCACTTCTACCACAAAAGACTGCTTTTTAAGTTATCTTCCTGATGTATCCAAATTCCTTAGCCTATCCAAAACCTCAGAACAACATGATTAAACTATGGACTCTCTCTTTTCTAGCTCTTTAAATACAGTTGCTCCTTTACGCTTAAGGAAGGTTAAGGAAAACAGTTTGACACCATGGTATAATGAGCATACTCGCACCCTAAAGAGAGCAGCCCGAAAAATGAAGCGCAGCTGGAGGAAAACAAAACTAGAGGTATTTCGTATTGCTTGGCGGGAAAGTAACATATCCTGCAGAAAAGCATTAAAAACTGCTAGATCCGATTACTTTTCTTCTCTTTTAGAAGAAAACAAACATAACCCCAGGTATTTATTCAATACAGTGGCTAAATTAACGAAAAATAAAGCCTCAACAAGTGTTGACATTTCCCAACACCACAACAGTAATGACTATGAACTACTTTACTTCTAAAATCGATACTATTAGAGATAAAATTGTAACCATTCAGCCGCCAGCTACAGTATTGCATCAGACAGTGCACTATAGACCCCTGAGGAACAGTTCCACTCATTCTCTACTACAGGAGAGGAAGAATTGTATAAACTTGTTAAATCATCTAAACCAACAACATGTATGTTAGACCCTATACCATCTAAGCTCCTAAAAGAGGTGCTTCCAGAAGTCATAGGTCCTCTTTTGACTATTATTAATTGTAAATTATACTTCTTGTTACAAGTATCGAAGAACCATCACTTCTACCACAAAAGACTGCTTTTTAAGTTATCTTCCTGATGTATCCAAATTCCTTAGCATATCCAAAACCTCAGAACAACTTGACAACTTGATGATGTAACAGAAACTATGGACTCTCTCTTTTCTAGCACGTTAAATACAGTTGCTCCTTTACGCTTAAGGAAGGTTAAGGAAAACAGTTTGACACCATGGTATAATGAGCATACTCGCACCCTAAAGAGAGCAGCCCGAAAAATGGAGTGCAGCTGGAGGAAAACAAAACTAGAGGTATTTCGTATTGCTTGGCGGGAAAGTAGCATATCCTATAGAAAAGCATTAAAAACTGCTAGATCTGATTACTTTTCTTCTCTTTTAGAAGAAAACAAACATAACCCCAGGTATTTATTCAATACAGTGGCTAAATTAACGAAAAATAAAGCCTCAACAAGTGTTGACATTTCCCAACACCACAACAGTAATGACTATGAACTACTTTACTTCTAAAATCGATACTATTAGAGATAAAATTGCAACCATTCAGCCGTCAGCTACAGTATCACATCAGACAGTGCACTATAGACCACCTGAGGAACAGTTCCACTCATTCTCTACTATAGGAGAGGAAGAATTGTATAAACTTGTTAAATCATCTAAACCAACAACATGTATGTTAGACCCTATACCATCTAAGCTCCTAAAAGAGGTGCTTCCAGAAGTCATAGGTCCTCTTCTGACTATTATTAATTCCTCATTGTCATTAGGATATGTCCCCCAAACCTTCAAACTGGCTGTTATTAAGCCTCTCATAAAAAAAACACAACTTGACCCCAGAGAACTAGTTAATTATAGACCAATCTCGAATCTCCCTTTTCTGTCCAAGATACTAGAAAAGGTGGTATCCTCACAATTATATTCCTTCTTAGAGAAAAATGGTATATGTGAGGATTTCCAGTCAGGATTTAGACCGTGTCATAGTACTGAGACTGCTCTCCTTAGAGTTACAAATGATCTGCTCTTATCATCTGATCGTGGGTGTATCTCTCTATTAGTTTTATTGGATCTTAGTGCTGCGTTTGACACAATTGACCACAACATTCTTTTGCATAGACTTGAACACTTTGTTGGCATCAGTGGAAGTGCATTAGCATGGTTTAAATCGTACTTATATGACAGCCATCAGTTCGTAGCAGTGAATGAAGATGAATCATATCGATCACAAGTGCAGTATGGAGTACCTCAAGGCTCAGTACTAGGGCCGCTACTCTTCACGCTTTATATGTTACCCTTGGGAGATATCATCAGGAAACATGGTGTTAGCTTTCACTGTTATGCTGATGATACTCAGCTCTATATTTCCTCGCAGCCCGGTGAAACACACCAATTTGAAAAACTAATGGAATGCATAGTCGATATAAAAAATTGGATGACGAGTAATTTCTTACTGCTAAATTCTGAAAAAACTGAGGTGTTAATCATAGGGCCTAAAAACTCTGCTTGTAATAACCTAGAACACTGTCTAAGACTTGATGGTTGCTCTGTCAATTCTTCGTCATCAGTTAGGAACCTTGGTGTGCTACTTGATCGCAATCTTTCCTTAGAAAGCCACGTTTCTAGCATTTGTAAAACTGAATTTTTCCATCTCAAAAATATATCTAAATTACGGCCTATGCTCTCAATGTCAAATGCAGAAATGTTAATCCATGCATTTATGACTTCAAGGTTAGACTATTGTAATGCTTTATTGGGTGGTTGTTCTGCACGCTTAGTAAACAAACTACAGCTAGTCCAAAATGCAGCAGCAAGAGTTCTTACTAGAACCAGGAAGTATGACCATATTAGCCCGGTCCTGTCCACACTGCACTGGCTCCCTATCAAACATCGTATAGATTTTAAAATATTGCTTATTACTTATAAAGCCCTGAATGGTTTAGCACCTCAGTATTTGAATGAGCTCCTTTTACATATCCAGACCAGATGGTGGATCAGCACCTAGAAAGGACCTCTACATCCCTGAAAGACAGCGGAGACAAGGACAACTAGAGCCCCAGATACAGATCCCCTGTAAAGACCTTGTCTCAGAGGAGCACCAGGACAAGACCACAGGAAATAGATGATTCTTCTGCACAATCTGACTTTGCTGCAGCCTGGAATTGAACTACTGGTTTCGTCTGGTCAGAGGAGAACTGGCCCCCAACTGAGCCTGGTTTCTCCCAAGGTTTTTTTCTCCATTCTGTCACCGATGGAGTTTCGGTTCCTTGCCGCTGTCGCCTCTGGCTTGCTTAATTGGGGTCACTTCATCTACAGCGATATCATTGACTTGATTGCAAATAAATGCACAGACACTACTTCATTTTGCATTATTGACACACTATTTTCCAAATGAATGTTGTTCAGTGCTTTGACGCAATGTATTTTGTTTAAAGCACTATATGAATAAAGGTGATTGATTGATTGACTATCACCGAAGCCAGAATAGTGCAGGGTTTCCACAGTCAGGGCCTGAAGCACCGCTGCACATCAATAAAACATGCCCTTTACACACCTCTCAGAACAACGTCATGCAACCTCATCATTTCACCAACAAAGAGAAGTTATCTGAAAACTAAAAAGTCACTGGAACATGCGCGATCACAAAACGAACAAAGATAAAAGTGGCCGTTTGTTTTCCTGCTTTGTTACATATTCAAATTCAAAAGCATCGATGTTTTAAGTGATACATTGATCACACTGATTTAATTTATCAGGACTCAAAATTTATCAAACATAAATACACTTATTTCTATTTTATTTATTTATTTTTAACGCTTATGAAAATAGCCTGCTTATTCAGTCGAGTCTGTTTCTGTATATTTGTAGCCACAGTAGCCGTCATATTTAGAATGAATGATAATATCTCTATTTTTATAAAAGCTCCCGAACTGTGGATTTCATGCGGGCCAGATGTGGGCCGGATCTGGGCCAACACTATGTTGCTGTCTGGGGAGGCTTGTGACAGATAATATAAGTTACTAAATAAATACACAATTGTGATAGAGAATAAGAAGCTGACGTCTGATTTCTCCAAGCGGTCATATTTACCATGTTTACTATGGTAACGTTAATTTTTAGCATGCATAGTCTTTTACATCGTTTATAAATATTTCTGCCTTGTTTAGTGATTATGATCCACATCGGATAGAGTTATTTCAAAAACTTGCGAGGCAAGATCAAGCCCCGGAAGTGGCAGTGGAAACGTGACTGGCCCTGGCACGCACTAGCACGCCCGGCTTAAGCTCGCAAGTGGAAACACGGCTATTGATGCCTTTGAGTGCTTGGCGTGCAACAGAATCTTGGAGAATATCCACAGACAGGAAAATCTTCGCTTGAATTAAGATTATAATATTTACATTTTAAAGCACAGCCACCACAAAATCAGACTTACTAGAGATCATTCTAAGGTTAAATATAGATTTAACTTTTTTTTTTTTATAAATGTCCTAATCTGTGTCCTAAACTCCTGAAACATTGGTGTCTCATATTTTAAAGCAGTCAATGCAATTTTGGAAAGAAATCAAATCTGTATGTATATATTCAGATGTAAACCCCTTTGTAGTCATTAACGTTTTCATAAGTAACTGTAATTTAATTGGAAATTTTTCTCAGCTAACTGATTAGAATTAAATTTTTATATGTAAATTATTCCCCAACACAGTTTATAAGTACTAATAAACAGCTAAAATGCTAGTAATATGCATACTAATAAGCAACTACTGTAGTTAACAGTGTTCCCTAATTCTCCAGAAGAGACGCCCTATTCACAGGAACAGAAACATTACAGTCACACAGTTCTGGAGAGAAGTGTTTACTGACTGAAGGAGACTGATAACAGAAATGCAGTTATTATGTGGATGGTAAATCTGTGGGCTGCATTTCAAAACATCAAGGTGATGTGTAATTCATAGGGCTATTTTCATGTTATCTCATACATTGCATTACATTTAATGTACATAGTTTTTATGTGGACGAGACAATTTCTCTTAAACAATCAGGATATGCATTAACCTGTTTTTATAGTAGAAGTGAAGTGACATTCAGCCAAGTATTGTGACCCATATATTTGCATATGCTCTGTATTTAACCCATATACACACACACACACACAAAGAAAAAAACACATAATGTAAATAAGTTGTCACAGAATAAGAATATGTGAATAACTCAATTTTGACAAAAAAAAAAAAAAGACAGATAGTGACGATTTGTTAATACAAACAAAAAACAATTGTTCAAGTGTTTTAAAGACCAAAAAGCTCAACAGTAGGGGGGTTTATAGCAGGATTGGATATCCTTGTAATTTCTTACTTTAAACACATTGCAATGCACTTTTGACATTTTATGGTTGTTTTTATGCAATTTATGTTAAGTAAATTATAATCATTAATCATTGTCTTTTTTTTATTACAAGTTCATATAAAAGGCAATCACTTTTTCCACACAGATTGTTGTATACCTATGTAAGAAAAACATGAAATATGTTTCTTCAGCCCATCAAAATTCAGAAAACCCAACAGAAGTAAACATTAAACATAATTTAAATATATTGCCTAAGCTGTTTCTTTGCGTTCGAATGTGAAAATGGAAATAAATGTCAATTTCACACCTTGTAGTATGGATATAATTTATAGGATCCTGGCATGAAATGTCTTTCAAAATTGAATTCTTCCCTCTTTTATTGTGGTTTTCTTTTTCATGGTGCTTCCTCTTCACACATCTCAACACTAGATGGAGACACACACATACAATCTACAGATATTTACCATGTTTTCTGTATTCTAATAATTGGTTTTATTAAATTAAATTATTAATTTGGTACAGTGCACTAATTGTTTACATGTTACATAGTACTTATAGTATATTTAAAAATACCTGCATGTAATTGTGTAAATAAAAAAAATACTTGAAGCTTATTGAATGTGAACTTATGTTAAAATGTAATTAATTATGCAAAGTTTACAAAGAATTATACAGGTATAGAGGTTAAATTTCAGACAGTATCTACCAAAAAATGAAACATTTTTGAAGAAAGTTGTATAGTTATAAGTTATAGTAGGTTACAAAGGTAATGAATGAATTAATCTTATGAATTACATAGATGAGCCTTTAATACACAGCCTTTGATATTTTAGTATAACATTTAACTGGAATTGCAAACATTTTGGCTACAGAGCAGACAGTATGAATCATCACATACTTTTCTTTGTTCAGTCAAGAAATCATCATCATTGAACTAGAAGTTTTAACTGTTGTTGAGTTTTCAGATGTAATTCAGTTATGAAGTTCTGATGGGTAGATATCCAGCTTGAAGAAATGTTTAACTGATGCAAAGATTACCAAAGATTAGACGGTGGAAATAGGAAGCACAATCAGCAGAGCAGCAATGGCAAAGTAAAAATGAGATGTTGAGGTGGGATTGGATCAACAATCTAGATGTTGAAATGGTCAAGTCGAATGAATGGAGTGCTGTTTTCTGTTTTATGTGATGAGTGCCATATAAATCCAGGCACATGATGACTCAAGGGCTATGACCTGAAGCAATTCCAATTAAACACTGATTTAAAGATGATATTTTGAAGTAGAAAAAAAATGCACCCCAGCATAGATGGTTACCAGTTTTTTTTTTAAACTTTTTTTTTGACTGCTGGTGGTGCCAATAAGAACATAAAACATAAAATAAGATATATGGAAGAATAAAGGTAACCAAATGATCCATATAAAGTTTGGTTACAACCCCTTGCGAAAAAGAACCACGGTTTTATTATATTAAAAGTGTAGTAATATTGTTTTGGTGTATTGACTTCCATGTGCATAAGCACAGTTTTACTACAATTATCATTGTTAAACTATGCTTATTGTAACAAAACCATGTTTAATTCGTACCACCCAATGGTAGCATGTACAATGTGAAAAGCAATGGTCCTCGACCTGAGCCTTGCAGTACTCCATAGCAAACTTGTAAACGATATGAAACCCTTCAGCTTACTGCTACAAGTTGATAATGGGAAATACTATTTGAACCATGCCAATGCAATTCCACAATGCCATTGTAATATTCAAGCCTATCCAAGAGAATGCTACGGTTAATAGTTTTAAAGGCAACACTAAGGTCTAATAACGCTAATAAAAAAATGCAACCAAGATCAGATGATAAGTGTAAGTCATAAAAAAATCAGATACGTCCATAAAAGTGGGTAAAGAGTAATAAAAAAGAGGTTTTCCTGGCTTTGGAAAGAGTCTTGAGAAGGGATAAAAAAAACAAGAGGACAAAAGATGTCTCTCACCAAAAGAGAAAATACAACAGTAATGTCTATAATTTAGGGAATTGTAGGTCAGAAGGAGTCTTCATTAAACCTTCAAAGCTGTTCTTCCTCAGTGGACACTCTGACCTTCAATACTTTGTCCAGTATGCTGGTCCTCCAGCAAAGATGCTCTAAGTACATGCTACTGATGATAAGTGGTTGTGAGGGGAACAGGCCTGTTTAACCACTGTTATTACAAGGACGGTTCATTTATGGCAAGCAAAGCAGGCAAATGAAAAACAACATTTGCACTTGCAGATTAAAACAAAATTCTAAACAGAACACTGTTTTTTTTCAGTAAAAAAAGAAAGAAGGTACATTTATTTAATTTGTGTTATGATTAATGTCCCTCACAAACTCTATAGTCCCATTTAGACAATTGTAATCATGACTAGATTAGTAGTATTACTGATGTATTATATGTCATAGAACCAAGCATGAAAATATCTTGATCTTGTGTTAACCATAGACCATCTTTCTGGCGTTTAACCAAAAAACTCAATCAAAAAACCCACTGACCGGAAGTGCTAAAATGCTAACTCATTTCCAGGTTTTAGGACTCAACTCATTGCTGCTCCCTGGTGTCTAATCCTGCTCCTGGATAGCCAACATCCACTTTTTTTATTTATTTTATTTTATTTTTTTACATTTTTGGTCAAAAACTGTCAGCTGTGGTTACCAGAACTGTACAAAATATGTTAGCAACATTTTGTACATGAAGTACTGAAATTTGTTTAGTACCTTTGTAAATAGACTGATAACCACCAAAATCAGGTGGTAATGAGAAAGTCCCACAATGATCCAAAGCTCATCACAAGCAACCACTGTAACTCTAAAATAAATGGTCTAAAGTAAAAAGAGACTGGTTCCTCCAAGCTCATCAAGACCATGACTGTAAATTTTCCACTCTCTCTGTGTGCTCTCTGGTGAAAGTCGACCGGCATATATGTCAACAAGTCATCTTTATGAAATGAACATCAGTGGACTTGGAGACCTGTTTTAAGGCCCCCAAACAGTAAACAACAAGTTTATTAGAAATGGTAGTGAAGTTGGCATAAGATAAAAGGACTACAAAAACTATTCAATTTTGAAGCAGTGACAAAATTATCCAGTGCTCCAGGCCAACTGCCACTTCCTCTGTAAACTAATATTCTGATGGTTTTCCAATATAATATAATAATATAAATATATATTTTTTAATTTTATTATCATTATTATTTAATCATATTGGTGCAGTTTTGCTGACCAAAACACTGGTTGCACTGTCAGGGATGGACAACTCTGCTCCCGCTCTCTGTTACTGTCCCACAGGTTTTAGTTTTAGTTCCAATCCCAAAACCTAGATTATTTCTCTGTATTGGCACATTTAGATTCAATTTGATCAATTCCTCTTTCATTCCTTTTTCATTCGTTTTATTTCAATGTCCATTTGAAATTAAGAATCATATTAGAATAATCTATATGACATATTTATATGCAGCAAAACCATCCCAGTCCCAATCCAGGACCTTTGTAGAGTTGTCCACTCATTGTCGCCCTATAGAGTACATAATTTGTCATTGAAAGTTTTATAAGAATATGGTTCACTTTAAAGAATGTTTTCAGCACCTATATTGGGAACACAGTCAGAATCAGCGCTGCAATGTTCAGCCCATTCAACTTCCAAGGGAGTTTTCCCATCAACTCTGCAACAGCTGTGGCAATACAGCAGTGTGAAAGAGTTTCACTGGGCTCTGGAGGGTTACTCACTCTCCCCAATTAAGAGCTCAGGACACAGGCAGAGCCATGGAGCCCCTCCACCCAACTGGCTCAATGGAATTTTTGAAGGGGGGCATTTCCCTGGGAATTTCTCTCTGTCATAAAACAAAGCTGTGAGTTTCCACGGAGCTTAGAGATTGGAAAAGTTAAATCAGAGCATTTCCTAAGGATCAAGACATTTGTAAAGTGCCATGTGCATGAAGCTCTGCTCTTATGACATAAGGCTCTTTCCACAAAACAGATGATTTCCTGAAAATGCATGTTTGTATTTTACAGTGTCCTGGCACTGAACTAGTTAATTATAGACTGATCTCGAATCTCCCTTTTCTGTCCAAGATACTAGAAAAGGTTGTATCCTCACAATTATATTCCTTCTTAGAGAAAAATGGTATCTATAAGGATTTCCAGTCAGGATTTAGACCGTATGATAGTACTGAGACTGCTCTTCTTAGAGTTACAGATTACTTGCTCTTATCATATGATCGTGGTTGTATCCCTCTATTAGTTTTATTGGATCTTGGTGCTGCGTTCGACACTATTGACCACAACATTCTTTTGCATAGACTTGAACACTTTGTTGGCATTAATGGAAGTGCATTAGCAATAGTTTAAATCATACTTATATGACCGCCATCAGTTCGTAGCAGTGAATGAAGATGTATCATATCGATCACAAGTGCAGTATGGAGTACCTCAAGGCTCAGTACTAGGGCCGCTACTCTTCACGCTTTATATGTTACCCTTGGGAGATATCATCAGGAAACATGGTGTTAGCTTTCACTGTTATGCTGATGATACTCAGCTCTATATTTCCTCGCAGCCCGGTGAAACACACCGATTTGAAAAACTAATGGAATGCATAGGTCGATATAAAAAACTGGATGACGAGTAATTTCTTACTGCTAAATTGTGAAGAAACAGAGGTGTTAATTATAGGACCTAAAAACTCTGTTTGTAATAACCTAGAACACTGTCTAAGACTTGATGGCTGCTCTGCCAATTCTTTGTCATCAGTTAGGAACCTAGGTGTGCTACTTGTTCGCAATCATTCCTTAGAAAGCCACGTTTCTAGCATTTGAAAAACTGCATTTTTCCATCTCAAAAATCTAATTTACAATCTAATTTTAAATCTAAATTACGGCCTATGCTCTCAATTTCAAATGCAGAAATGTTAATCCCTGCATTTATGACCTCAAGGTTGGATTATTGTAATGCTTTATTGGGTGGTTGTTCTGCACGCTTAGTAAACAAACTACAGCTAGTCCAAAATGCAGCAGCAAGAGTTCTTACTAGAACCAGGAAGTATGACCATATTAGCCCGGTCCTGTCAACACTGCACTGGCTCCCTATCAAACATTGTATAGATTTTAAAATATTGCTTATTACTTATAAAGCCCTGAATAGTTTAGCACCTCAGTATTTGAATGAGCTCCTGTTACATTATAATCCTCTATGTCCGCTACGTTCTCAAAACTCAGGCAATTTGATAATACCTAGAATATCAAAATCAACTGCGGGCGGCAGGTAATAACCTACCTAACATTGTTTGGGAGGCAGACACACTCTTGCAGTTTAAATCTAGATTAAAGACCCATCTCTTTAACCTGGCTTACACATAACATACTAATATGCTTTTAATATCCAAATCCGTTAAAGGATTTTTAGGCTGCATTAATTAGGTAAACCGGAACCGGAAACACTTCACATAACACCCTATTGCTACATCATTAGAAGAATGGCATCTGCGCTAATATTAGTCTGTTTCTCTCTTGTTCCGAGGTCACCGTAGCCACCAGATCCAGTCTGTATCCAGATCAGAGGGTCACTACAGTCGCCCGGATCCAGTACGTATCCAGACCAGATTGTGGATCAGCACCTAGAAAGGACCTCTACTGCCCTGAAAGACAGCGGAGACCAGGACAACCAGAGCCCCAGATACAGATCCCCTGTAAAGACCTTGTCTCAGAGGAGCACCAGGACAAGACCACAGGAAACAGATGACTTTGCTGCAGCCTGGAATTGAACTACTGGTTTCGTCTGGTCAGAGGAGAACTGCCCCCAACTGAGCCTGGTTTCTCCCAAGGTTCTTTTCTCCATTCTGTCACCGATGGAGTTTCGGTTCCTTGCCGCTGTCGCCTCTGGCTTGCTTAGTTGGGGTCACTTCATCTACAGCGATATCATTGACGTGATTGCAAATGAGTACACAGACACTATTTAAACTGAACTGAGATGATGACATCACTGAATTCAATCAAATTCAAAATCATTGTATTTCATAAGGCATAAGCATATTTCAGTTAGGCAAGATTTGCACTGAATATTGAATGAAACAGCTTTCTCTAATAGAGAGAAAAGCTTTTGAGCAGATTTGAGCTAGATTTCACTTCATTTGAACAGAAGCACTATTTCAACATGACTGGTCTCAGAAACCTGTAAACTGACAATCTTGAGCATTGAAGCTCTGACATAAGATTTTGTGCATATAACTTCTAACACGTTAAATTAAAACTGCCTTTAACTATCATTTTGCATTATTGACACACTGTATTCCTAATGAATGTTGTTCATGTTGTTCAATGTTGCTTTGACGCAATGTATTTTGTTTAAAGCGCTATATAAATAAAGGTGACTTTGACTTGACTTGATGCACAGAGAATTTAACATAAAATCAAGAGATCTACATTCGTCTCTTTGAGGCTCAGTGAGCAGATTTTAAAGAGTTAAGAGTTTGAATAGTTAAGAATTTTATGTCAAATTGTATAAAAATGGATTGTAGCATAAAATGTTGCTTAATATAAATGGGTTATTAAGGGCTTTATAAGTGTGCAATATTTTAAATTTGATAATGAAAAGATGAGAAATTGGGGTTATAAAATTCCTTTTTCTTTTTTTAAGTTACAAACTTTTATTTGAGAGCAGACAGGAAAGCATTGGGTGAACATTCCAGTCTCAGGTTCATGAATGCATGAAGTAGCTTTTCTGAAAAATATTCTGTATACCTTGGCAGTATTTCTATAGGTAAAGAAAGCTGTTATTATGAAAAAAGCTGTTACAGATTGCCAAAAGTCATGTTGCTGCCTAATATAACACCCAGGTTTTTGACTGTGTTGGAATGAGAAACAGTATACTAACAGATGCAATTTGTATTCTAAGATCTTGGACTTCATTTATAAAGTTGCACAGAAACCATCCTAAACATGATTTTACAATCATCTCTGAAATATGTATATGTGTGATTCTTAGAATTGATGTATGCACAGAAAACGCACATACACCTCTCTTTCAGATGTGAAATCTATAAATCACAAATTATCTTGAACTTGAACTGAATGGTTTCAGCTCCCTGGCTTATAAACATGTTAATAACATATAAAGCTTACCAGTCATCATCAGAATTGTCTAATGTAGAACGGCGAGCTACAAGAACAGCTTACATTTCCAAAAACATGCAGTATTTTTTATAAGTTTGCAAATATGAGTGCCGTCATGAATTTCAGCATACACACAGTCTAAAAGCATAGGCATATTTTATAAATTAAGCCCAATATGTGAACCATATGTGCACTGGCTCAATTAAAAATATCATAATTTAATAGAAAGAAACTATTATCATCTTGCCTATGCATGCACCATTTATTTTATTCACTACATTAACTTGTTAGACCAGGTGTTCTTAAATCTGGCCCCTTGAGGTTCATTTTCCAACCCCAAAATCCCAACACACATGCACAGGCCTTCAAAGGTATTCAGGATTCAGAAAGATACAAGCAGAGGAGTTAAATCAAGGTTGGAGCTAAACTATGAAGGAAAGTGGAACTCGAGGGTTAGATTAGAGTTAAGAAACGCCTAATTTAGACATTTCATCTGGTCCAGAAGAAATATAGAGCTGAGTATCATTTTGTGTTGGGTGTAAAGTTAAGGGACATCCAGTTTTAAAAGTGTTAATTTATTTTCAGCTGATTTACTCACAATCACATTTTTCAGATCATCAAAGCAAACATCAGTTGACTGCAATGGCAGGATGAAATAAGGGTTAGCTTTTGGCTTGCTTTGACACCAAATGATTAGATCTGTTCAGAAGACATGAATTAAACCACTGGAGTTGTACTTTTAGGCTGCTTTTAGGTGTTTTTGGAGCTTTGGTCTACATCCACATGAACTGTTTAGGAGCTATCCTTCTAAAATTCATTGTTTGTGTTCTGCAGAAGATCGAAAGTCCAAGGTGAGTCAGTAATATATTTAAACAATGAATGGAATGCTTGCTTTCAATTTGACCGAAAGGTATTTCAAACATTTTTCACCTGATGACATTAAAGAGTTTCTATCCCATGACAGTTAAAACCTCATTCTTTTTGTAAAACCTTATTTTACAAAAAGGAAATAATGCGATAGTGTAAGAAAAAGTGACTAAAATTACAAAATGTTACAAAAACCTTCAAAATGCTAATATATCCAGGGGTTCATACTGTTGTGTAGCCACCAGATTTGTCTCCTGGATGATGTCATTTGGTAGTTAAAAGTGAGGTGTGTGATGTCACAGTGCAAGAATAATTCATCTTTTTAAACAGGTTTCCAAATCAATTCCCCTTGGCTGGCCGGAAAGCACAAATGTGATCTCATGCCAGTATGGCAGTCACAAGGTGCAAACTGTTCTCATCATCATCTTCTGGGAGCTCCAGGATTGACTTCAAACCCTTAGGTCATGAGATAAATAATAAACTTTAATAACCAATTGAAACATCAAACTACTAAGAACAGTGTCAAGTCAAATCCACTTACTGAACAACATGCTGACATTTTGAAAGCACTGGTGGGACTTCTTCTTTAGCTTTTTTAGTGAGCATTCTTGTTCTGGGGTTAAAGCAGTAGATAGCATAGCTTCGTAAATGTTTTATGTATTTCACAACTCACAACAAGACGATACTTACCATTTTTCTAGATTTGGTCAGTTGTGTAAACTATTTATCTTGGCCTACGATCAATTGTGCACAAATTCTTCTGTCTCTGGGATTTTTGGGTTCTTCCTGTTTCTGATAAAAATGCAGGAATGTTATTGTTCTCATAAATGCCATGCATGCCAGAAATCTAGTTAACATAGTTAACATAGTGAAGTTAACATCTTTTGTTGGGGTGTGGGTCAACATTATATATGGTGAGTCTAAGCCATTTTATTTACAATATTATAATTTTTTGTCCAGTTTAAATACTGTTTACCAATAGGTGGTGCTGTCGCCAAATCCAGGGTCCCGAGACAACACATATCAAGCTTCATGTCAACATTACAAAGTATTGTGAAGTTGTCTTCCTATTAGATATCCTTACCGTGAAATTTAATATAAGAGTTTGCTATAACAGAATAACTTTTCAACTCAAGTTTGGTGATAATTTGAAATATTAAACCATCAAAATTGTAACTTTTGATGTGCTACCAAGTTTGAAAGAAAATCCTCAAAATTTGTCACCAGCAATACTGATACCTGCTCAGTCGATATGCCGTACTGGTCTATTGGCAGCCAGAAGCACAGATGAAAGAAGCCACCAGATACATCCACACTTAAGAGGGGATCTGTGAGTGTGTCATCAACACCTGCTAACACCTTTAACTCATTTAAACAACTTAATGGATAAGACATAGCAAAAATAAAGAGATCCAACACAGTGTACAGCTATCATACATTTTGCCCAGACATTTTATAGAGTTGTTCACACAAAAGCAGATGAAAATGAACATTTTGTTCTTGGTTAGAGAGTGATTGACATCTTTGCCCATGCATGTTTGCATGTGTTGTGCAAGGCATGCCTGTGTTTGTCCTCCTGTGCTCATGCAGCTCTCAGAATGACGATTTATCTTCACTGGCGATGTGGAGATCAAACAATAAGACAAAATCTGCTATACTGGAACACTGATGCATTTAGATCGTACATACCTTGGTTTCAATATTTCTGCAAAACGTAATAAACCATTTCATCCAAACAGGAAATGATCAACCTTTTCTCAAAAACTAAGTTTGATAATGGAAGAAGGGATGTCAGCTATCTGTCCGCACAACTCAAGGTGGTTTGAAACATCACATAAAGGCTTGCATTAAAAGCAACATAACAAGTTTTCAAGTGTCCTAGATGCAGTTCAGCTCATTTTAATTATATAATCAGGTTCATGGATGTTTGTCATGGTGAACATTTATTGTTTCTGAATGAGAGTTTGAATAACAGAGTCTAGGCCTAAATGGCAAAACAACACACAAATATAATCGAGTGATGAGAAAACAAAACAAAAACAAAAACAAAAAAACACCAAAATAAGGTTTTGTTGATGTACCAAAGACTGCAAATATCTCTTATTATCATTGCTATTAAAATATAGATTTATAGATGCTATATTTCAGAAGGCCCAGGTAATAAATAAATAAATTACAAATAAATAAAGAAAATAAATACAATAAAATGGGCCACATTTCATTCAAATGAAAACTTAGCGGAAAAGGCCTTCACGCCCTAGAGCCGTGAGTTTTATAGTGAGCTCTAGGTTAAAAGTGTTGTTTGTGTAACCAGTTCTTCTGTTTAACAAGCTGATAGACTATTACAAGCTATTTTCAGTAAAACCCTGTGAATACATAAGTTACTGTATAATCTGGTGATGCAAACATAGCAAAATACTGTACAACAGGTGATTTGTTCTTTAAATGGTTACACATGTACACACAAACATGATGAAAAAGAACAAAGGAACACTTTGAATATAATGTAACGTTCTACATGGATAGCAAAGGACAAATGTAAAAAATAAAAATGATTGGACAAAAACCAATAAGAAATAAAAAGATATAATCAGTATCATAAAAGTGGTGCTGTAATTTTCCCACAATGCATTGCTTGAGAAGCCAATGAGCACAATCGACAAAGTGAGCCATATATTCAGTCATTCCGCAGTAATATGACAGAAATCTATCAGCTGTCTCATAGAAGTCATGTCTGCTATACATGACAACCATAATATAAAAGTTGATTAATAGCTGATTGTAATAGCTGATTTTTTTAGCATCAACTCTTAATTTCTATAGCTTTCTAATTGTCTTGTTTTTAGTTTGCAGCAGCCACACTTCATACTTTAAATAAAAATGCATAATAATTGACATCACTAGGGTTGGTCCTGCTCGTCTCTCTTATCTGCCACAGCTCAGTTGATGAATCAGGTGTGTTAAATAAGAGAGAGTGGGTCAGAGGTCATGAGACCGTGATGCTCTTCACACTTTAATCCGATAGCAAGGATTCTGACATGGAATGCTGGTGGATTCTTTTTTTTCTCAGTTGTTGCCTTAAATACATGAATATATGGCCCAGTGTCATGATGCAGTCCTTTTTTCTTCAAACTGAAATGAAAAGGCACCATAGATTATATTTTTTCTGCCATTGAAATACTGTGACCTCAGCTACATGTGAATGGCACTTTTTTTCCCCCATGACACGAACACGTTGTACACATACATATAAAAGTCTTTGTTTCACTACATCACTAAAATAAAAGTTTTGCAGTACTTAATTGTAGAAAATAAAGGTTTAGTGGTGATTTTTTTCTTCAATGCAGCTTTCACACAGCTATAGGATCTTGGTTGGCCATGACGGCCGTCAATCTGCTCTGCAGGTCGTGTTTCGGCGAGAGGAGCAGTGCGGGGTTAGTTCTGCTGCCCTCCAGCCCGTCCAGAACAACTGATCCAGCGGCCAGAGGGGTCTGTAAGCCCAGAAATGGCGTGTACTCTCCCACCCGCTCGTCCTCAGTCTCGCTCTCCGAGCTGCTGCTCTCTGAGTTACTCTTGCTGAGCGGCTCCAGCGCCGTCTGAGTTCTTGAGCTGTTCGGGGCGGACGCTGCGGCTGTGCTTTGGTGCTGCTGTGAACTCTCCTCCTGCTCTGCGGTGTGCGGAGGGCTGGCCAGCTCCAGGCCGTGATTGTAGTGAGCCGAGTTGCGGAGATTATGGCCTGACTGATTCAAACCGGATTTGTCACGCAGGATCGGAGGGGTCCGGAACAGCAGGGGGCGCTCCTCCTCCCCTGAGGGACTCGCTGCCATGGATGGGACAGAGGTCGCCAGGCTGGACAGAGGAGCCGACATCTCGGAAGGAGGCGAGGAGGGCGTCACCGGAGAGAGGAGCCCCACGGGGGACAGACGGCTGGGTGAGGTCATGGACGAAACACACCTTGTGAAAGAAACACAGACTCACTTTACTGTGTCTATCATCAGTGTAGGGAAGGTTACTGTGGAAATGTAATAGATTACAGATTACAAGTTACCATGTTTAAAATGTAATGTACCTATTTCAATTACTTTATTAAAGTAATGTAACTGATTACAGTTTGATAACTCTATTAAATTTAGAACAAATGTTTTCAACTGTTAATTTGATTTTAGCAGCCAGGGTTAACCGTACATTAGCACTCAACACTGATTACTTTCAGGTTTTATAAATCCTCCATCACTTGAATTAACATGTAATCTCAAAAAATAAAGCATACTGTTCTCTGTGTCCCGCTGTCTTTTGTGCATTAAACATAGCTAATTCAACTCTAAATTGGTTAGTGTAAGATAAAGATGAAAGATGAAGATAAAGATGAAATGGAAATATTTGTGTAAGATAAAAAATGTTCTGTTGTTTAAAGAAATATCAGGCTATGAGCAAATGATGTGGACGCCATTGGACTGTGTCACATGCTCTGTCTGTAAGCTGAAGCATAATGTGGACAAGTTAAGTTTACTTTATTTTCTGAATGAGTGAAGTACTGATATAACTGAGGGGGCCAGCTTTACAAGTTTTTATATATTTTTCATTTTTATTTATTAGCTTAATCAAATCATCTGAATGAGCTGTTTCACAAAAATAATTTAGACTTACCAGTGAAACATGAGGGAGAGAACATTTCAGCAGAATTGAATCACTACCTCTGTTCGCATGGCAGTAAAGCTGCATGCATAATGTAATGTGAAAAAAGTCACTTTGTCACACTGCACCACTTGTTAGAATGAGAAAAAAACTGGGAAACTATATTTAATACACCAAAATATAGTTAAGTTAGATGTGTTGCTTCTTTTTCTTACTGGAATCCAATCCAATCCATGTTGGATTTAGGGAAGTTCTGTCATGAAACTGTAGATGGCGCAGTCCAATAGGTCAAACTCAATCTAACAAAATGACATAATGAACCTGCTGACTGGTTTTCTATCAGCAGCCAAGAGCTTGCTGCTCAACATTCAAATATATGACTCGTGTTTGCTCTAGCTTCAGAAACCCTTCTCCTTCCCCAGCTCCACCTGTATAAGATCTGCTACGGGTTGATCATGTATGCTATAAGGGGGTTATTCATATATGTGCAGTATCAGTATTTCTTCCATGCTCACAGCAGCATGTTGTGGATGTGTTGGCAGAATCACATTGTTACTTGCTCTGCCGCAGGAGGGTAGCAGATCTATTCTGTCGAGACCAAACACATGCACTTACCATGGTAAACCCTCCGAGAGTTGTCATGACAGAACTCTGCTCATTATGAAAGACAGGACATGTTCCCAATCCTCAGTGAGGAGTGTCATGCAGTGTGCAGTACCTCTCTCTGTAGGGGGAGTCTCTGCAGGAGCTCTTCAGGTGATCATTGAGCTGATGGACTCCTCCGGTCGCATTCAGACGCCCCCTGTGACCGGGCGTCCCGTGCCGGCAGTTCTCCAACGATGACTTGACCAGGACTGCGTGACTGTCAGAAACCACGCTCTCTGCTTTCCCATTACTCCAGCTGTGAGAAGACAAAGGCAAAGTCATGTGCTGTTCTTTCACCATGATTCTTCATCTTTAAACAGCGACTGTCCCTTAGTTTCAGAAATATATGACCACTTTCTCCGAAGACATTTCAGTGGTTTCAAAGACTTCTCATGGATCTTACTTCAGTTTTGTGGGTGGTGTAAAACTTTAACAGATATTCACTTAACTTAACTGGATCAGGTTTATTTATATTATTAAATATTATTGCAATTTAAAATAATGCTTTACTATGTTAATATACTTCAAAACACAATTTATCCCTGTGATGCAAAGCTGAATTTCAGCATCGTACAGTAGTCCATTCTTCAGTGTCACATGATCCTTCAGAAGTCTTTCTAATACGCTGATTTATTATCAATAATGGAAACAGTTTTTCCTGCTTCATTTTTATATTTTTGGAAACTGTGATACTTTTTTTCAGGATTCTTTGATGAATAAAATGTAGAAAAACAATTGCATATTTAAAAAAAAACAATCTTATATAATATACACTTCCATTAAAAGTTTGGTTGTTTTTTTCAGCAGAGATGTGCTCAATTTATAAAAGGTGATGGTAAAGATTTATATTGTTAGAAAATATGTCAGTTTTGAATAAATGCTGATATTTTTAACCTGAAAAGGTTCCCAAAAAATGTTAAGCAGCATAACTGTTTCCAGCACTGATAATAAATCAGCATATTGTTAATAACAGAATCATGATACACTGAGGACTGGAGAAGTGGATGATGAAAATT
This sequence comes from Carassius gibelio, assembly GCF_023724105.1. NCBI lineage: Eukaryota > Metazoa > Chordata > Actinopteri > Cypriniformes > Cyprinidae > Carassius > Carassius gibelio. The sequence goes on along the minus strand of NC_068405.1, from coordinate 4,608,700 downwards.
CAGCTTTGAATCACATGAATAAATTATATTTTTTTAGTAGATTAAAATAGAAAAACATTATTTTAAATTGTAATAATATTTCACAATATTGCAGTTTTTTTGTATTTCTGATTACTGATTTCAAACCTTTCAACGGCAATATATATATATGTATATATGTGGAGATAATGGTCAATCTGTTCTTTAAAAAAATCCTAAAAGAATGTGACTTCTATGCTACTGTTGCAGCTATGACTTTTATTAAAAACACTGCAGTATAAATATAATGTTACACCATAACTTCCTGTAAACCTGTGTGTATTGTAAGAGATGCTATACAAACACACAGGACATGGTTTGAGTGCCATGTGATTTATTCAGGTAGTAATTTTGTGTGTATGCTTTTGTGTTGAGGGTTTGTACTGTACCACTGGCTGGAGGAGTGAGAGACAGCAGTGGACGCATGTGTTGATGAAGCAAACTCGTTTGTAGAGAGAGATGTTTCCAATTCTTTCTCCATCACGTGCACATGAGGAGGAACGGTATTTTTCGGCATGTAACGCTGAAATCAGACAAAAGTCGATTGTTGTATCACTGTTTTTCTTTAAGCAAGTTATACACTTTGTTTAACAACCACTTTACCGTTTTTTTTTTTTTTTACATTATTTATTTTTTTTATTTTTTTATGTATGCAGAAGCTGTTTGAAACAAGAGAAAACAAGTATAAACTAAAAGGAATGTGTATGTTTAAAAAAAAATTAAGGCAAGAACTAATACAAAAACACAGGGGTAAATCTGTTCAATAATTGTGATTAATTGTGTCCAATCTAAGAAAATGAATTAGTAACAAGGTGATAAATAAATGTATGTAATAAACAATTAACTAAAAAAACAATATCTGAAATATGTATTTTTGTAATTATGTATGTACATTTTGGGAAATGTCTTATGTCACTGTTTTGTTAATCTTGAATTATCAAATCAAGTGAAAAACTGACGCTCGTCTGATAAATATGTATAAACGGTAGGCTTTTTCAGTTATTATATATTTTTATAAATTGAAGTTGAAGATTTTAGGTGATTGTTTCAATCCTTATTGACCACTAATCTTAACTTTTCTCTATAATGTTTTCTCTTTAAGTGCAGTGTACAGGATTAGAAGTGTTTCCGGTAACGGTACTCACATTGACCAGCTGCAGGTTTTCGGGAGGAGGGTGAGGGTGCTGTGGACCTTTGGCCGCAGCGTTTCTCTCTCGTAAACTCTGCCGCATACGATCATGCAGCTTTTTCCTCTGTTTCCTACATGTGCAAAACACAACCAGCTTTAAGACCGCAGGAGATCGCATTCAATGACTATCAATAATTTTAGTTTTTGAGTGAAACATTAGTACAAACTTAGACTTCTCAAAAAGGGAATTACTTTGTCTTGCAGTAAGCCACCACACACATGATGCCAACAACTAGAAGAGCGATGCAGATGCCTGTTATAGTCAAAACGCGTTTCTGATAGAGCTCCTCAGCTTCTGGAAGAGAGCACAGACTGCTTTTGAAGCTTCCAGGTGAAACACACACACACACACATCACACACACACATCTCAGTCACATTCTTACTTGGAAATGTTTTTAATGGTGTCTATGTCTAACAGATTTCCAAGTAAGAACACACGTATGTTTCCAGTGATGCTGGAGTGTGTCATTAGACAGGGTTTAGTGCTACTAGGACACACAGATTGATCTCAGGATGATGGGAGGACACAACGGGACGTGTTAATTCAAAGTCAGAATCATCATCTCATCACGATTACATGAAATGCAAACTCAGCAGAACCCGAGGCCTCTGGGATGTCTTCAACACTCAGTCATGCATTTCACTCAAGGTTTAATCACAACACTGACAGACTGAATTTATCCAAGCCTTCAGCAAGTTTTCTTCTTTTTTCATATTGTTCATTTGTTAGTCTGTTTAGATTTGTATTTTCGTGAAAGTTCAGTAAATATGAATGCTAAAGGCTTTAATAAAACGTCATGAACTGGTAGTGGTGCAAACTCACAGAAATGCTGAAAAGACCCTGTGCAAATGTTTGACAGAATGTAGCTCTAACCCTAATTGAACACAACTCATTTGAACACATCCAAAGAGCATTTGATTGGACAAAAAACTGTATACACCACTGAGTGCAATATGGTATCATCAATATTTTTTAGCCATTTTCTCTGCAAAAAATTATTTTGACTTCACAGGGTCTTTATGGGACAGAATACAGTGGTTCCTGTCACAACAAACATTATTGAGGCCTGTGAGCAAACACTACCACCCATCTGATTTAGATCTTCGATCTCTAAGTATAGCATATTCCTGATGCACACAACAAAATGGCAATCACTACAAACAGACATTGATAAAACACTGAGGAAGAAACAGGAGAAAACCAATGGGAGGAAACAAGGAAGAAAGTGAAGAATGAAGCAACGTCATGCTGAAGATAGAGGGATGCATGAATGAAGGTAAAGAAAAGCTGAAGGGATCTAAACACAGCATAACTACTGCACTTCTGCACAGCTCAACTGTGTGTGAATTAATTTATCTGCCTCTGCGTGTGTGTGTGTGTGTGTGTGTGTGAGAGAGCCTTACATATCTGCTTTGAATAGGAGATATCAGAGGCCTTCATGAATAATTAAAAACATCCTTCCTTACATACAGTCTAATGTCCTCTGGCACAACACATGCTTTGAAGAGGCTATCCGCTTTCTTGCCTAAAACATTAGAAACATGGCTCTGAGCAGCCATCTGAAGCCAAGTGCATTAATATAATAAAGAATAACAATGATTTCAATCTCCAATCATCTTGTTATGGCTGTTTGATCCCTTCATGAGCAAAAGGATACCAGCTGAAGTTGAAGGAAACAGGCTCAAGCTTCTAGACCTACGATTCTGCAAACTAGGAGGAAAGAACGATTCATACCCATAAATTCAATCCCAAGATGTTCTGCCAAGGCAGACAAGGTGATGAAAAGAAAGCAAAACACAAACAGAAAACAGTTGAGCGGTGATGTCAACTCTGACTGACTGCACACAAACACCAGCTCGAACCATCTCCGCATGTACAGTACAGCATGGTACATCACACAGACACACACAACATTGGAAAAGAAATCATTCAAACCTATTCCGTTTGACTTTAAACCCACCATGAATATGCATCTTTAATGCTTTAAGAGTTCATTAAGAGATACATGGATGGTTTGTCACACATATATAGCGATGTGCATCTCTATATACAGACACTTATGGTTGGTTGTTATCATGACACAAGGACATGCACATGCAGATGTCACTGCGCTGAGTCATTATAAAGACTGACCCTCCACATTTCACACGGACAAAGTCAGACGTGGTTATTGATGTCATTACGCCAGCACTTGTTTCAGATTAACATGCTGTTAAACACATGCACATCTCGGTCACCTAAACTATCTGTAATGTCCAGAAGAAAACCTGCTTCTGCCAGTCTGAAACCTGAGCCAGTCAAAGTTTGAAAGCAATAATGCTAGAAAATTGATTCTGCTGCACATTGAGAACAGCTTCCAGAAATATTATCTGAAATAAAAAAATGAGGTTCTCAGAAATGCACATACAGATTTCTGATCAAATGACAAAAAATAATGTCATTCTTAGCCATAAACACAGAATGCATAAAAATGGAGTGATTGCAATCACAAAAATGACCAATTTTAATATCATTTAAAATAACCCTTGCTTATCAATTGTTTGACTGGAATGCTGAGCTAATAATGAAGTGTTGTTAAAGCGCCGATGATTTATCCTGATAGCACAGATCTTTCCTGCATGGCATTGATCAGTGTTCAATCCTCTCTGGACACTGAGCCAGAGCATCTCTACTGATGGAGGTCATGCTAGGAAGGACACATTAGCAAACACTATTAATAGCTGAGAAAAGGTTGCCTGAAGACCTCCAGTAAATTTAGTTTTTTTTTAGCACTTCAGATAAATCGATGGAGATGCTCCATAATACCTCCCTAAAAGTCCTATTTGAAGTCTCTTTTGCGACAGTGTTCATGTTAAACTGACGGGTCTCAGCCGAGGTCCTTCTGATCGGCTTCAGAGACTCTGAAGTGTGTGCTGTCAGTGCTTCAGTTAAAGAAATGATGGTTTTACTGTGCTAGGCCAATCTAACAGGGTCATTCTCTAGCTGGAGCAGGGCACTAAACGTATACTATTTTATACATTTGATTACTCAGTTATTTTTTACAAATATATTTTGAAAAAGAAATGACATTCTGGATTATCAGGGCAGATAATTAATATTGGTGTTATTATTAATATTATTTTATTTAATAAAATATGGGAATTCTAAACCAAGTTTTATTTATATACTATTTTTGTTTTTAATAATATAGTTTAATAGTTCTTTTTTTTTCATTTTAGTTTAAGTTTGGTAATAATTTATGTGCAGTTGATATTTTTAATTATGAAAATATTTCTATTGAGCTTTAATTTATTTTAAATTTCAGATTTAGTTTTAGTAATTTCAACAAATTAAATGTATTCCAGCTATTGCAGCTTCTAATGCAATATTCCTAATTTCCATTTAAGTTTCTTTCTTTTCATCTAATATTTCTATTTCATTTTGTTTAATGTAATAGTTTTCGTTTTTAGTAAACAGTAACAACACAGTTCCAAAAGAAACATTTTCAAGAATTCAGCAGTATTTTTTAAAAGAAAAAAGACGAAATATTCAGTGTTTTAGACTGAGGACGCTTAGTCATTTTCCAGGACGTAATTATTTGACTAGCTCAAAAAAACATGTTGATGAGCTGAGAGTAAAGTCGTGAGCCAGTCGCTGTGATTTCGTCTGTTCCTGTTTAAGTCTAAGATGAGGTGAAGCAGAGGAACCTCTAATAACTAACATGTCAGCCCTGTCTAACCATTATCAGCTAACTAGCATCCAACAGAACAAAACTTGATTAATAAACACTGAACATGCACAGAGAAGTAATGGGAAACATAAACAGAATGCCAAAAATAACTAGATCTGATCTGACTAGCCCCGTCCATCGAGAATATAAAAACAAAGCAACAGGAGGAAGCCCTGACTGAGCATGCTCCAACTCAAGCACAGACAGGAAGAGGAAATAGACGTACTGTAGAAGCTGGCCATTACGTAGTTTTGGCAGCGATCACCAGTAAACTCACTGGGGCACCTGAGAGGGAAAGACAGAAGTCACAGAGAGAAAAGAGAGGAAGACAGGAAGTGAGTTTGACACCCAGAAGTCCCCCACACACACGCGTGTCTCCGGTGTTGCCCCGCTAAACGTCCCGCAAACGTCTCCGACTCCAAGAGCCAATCACCAGTCAGACGTGACAGAGAGAATGCTTTGTGAACGGCGGAGGAGGCGAGGAAAACAGCGTGGAAACAGCGGCGATGGCGTGTGTGTTTGGGGGTGAAGGGGATGTTCTGACTGCACATACGTTTGGGGTCTATGACTCTCACAGGGTCTGTGGTTTGACAGCGTTTCCCTGTGTATCCTGGAAGGCACCTGGGTAAGAAAGAGGATGAACACAGCACAACACAACATTACACAACACCATACAAACACTCTCACAGGCACAGGCGACGGGTGGGACAGGTCCCCATCACTTTCTGAGAGCCGTCGAAAAAATTATAACATGCAGATGGCTTGGAGCGCAAAGTTAAATCTTCCCCAATCCACCTTCAGTCGTTCTGTATAATTGAATTCATTCATGTTACACTAAATATATTTGCATCTTTCAGACTGGCCGGATCTATTCACCTTTTTCCTGATGAGCCTACTGCGATTTAAGTTACGGGAGACACTTAAAAAGACTGCAACAAATCATTTCTGATCATAAATAATCATTATCTGTCATTTTGACTTTTCATTCATTTTCTGTTTTCACAAGTCAGGATAATAATCTTACATTTGGTAATATTAATGTGACGTCATATAACAACAATATTGATAGAATAGCTCTTTTCAGCCCACTGTACTATTTTCATGTTTCCTTTGTATTCTGCTGTAAGCAAATAAAAAAAGACCACATTTCTTGTGCATTTGTGGTCTGTTCTCCCTTATTTAATTTAAAAACCTCACGTCTCTTTGTAGGTTTGTTTTTACATGGATGCCATAATAATAAATTGTTACGAAATATAGACATTAGTTACTACAATGTTATTTAACACTTCCGAAATACTGCTGTGGATAGAACGAGGATCTTTAGGAGTTATTTGTGGTGTGTTTAAAGTCATTTAAATGCCCTTTTAAAAGTCCCTTTAATGATCTATGGTTGGAGAGTGAGTAAATTAGTGTCACCTCATTGTACCCAGTTAAATATGCTTATTATTGTGTTCATAGAGCGAACCTTTTGCTGATCGTTTAAATGGAAGTTACTCCCATAATTAGCCCAAAGCATCATGGGGACTTTTACTATGTAATAGTGATGAAGTAAACAGAATGCTTTATATTTACACATTAGGTTAAATACACCACTCTTATAAATTCAGCACACAAATGGCAAGATGTAATTATCAAGAAGTTACATTAAGAAGTAATGCAGTAATACTTGTGTGGCTACATTAACACATGGCCATTTGACTTATCATTAATGTGAATCTCTAAAGGTCCAGCGCGATGATTGTTCCAGTCCTGACCGCTCGGCTGACCGCTGCTCTCTGATGAGACTGTGTGCGCTCAAACACTCGTCTGAAAGGAGCTGAACACCTGAACCGAGAGAGTGAAGGCCTCCGTACACTTCAGATGACATCACAGATCGAACTGCTGTGATGTCATTTCAAACAAAATCAGGACAAAATAAAGTCCATTTCAGGAGCTCGGAACAGCTTCCCAAAACAAACTTTCTGGAAAAGTTTGCTCCGGCTGGTAAAAACACTTGAACTACTTTATTTGCTCATCTTCAGTGTGGAAATCTTCTCTGGTTCATCTCGCCGTCATCATTTGTGTTCAGCGTTTATTTAGTTATTGAGAGAAAGTGTGCATACACTGCCATTCAAAAGTTTGGCATCAGTAAGATTTGTGAAGTTTTTAATGGAGTCTCTTCTGCTCATCAAAGCTGTAGTTATTTATATATATATATATATATAAAACAGTAATATTGTGAAATATTATTGCATTATTTAATATTGATCTCCTGTTTCAATTTACTTTCAAATATAAATTATTTCTGGGACACAGTCTTCAGTGTCACGTGATCCATCAGAAATCATTATAGTATGTGATTTATTATTATCAGTGTTGAATCTGTTGTGCTGCTTAATATATATATATTTTTTGGAACCTTTTTCAGGATTCTTTGAAGAATAAAAAGTTCAAAAGAACAGCATCTATTAAAAATATTAATATTTTCTAACAAATCAGTATCTGTCATTTTGACTGAATATGGGCTGTACATTTTCATTCATTTTCTATTTTCTAGATAATAATCTTATAATATATATCCTGAATGCACTGTATGTCGCTTTGGATAAAAGCGTCTGCTAAATGCATACTGTGGCGAGTGGGGCGGGGCCGAGAGGCGTGGGAACGAGGAGTGAGGCCAGGTGTAGTGATTGGAGATGAGCTACACCTGCGCCCCACCGCCAGTATCGAGTCCCACGTAGGAGATGGAAGGATATAAAACTGGAGTGACGACCGTGAAGGACGAGAGAGGACCAGGCCTGGGACGTTATTTTATGTTTGCTTTTTATTTGTGCGCGTCAGTCGCCGTGAGGGGCTGATGCGCTGTTTTGTTTATTTTCGAATATTAAAATGATTTTGATTGTGCGCCGGTTCCCGCCTCCTTCTTCCCGATGATTAGGGAGTTTTCAGCAGCGCGTCCCTCCTTCTCCCGGGTTTCGGCACCACTGTAACGATTTACACATCTCCATATTCATCGGGAAGAAGGAGGCGGGAACCGGCGCACAATCAAAATCATTTTAATATTCGAAAATAAACAAAACAGCGCGTCAGCCCCTCACGGCGACTGACGCACACAAATAAAAAGCAAACATAAAATAATGTCCCAGGCCTGGTCCTCTCTCGTCCTTCACGGTCGTCACTCCAGTTTTATATCCTTCCATCTCCTACGTGGGACTCGATACTGGCGGTGGGTCGCAGGTGTAGCTCATCTCCAATCACTACACCTGGCCTCACTCCTCGTTCCCACGCCTCTCGGCCCCGCCCCACTCGCCACACATACATTTAATTTAATTTAATCAATTTAACACATCCTGCTTAATAAAAGTATACATTCCTTTTAAAAAAGAAAGAAAAAATGATTTGATCCCAAACTTCTAAATAGTAATGTATATTGTAACACAAAACGTCTATGTTGAATAAACACTATTCTTTTTAACATTTTATTTCTCAAATAATCCTGAATATTAGAATGATTTCTGAAAGATCATGTGACACTGGAGTAATCATGTTGAAAATTCAGCTTTGATCATAGAAATAATGTATATTTTAAAGTATATTAAAAGAGAAAACTGTTATTTTATAAGCATAAGAAACCTTGAAGCCTTGATAAGCATAAGAAACTTCATAAAACAAGTATGCCCCTGCATTCCCAGTACAGAGAGAGACTGCAGTGCTTACTAATGAGAACAGAGTCCTGACTTCAGCACATGGGTTTGTCACACCCCAGAGTGTGCTGTCAGAGAGAGTCATGCACGCAAAAAACCTTCGCTAGCAGCATGCGATCTGAAATGAGGAGGCAAAGTCCTCACTGCCTTTAATGCTTCAGTTTAATCCAATGTGAATTACTGTTCCAGTTATGCTTAATCTTACCACATCTTTCAGGTTAAATAAATAAATGTTGCCTTAACTTTAAAAAACAACAACACACAATACATTTTTTATTTGTATTATTATTATATTACAAATGTTTTATTCATCAAAACTAAGAAAAGATCTCATCAGGTTTCTTAAGCATTAAACATGATTTATTCCAAAATAGTAACTTTAAGAACACAATAACCTTCAGAACTGCATGTGTGCTGCACTTGGGATAGAATTCTCTTTTACCAGACGGTTAATAAAGAACAAAATATTGAATCACGTTGTACCTACATTTTCAAGTTGACTAGTCAAAATCCCTCAAAATCAAGAACCAGTCAAACGTTCTGAATAAATCAAGATTTCTCTTTTTTGTATTGTCGCCCAGCCTTATTCAGAACAATCAATTAAAACAGAGGTAGGATTAATTGCATGAACAGTGTAAAAGGCCAAGCATTGCCTCCTCTCACATGACTTTTCCCCATTTTATTTTATCCAACTCAGGATCATTCAAAAATACGTGCTTCTAAATACATTTTTTTGCAACACCATTATTACGTACCTTACTAAATGTTTAGCGGCAGTTTTAAAATGAAGCATCCATAGAGTGGCACTAAAATGTGGGTTAAATTCATGACCCTGGCCCTCTAAACCTTCCATACAGTGTTAACAAATGCAAAAGTTGATGCAGCCATGCTACATGCGGAATTGAGCTGTATTATTTCTTCATCGCTGAAGTGCATCACCATATCATTTGAGCAACCGAGCAAACCAACTGAGTTAGAAAACTCATGCATATGAAGCTGTATATGTGAGAACAACATTTAAAAATATCAGTTTTCAAATCTCGCTGCACTTGAATTCATATTCCCAAAGTAAGGGATTGAAATTTAAGAGTTATAATTAGGACCTGTGGACCTACAAATCATATTTGTTGTGAAAAGGAATAAAAATGATGGGAGTTTTACTGCCTCTAGTGTTCATTTCAACTGGTAACTGCAGCGATGCATGTGTATAGGTACGTTTTTTGAGTTTTGCAGAAATGTAGGAAGAGGCACGTATTTCCAATGAGCCTATGTCGCAATTCCCACCCACCAAACCATTTAGGTTTGCTTTTTCCGTTAAAACCCAATGTGCTCAGAGGAAGCAAGAGAGACTGTAAAAGTGATATACAGTATTGGCGTTGTTTTACGTTGTACTGTGGATATTTTCTCATTTAATTATTTGAGAAGGCATTACCTCTCTCTCACCCCTGCCTAAGAATGAAACCTCAACTAACATGACATGAGAAAACCCCGTTCCCGGTGGAGCCGGCAGACCGAATCTCAGTGTTATACAGGTGTGTACCTGCAGAGGTGTTTGATGTTGCCGGGTGGCACCTCCAGACTGTAGCACTCGCCTCCGTTCACGCAGAAGTTCCTCTCGCTCTCGCTGCAGCGCGTCACATGACTCGAGGTCTTGGCTGAGGGAGTGGTGCTGGTGGCCGCTGCACAGATCAACACAACACATGAGTGCACTGAGGAAGGAACCGTTTCACTGCCCGAAAATCAACAATGAGGTGCAGCGAGCTATGTTAGGGCTTCAATGCACAGCATAATTACTTTAATGCTTCTGTGTCAGTGCAACTAAGCAAATGAAGAGATTGCAAGCCCACGTATGCATAAAACCTTCTTTCTCTGTAATAGGGAGTTAGTTTATGCAATGTTAAGGCTAAAGTTTGCCCACATGAAAGATGTTTCTTACATGTTATTTGCAATGCAGAAAGACATTCTGTGCACAGCAAGTTATGTTAAAGCTTTAATGCACAGCATGATTAGTTTAGAGCTTCACTAATCTAAGATCAAGAGTCTGAGCTGTATTATCATGATATTCACAGTATATGGGTTTCTGATTCAAATGACCTTCACAAAATATCTGCTAAATATAAGACGAGTTGGAGAAGGCCATCAATGAACATCAGGCTGTTGAGACTGAAGTACATGCAAACTTAGCACATATTTCTCAATCAAATAACTACTTCATTGCACGCCTACACAGAGTCAAAGACGAGACGTTATGTTTCTGCTCAAATATAGCGATTAGCATTAGCATGCAAAGCCTTGATTTAGTTTTAAGCATGTGACAGTTTTAAATGAAAAAGCTCAGGCAATCACAGAAAACTGACTCCAATTCTAGAAATCTGAACCGCATCAAATAATATCACTCCGTACCTGTAACATTTGGATAGTATCTGGATATGTGAAAGCGCATCACTCCTGTGTGTCGATGACCACTGGGATGACAAAGTGTTTCCCTGAGCACTATGGATATATTGCCCTTCTCTGAGCTTCCTCCAGCCACAGAGGTCTGCAAAGTCCCTGCTCATCAACACCTCTACACCAGCTCACCGCACACGTCACATCTGGGATTGTGTCTCTAATGCATCATCAATGCAGCACTGAATAATCAAAGTCATCACAACCTGCACTGAATCTGTACTTATAGCCCACTTCAAATCTTAAAAATATATTTTTAAAAACCGTACTTTTAGATAATATTTGAAATTAAAGGTTGCTTAAGTGTGTAGAGTTCATTTTCATGACTGTTTCTTAACACACTTAAGGGCACTTATAAATTATTTTATCTGTGCACATTTTTTTTTATACACTGCCCTTCAAAAGTTTGGGATTAGTACGATTTTTAATATTTTTTAAATACGTTTATTCTGCTAATCAAAGTTGCATTTAATTTAATAAAAAATACCGAAAAAGAGTAATATTGTCAAATATTATTGCAAAATCATGTGACACTGAAGACTGCAGTAATGATGCTGAAAATTCAGCGCTGCGTCACACAAATAAATGATATTTTGAAGTATATTATAAATGTACTTCTTATTTACAAATTTAATTTACAAAGTTCTTTAAAAACAATACAAATCTTACTGATCCCAAACTTTTGAATGGCAGTGTATATATAATTCATATATTCCTTGTAATCTTTTTTCAAAGTAACTTTCCCTCTCCTCTGAACAACATCTGTTCTCTGATGACGCCTGTCACTCACATCACAAAATCAAGTACATTGTTTTCTTCTGTGAGAAGCCATCAAGATTAACTAAAGGGTAAACATTATAATTAAGCTTTATTTGGAGTACTACTTGCTCACAATGCACATTTCTTAAGCCTAAAATGTGTTTTAATGTCACTATTTACAAAGATTTTATGATCTTTGAATAATATCAGACTCTAAATGCAAGATTTTTTACATTACATTTACATTTAAAGTGACGTGACATACAGCCAAGTATGGCGACCCATACTCAGAATTGGTGCTCTGCATTTAACCCATCCAAAATGCACACACACACCGTGAACACACAGAAACATGTGTGTGTGAGCATGTTTATGTGGTTTATGAGGACACAAATTTGTATAATGACATGGTTATGACATAGGTATTACAATGAGGAGGTGATTTAGGAGGACATTTTCAGTGTCCCCGTAATTCAAAAGGCTTATAAATAATTCAGAAAGAGTTTTTTTTTTATTCCAAAAAAGTACACATTTTCCTGTAAGGGTTAGGGTTAGGTGTAGGGCCATAGAAAATACAGTTTGTATAGTATAAACACACACACACACACACACACACACACACACCTGCAATCCTTCTGGATCTGTCACTATTACTAGGAAGCGACTGATGACAACCCAACCGTGAATTCCTCCGATTCCCTGCATGACTGACTGAGAACCTCCTGAACTTACTTCATGACTTCACATACTAATGACTCTATTTTCTGCTTTTAGGACCAAACCGATTCCACTAGGAAATGTCCATAGTCTTCTCTAACCAGCTCTGACATCAGGTTACTCTCATTTACGGGCCGGAAAGCATGGCCCCATCCGGCCGTCCTGACTTCCCCTCTGCTCTGTCAACACAGCACATCAACCGCTGACGGCTGAGGATATTCGGAGGCTGCTGGTATGAAGATGAGCAGATTAGAATAAATCCTGACGGATAATCGAGTTAGTTTCGTAGGTCACAGACCCCATCAGGTGACCACTGAAGCAGGAGACATTCTGCCTTTGAGCTCCATGTAATTCAATCTTTACCATCCGAACTGCTGATGTTTGAGACAACCAGCGCTGCATGAATAATTGACAGCGTAACAGATTGCTTTTGTCCCGTTAATCTAATTGCCGTTTTTCACTCCCATTAAACCTGCAGCATTAGTGATCAGGCACATTTTATCATCAGTCACATCGCAACAACGTTCTCTGTTTTCTGAGGACGGGAAAGTGACGAGCATTTGCATATGACTGACCATCAGCACATGAAAGAAAACTGCAAATCAAAAGACTGTAAGCAGAATGACACGATCTTAAATAGACACTATTCATGCAATATTGGCATTTTGGCATCGTGCTCTCACAGTGATGGGCACCTCTGTAAAGTGGAACCATCAGCAAAACAACAGGAGTGCATTTGAGCCTTTTCAAGGTGAGAGACATGAGCCGAATCATTCACCTCACGTCTGAGCACATCTCAAAGCAGCCGAGTCTGGCGGCTAACAGAGAAGATGCTACAAATAAACATGAGTGATGGCCAAAGGAGAGGAGGGACAAGTGGATTGCTGTGTGACCTTCAGACTTGTTCTCAAGTCTTTTGACATGTTAATGAACACTGACCTGCTCATACAGAAGGAAAGAACCAGGATAATTCCCAAGGTTTAGTCAAGTGCGTACTGTAGAAGTGGTGGCTGAAATGGAGTGGACATATAACTGGACTTTCCATCAAGTTTTTAATTTAAAACTAAAATCAATATTAAAAGTCAAGTCGATCTTTTATTGATATAGCACTTTATATGGTACAGATGACTGCAAAGCAGCTTTACAGGAATAAACAAGAAAGTATTAATGTAAAGCAGCTCTAAAAAGTCGGAAAAAAGCTTAAATACTAATAATAATCTAGCAAAAAATAAACTATCCAAAAACTAATAAAAGGAAAAAAGCAAATAACAACACTAAAATGCAAGCTATTATAATAGTATATAAATATACAGAGTATAAAATATATAAAACACTAAAATAATGTAGCATAGCAGTGCAGTTATAGAACATGAAATTAATTCAATAATAACTTGAGTTAAGCATCAGAGTACAGAACTCACAATTAATAAATAAAAATAAGCAAGTAATAAAAACAGTGACAATTTTAAACTGTATTGTAAAAAGGACCATTTTTAAAAACCTTTTTACCTTTTCACTTCCGCTAGTTCAAGGGTCCAGCATTTGAAAATACTAATGTTTCATGTGCCTTTAATTATTATGTGCTGCTAACAGCGGCATGTGTAATAACACACTGGTCAGAAAATGTCATGCCAACTACCCGAAGGCAAAGTTTGCAGGTTCAGTCCCATGTAGTGGAGTCACTGAGTGAGAGAATACCTGCAAGACGCAGTGAGTCTCAAAATAAATGCTCCCTAAAAATAGCAGTGCAGCGCATCCACTGCAATGCAGCAGCGCTCCGGGTCTCGTTCTCTGCGTGAGCACTTTGAGGGGCACTGCTGGATCGATTCGGTTCCATTTCATTTGCTGGTGGAAAGAAACCAAAGACGCTGGCTCTGCATCATGCTGCAGTGCAAACGTGCCTCCTCTACAATGCAAGCACTTTCCTGTGTCCTTTAAATAAGAAAAACCCATCTGAGCATAGGTTTATTGAAGTATATTTGGTTCTTTCAGATGGGTTTTAATCTAATATGTGAAAACACAGTGTTCCTGATGTTCTGAGAAGCGAACAGACTGATGAATCATACTGCAGGTTTATGGGTGACTCAGTGAGTGCTGTGTGTCCGACTGTCTTTCCTCTTTAAAAGTGATGTGATACAACGCCTGCTATGTACTGTACTCTGTACTGCTAGTCACTTCAAGTCCTAGAATCAGGTCACTAGATCACGTGCCACACAACATGTTAGCAGAAGACATAAACTTAATATTTAAGCACAAATTAAACATAGATAGGCTGCCAGGTAATATACTCTCTAAAAAATAAAGATGCTTCACGATGCCATAGAAGAACCCTTTCGTTTAAATAGTTCCAAAAAGAACCTTTGACATCTGAAAAACCTTCCTGTCTGAATATTCTGTGAAGTACATACTTAACAAGGCTGTTCTTGTTCTCTTTTCCAGCTGTATGCACACTGTTTTATCATTGCTTTCATTGGTTTTGTTACATCAGGAGTTTATTTTCTACACAAAATGTTACATCGTCGTGTATTGTGTTCCATGTATTGAAGTGTCTGTGTTCAGACGAGTGCAGCATTACTAATTATGTAGATATGGTGTCTACATGAAATCTATTGTATTGTTTTCCTCTAAGTTACATATACTTTAAAAGCATAGTTCTATTAATAAGGTAATATATTAATTAAAATCAAAGTATTGCAAGTAAGCTTTGACTAATTAGAAATTACTTAAACTCTTACCGGCCATTAGCCATTAGCTCTGTACTTGAACTCTAATCTATTTATCATAATTTCTTAATGAATGTTAAGTTATATAGTAGGTAGATTGTACAGAGAAGTAGAAGCATTTTTTTCTTGTTAATTCTCCCAATCATGACACACTAGAGAAAGCCTAAGATAGCAGAAGTCAAGTCTGGCGCTGTTCTTCAGATGTTGGTTCTGGTGTGGCAGGAGGTCATATCAAACACCCTTCCAATCTCTCAGCGTTTACCTGATTCAGCGGCCGTTGATCTGTAAACACACGTCTCACTCAACATCACCAGCAGGAAAGGAATGTGTGCTTCACAGCTCTTGTGTAATGTGTGTAAAGAGCACACCTTCGGGCTGCAAATGCCAAGACATTCTTGTGCGGTGTGATTGGAAGAGGAAGTGTGTTCCTGTTCTAATGGACATGTGTGGAAGAATTACTATAAACACAGTGTTTAAAGGTTTAGATCAAAGATCATAACTGAAAAAAAGATTAATAAAATGAAGTTTGACCAAATCAAATTTCTATAGTCAACTGAAACTAAAAATTCACTTTCAACCAAATATATATTTTAAGCAATTATACTACAAATTATCACCGAATCTGTTTTGATTAACTTAATTTTAAATCGAATATCCATGTTCATACAAATCTAAATTGTACATATCAAGCACGCTGTAAAAATTGACCTAATTAAGTAGCCTCAAAATGATTTAGTACATATAGCACATTGAATAGTACATGCTAAATGTTGAGTGTTAAATGCTCTTTGAGCAAAACAAGTCTTGCTCAAAAACACATACAATAACACTTAATTACATAGTTTTTTACTCTAGTCATTACGTCCCAAAGCAAAGCATGCTGGGAACAACTCTCAAACCCAACTTTGATGACGTCAGTGATCATGTGGTTTTTACAGAATGCTAAATTGTCCTTTGATTTGAAGCAAATAATGTACATTACACAAACAAAACTTAGTCTTACATCCAATTTACTTTAGCTTAAGACAAAAAAGGACATTTATTAAGTTGTATAAAATGTTTATTATCAAGTATAAAATGTTCTTTATTATAATAAGGTATATGCACTTCTTTTCAGTCGAGTTCTTTTTACGTTTAAAAAAAAAGTCCTGCTGATTATGTTTTCTGAGAAAACACAACTGATACCTTCACTGGCACATCAGTTTAATCTTTAATTTCTCAACATACTGTTATTAGTAATAATATCCGCATTCTTTGAAAGGCAGTCTCACTTAACTAGTTAATATTTAGCAAACCTCCTTATCTGTGTAATGACTGAGGTGCCTAGTTGGAAAGGACTGCCTGACATAAGTCTGTAACACTAGCTAAAATTTTGTTTTAAGGAGTAGATCATCTTGACTTCTGTTGAGGATGGAAATAGCTAAACCTTTTAAATTGGCATTTATATACATTAGACCCATAGCATAATATTAATCTAATTTATGAAAAACAACAAATAGACCAGAATAGACCAGAGGGATGAATATCAAAAGCAGTCTCATTTCTGAATTTACAGTATCATAGACTATTCAACCTCAAGTCTCTGTGATCTGGATCATGTCCCTCTCTCTTTTCCACCTCTTTTATTGTCCACCAGGTGAAAATAATCACAAGTCTGATCAAATACAATACAGTAATCCTCAACTTGAGAACTAATAACGTCAGGTCTGAACAGCACAGCATAAAGTAGTCTGAGATGACAGCAACATATAGAGAGCGTGAGAGGTCATATCTAAAGCAGCTGGGGACTGTTTTTTAGTCATATGATCAGTTAATTACTCTCCTGCCGAGGCCTTAGCATGCACACCACTGGGATTCTGAGACAGATGGTGTGAGGAAAACCCTTTTGTTTCCAACATCTTCAAAATAATTAGTCGCACCTGGGCTGTGCAGAAGGACAGACTGATGTTCATACTGTGGACACAGGCCATAGACAACCTGTAGACATCCACCGGTTTATGTTAATGGCTTCACTATCATAACAGTGACACACTGTGAAAAGATGAGTAATCTGGAAAAAGTAAATCTTGACTCACATGTGCATGAACTATGCATGGTCTAATGGATGATTTGTGCTACAGGAGACCACATCCAGATCATACTGTACCTCATCTAACTAAACAGTAGTAGTTGGCCGCTGTTTATGGAGTGCAAAAAACAGTGTTCCTGTCTAAGTCTTCAAACCAGCTACACTTCTGTTAACAGATTTGCATTTCACAGACTGTAAATGAACTGACAGAACTAGGAAAGAAAGATTTAAATAACTACACTTACCTTATTTTGCACAAACACATTACAGAGAAATGCTACAGATCTGAACCTGTTGTGGGATCCTGAGACAGGCTGATTTTACACTGATTTTAAGACTCTTAAACATGCATAAAAAGCAGGTCATTCTGTGAATATTAAATAGATAAGCAATGTTCACACAGTATCGGCGCAACTGTTTCGCTGCAAATCTGGCAAGAAGTCATTACTGATTATTACTTGCACATTTGTCTGTTAGACTGCTAGTGCAACTAGTTTGCATTGCAGCCAATCAGAAAAAACAAATATAATGACTATTGGCAAAATTAGCATGTTTTAATGGTTGCAATGGCCAAATTGATTATTTTAGTTATGTGAAATGTGAAGGTTGAGAATACTCTGTAAGGTCCTGAAGAGCATCAACCCATGATTCCTTAAACCATATGACCACCTTAAGCAACTTTTTTGGGCACCAACTAACACACAACGAATTCTAGGAAGAAAACGTATCCCATAATGCAATGAAACAAGTTCAGTTACATTTAGTGACCTGTCATAAGCTAACCGATGTGACGTGACATAACAATCCAGTGCTAAACATTTCACAACAGACCATCTAAGGAAAGAATGGATTATACTGTGGTAAACAGCTCTGGTAACAAACGATTCCCTGATGTCTGGAATACAATGTGATTTATCTGAGGAGGGAAATATATGCAAGCAGACTTTTGTTTATTCATTATATAAAAAGTATACACTCTCTTGAAAACGGGAGTCTTTTCTTCTGTAATCCCAATAGTCAAGCATGTGCTCTTCTAGCTTACTTTCTGAAACTAATGCAATTACACACATCTACTCAGGAAAGGCAATTAAATTCAGTAAGTCAACCATGTGCCATTTCAGACTGATGTGCATCTCACCAATATCATTTTTTGTTTTGTTTTTTTTTACAGTAAACTGGAGCTTGTGTCATATTTTTAAACTCAGTCAATGAACATTAGTTGACATTGAGCAGGTCATTGTTTTGTGTGTGTGTGTGTGCATGTGTTGTTCTCTATGGGGTTTCAGATCTTCACTGTGAGCTGTTGAAGCAGAAAGGACAAACAAACGCAGCATCATGTCCTGCAACATCACAATCACAGCAGTAATCTCACTTACAATATCACCCTGAAAAACACACACCTGCCCAAATTTAGCTAGCAGAATACATAATTACTTTAAACACAGTATATGCACTTAGTTTTGTAATGCACTTATTCTTGTTTTTCTTCTGGAAATGAAAAGGCTAATTTTTATAGTACCATGCTTAAAAGAGTGATTATATATATATATATATATATATATAGCATTTAAAAAAGATTAGTTATTACAGAAACAATGCATTTTTGCATTTTGTCATTTTTGGACACTTAATTGCATGTTAAATTGAATTAAAAAAGGTATTATATTTTACATTTATATTAAATGCTATTAGCTGAACAGAGTTCTTTTTTGGCCCACTTATTTAGAACTCACATATTCATATCTTTACAAAATTATTATTATTATTTTTTTTTAAATACGATAAAGGTGTACTGCCAAATACAGACAAGTATTTATAGAAAATGAAAATATTAATGTAATTTCTACTGAGATAATTGAAACGTATATTTAAATCTATTTTAATGAAGTTTTGGTGGTTTTTGGTGGCTGTAGGAAGTTCACAATTGTTCAACAAACGTTGAAGAGTGACATTTAGTCTATTGTTTTATTTATTATTTATGTCAAATATTTTCTTTATAAAGTCTGGTTTGTATCTTGAATTATTTAACAGTGAGGGTAGTGTAGATAACTGTGCCAATATTATTGTGGTCCTTGTGTTGAGTTGTGGTCAATGTTAGAAACGAGTCTTTAAAGCAAATGAAGGACACTCATCAAAGTTCATCATGCATTGATCAGGAGAGAAGCGTGATGGGAGGTTTTTGTCTATTCTCAGAAGTCGGCTCATTAGCATTCATATGCTCATTATGCTGCTAACTCTCAGAAGAGGAACAACACACAGAAAGACACAGAAAGACGTGTGTTATGTGGACGGCTGGGAAATCAGACGCTGCTCGGAGGGGAATGTCCAGAGCGGACACAGAAAACACTCTCACACGCATGTCACTCTTTGGTACATACACAGCCAGGAAACTCAGTGTGTGTGTGTGTGTGTTTTAATGAGACTCTGAAGGTGACCATCAGGCAAACCCATCTCAGCTCTCCACAGACACACACTGATTCACAGGCGCAGCAGACGATGTGGGACACTCAGACTGCACTGTTATTTTTAACATCTCTCTGTTAGCAAGCAATATTTATGCTCCATGAACCTTATTTTTTCTGGATAATATGAAATAAAGAGTCACCATCACGAGGTGCTACTGGCGTAGTGTTTCCTGTCTGGCTGACCTTGTCCATGTGCATTGTAATATAAGACTGATGTGCATCTCACCAATATCATTACGCAGCAGAGACTCAAGGGACGTCTGTTCTCAGGAGTGTATCATATATTCGCTGTACCCACAATGCCTTTGGCATTCCATTCAAACCCTGTTACCTTCCACCAAACAAGGTCAAGAAAAGACACTTGTGATATCTGCACATTCATGACGTTTCAGGACAATTTCCTGCAATCAATCCAGGGCCTGCAGAAAGCCAAATAATACATGGACAGAATTATTTCCCTCTGCAGATAACAAAGGCTTCACAAGACAAGGCCAAGCAGAAATCATGTGCACGATTGCACGGTGAAATCCACCATCAAACATGCCAATATCAACTGAGAAACAAAATGCTCTAAATGATCTAAATGCTCAAGACATCAAACATGTACTAGTTACTGAACAGAAATCATCCAAAATGATGGCAAATTTGTTCTTACACACTGTGTGATCCTTGTCCAAAAGTGCTTCACCAACATTAAACAAAGCAATTACTTTGCTTATGATAAAGAAAATATTTTAGTCAAATCTCTGCCTAGTTCTAACTCTTCATATGTACTGGTTTAATATGGCTTTAAAAAACTATTTTGTACAATTAAAAAAAAAACAGATTACATTTAAAAGGTCATGTGGTGTGACTATCAAGTAAATAGTAATACCATTTCCTTGCTACTTGAATATATCGGTGTGCACATCTTAAACTTTCTTTTTTAAAATAATAAAATATATTTTTCAAAGTAAAAAGCATTTTGAATAATTTTTGTTTTGGGTCGCTGTATATCCTGTGCTAACACTGATCTTGAGAAATGTTTTTGTATTCTGCGTGTTAGTTGCACAACATGATTGTATTAGGTATTATGAAATATTATTCTCTTACTCTTACTAAAATGTAATAAACATTATGCCAAAAGGGTTTTCTTTTCAATAATTTCACTCTGTTTGTTTGCATTATCATACCAGGACAAAATATTTTCGTTCATGCCCACCCCATGTAACGGACCTGTTTTGTGTGCAGTATGCATCAGTCAATGGACAGACTCTCTGTCTGTGTCTGAGACAAATCACATCTACAAATAAATACAGTGTGCTGCTCAAATTCTGACATGAAAAATGGCAGCAATTAATGTAGATTAAAAACTTCCACCTAAAATCTAACTCAACAGAAGCTGTTGACTCAAATAACTTTAGGATGGATGTCTAGCATATATGAGACTTGTATTTATGTGCTGAGTCACTGGATCGAACATGTCAGGCCATTAGAGGACTCAGTTCAGAACGGCACCGTTACCTTCCTCATAACTGCCAGATGTCACTTCATTCCAGCGTAATCAGATGTTTGCCTCAGCTGGTCTCTCTCCATTACAATAATGAATTCATCAAGCCCATGGCTCCATTTCACAATCACATCTCAAACACCGTTTGGATTTGGTGCAGTAATGGAAGGGGGGAACATGCTGTGATCAATAATATGTGCATTGCCATGATTTACCTAACTTATATAAGGATAAACACAGCTCCTCTGAGATTATGCGATGGGTTTAATGAAGAGAATAATCCGTTCTGTTGTTTAAACCCCATTTTGATGTGTTTGTGAGACTTGCGGAGACTTTATGAGCTTCAAGTCCACGTGCAGATGGGCCTCATGGTACAGAAAATGCCCGAGAGACGGCTAATAAAAGATGATGCATGATTGCATGCATATAATCATTATGCTCATTATTATTCACATTTGGTGCACAAGTAAAACAGCAAATAGTTTGGGTTTAGCTTTTCCACCTGATATACTAGTGTGGTGCTAAGTTTTTGTTATGTATGTTAATGTAAAATAGGTCCTTGAATCAGTTTAAAAGGACTATGACATCACATGGTCAATTGGACACTTACAACAGTGGCTGCAATTAAGAAAGTGAAACCTTTGCCAGCTAGCTACGACGAAAACAATCCATAGGACAGGACCTTCGTTATTAGAGGTAGAAGGCGCTGTGATGGGGGGAACTCATCTACTGAAAGCAGGGCATGAACTCTGCATGAACCTCATTACACCGAACAAAAGCTAAAGAGAACAGACCCAATAATGAAATGAACAGCTTCACACATTATTTGTTAATTAAAAAGGATAAAGCGGAAACAACAGTAAGTGGATTCGAAACATGAAATGCTTTAAGATAAATTGAGAATAAAATCCCAGTAGTCTTTTTCCTTGCTTAAATAATAAATCACCTACACTGAGTTTTTAGGTCCTGATGGAAACGGTGTGACTGTGAGATGTGTCTGTGACATCATGAGGAAGACGTTTTAAAAGGTTCAGCACTGATCGATAAAGCCATCAGCTCAGGAGTCCATGGGAAGTTATTAATACATTATTTAATGAGTTCACAGTGCTGTGCATTTATGAGCAGCATGTTTTATGGGATAGAGACCTGTGACATTATATATGTTTACTATCATGTACTTAGTGCATGCAGAAATTAGCTGGTTCATTAATCCTTTATCACAGAAGAGCACAGATTTAGTGTTTGAAGGCTGAATTTTCTTACATTTAGAAAAAAGAAGAGAGCTGAATTCAATCCACAAAGAAATGACAGAGGACAGTCGTTTAATCTTCCACAGGAAAGACTTGCTACTAAAGTGCTGCTACCAAGCAGGACAGCAATATATTCAGCTTTGTAAAAAAAACAAAAAAACAAAAGCCAAGTTAGATACCTGGCTTTATTCCCACTGAAATACTGCAGTAAGATATGAGTCAGGTAGTTCGTGCAAGGCATCTCAAAACATCCTAGATCTAAGAAAGATACTGCTGCCTATCTATAATCCAGCTCAGGAGAGATGACTGATGAAGCTGCAAGACAACTGACTTACATTCACAAACAACTGTGTGTTCGGTAGAGGATCGTCTAAAGTATGTACTGGAAAAACTTAGATACCAACACAGTAATCTAAAGAACCTTAATAAAACAACCATTCAGCAACCTAAAATTTCAAAGCCAAATCTGACATTAATTATGATACAGTGAAATCAGCATTACTGGGTTGTTCCACAATATGTTTCTATACTATTTACAGTCATTGGGTCTCATTCATGAAACATTCGTAAATATACGAGTAAATATGTTAGTGATTTGCGCGTAAAGAGAACTTCCCGAAAACTCTTCTCCTGACTCACAAAAACTTTGTAAATGTCAGATGTGATAGTGAAATGTGTGTGTGTGTTAATGAATTCCAATCAGTCGTAAATGGGATGCGCGTGCACGCTCACTCTCAATTACCATAAATCCCGCCTATTAAATCCGACTGACGACTATATATGAGCATCATATTATGACCCAAACGAAGGATTTCAACATGTCTTCTCAAAAGCGACTGAAAAAGAAACATTTCTCAGCTGCAGAAATTGAAGTTTTATTATCAGAAGTTCATTCAAAACGCCATGTTTTATTTTCAAGCGTACATAGTGGCGTATCAGGTCCTAAAAAAAGGAAGCAGTTGGCAGCATATTACAGATGCTGTTAATGGAGTTTCATCTGTTAATACAGTCCCAGAAGTGAAAAGAAAAACCGTATGTAATTACTATATATAATATTTTTTTCAAAATGCTGTGTAAATATGTACCCGAGTATGAATTAAAATGCAGCCGTATTAATGAGCAAAACGTTCAGACGTTAAACGCACTATTTACGCGTGGCTGGGAGCAGGTGTAGATTTATTTCGTACCAACTAACATTTGGAAAATACGAACGTTTTAATGAATCCGAAAATTTACGCCAAAACCACTTTACACGCGATTTACACAAAAATTTGTTCTGCTCGTGTTTCATGAATGAGACCCATTAACACTAAAAAACAACCTCTAAAACAACAGCTCGTCACAATGAAATTTACAAAATTCTCTGTTTTTAAGTTAAAAGTAGCTGTCTGCTCGTTCTCTCCTCACATCGATCATATACGCTCTTACAGAGAGATCAGTGTTACCTGTGATTGATAGATTTAGGCCATTGAGTGATGATGTCAATATAAATTACTAGTGCAATAAAGTACTAATGCAAATGTCTGAATGATTCATTTGTCTCTTGTAATATTTCTGACTTGTTCTTTCACCTCTAAAAATCTGCCACGTATTTCATCAGGCTCAGAATCACTTTGACTACAACCTCCTTGTTAGTCAGCCGATCTGCTGTCTGTTATTGATTTAGACTGAAATTTCTAACACAACCGATTGCATTTCCATTTCAGGCCTGGACAATTGATCACAGTGCTGGCAGTGGGAGGGTCTCTGAGCTTCCCAGCAGCACCTGGGTCAAGAAAAGTGTGCATCTGCAGCTAAATTGGGCTGAATTCTGAGGTGAAGTGAAGTTATGAAGATTGAGTCGTCGATAACATAAGATCTGCACACATATGAAGTCTGGTCAGAAGAATCATAATTTACTGTAACATGAATGAAGCTGTGAGGGGCAGTGGGTTGGACTGTTGTGTACATTGAAGAAGAGATGTGTCCAGCAGACACAAAAAAAATCAATAAAGGTGTAGTAGTTCAGCACAGCTCTGATTTCATTCATATTAAAATACACATGATGTTCAGCCTGGCTCTCTATTATAAATATTTCTCAATTACAGGTAACGTGCAAGTTGTTTTGTGTAACAGGTTTACTTGAGACCTAACAGACGCCTGGGAGATCCTGATTCTGTGATTGCTCAGTATTTAACACAAGCAGCTGTCTTAAACTTTGACAGATTAGGTGAGATAATCCAATCCCTAACGGATTAAAGAGAAAATCTGAGTGGCTCGGCTGAGATAGTTCCAGAATATCTGCATGATAACGAGCCGTGTCCTGCCGATTATCAGTCTGACCTCAGGAAACGTCTTGAAGGATGACGGTGCATCACTGCACACTGCTAAAAGTGGCAATGAAGAAATAAATAAACAAAAATGAAAGGGAGGGAGATCCGAGAGTGGAAGTCTGGCAGTTCTCCAATCGTTCAAGCTCTCAAAGTCACAGTGGAGAGTGTAAAGTATTACTGACAATCATCTTGCTGTGGAAGGGTATCGGCTAGTCTTTCTGGAGACTCTGACCTTGAAATGGAGCAAAGCTAACAGGAAGTGTCCTCCTCTCACTGCAGCACTGCTGCATTATCATGCATTATGTGTGGCGTGATTGGGGTCTGATGTAACTCGTGTGGGCACGTAACAGGTAACAGTGTTTAGATTTGACACAACAATCGTCAAGCAGCTTCAAAGGGTCGTCTGCGTCACTATCAACACCCATCTCAGTTAGTTACGTCCAGGGCTTAGTCACAGGAGCGTTGCAGCACAACCGACAAGATACGACACGTCTGCTTTGAACTAACAAAAGCACTCGCATCCGGCTCTTGCCTCTCTATGAAGCATTGCTTTAATGTATAAACAATTAATGTTCTTTGATCCTGTATGAATGGACAGAATGTACCGGCAGGGGTTTGTGTAAACATTTTAATCATTCAACATCTAGACCAAAAATTGTAATGTGCACATGCAGTCAAATATTTGAGCCAGGATCCACAAGGGTCAATTTTTTGAAATTTAGATTTATACATCATCTAAAAGCTGAATAAATAAGCTTTCCAGTGATGTATTGGACAATATTTGGCAGAGATAAAACTATTTGAAAAAAAAAAAAAATATTGAGAAAATTGCCTTTAAAGTTGTCCAAACAATGCCTATTACTAATCGAAAAATAAGTTTTGATATATTTACAGTAGGAAATTTACAAAATATCTTCAAGGAACATTAAACATGATTTGGCCCATACAGTGTGTTAATGGCTATTGCTACAAATATACCCGTGCTACTTATGACTAGTTTTGTGCTCCAGGGTCACACATGTGAACACTATGAACACAGATTGTACTTACAGGTCTTAGGAACAATATCGTTAGATTCCCGAGTTTGAGTTGGATACTGGTCTGCAGTGGTATTCTGGAGGGGTTTGAAGGTGCTCTTGGGTCTGGGTGGAGACACTGCTGCAGTGGGCGTAAATACAGGCACCTTCGATGAGGACGGCTCAAAGGGTCTGGCCGTGGACTCCCCTTCCACAAAGACCTTGGGCTGTCCTGGGACAGACGGAGTCGACGGGGTGGAAAATGAGACTGATGCGGATTTCTGAGTTAAGTCTGAATCGATTATAGGATCCTGTCCGATGCGCTTGAGATCAAGGTGGGTCGGCGGCTCGTACTCGAAGATCTTGTCCACAAAGACCCATTTGAGGCCGGCGGTGCAGAGGGCCAGACTTAGCAAGCAGGCCAGGATGGGCAAGATGCAGATTTTTTCTGAGCGGATGCAGTTGCTCACCCGCTCCAGATCGAGGCACACGCAGCATGCAGCCACAGGCAAAGGCACGCATCCCAGAGGAGCACTCTCTGAGCCGTCGCTGCCCCCCGCCACGTCCTCCTCCGCTTCCTCGGGCGTCTCTTTCGTGGTCACCTCAGACAAGGCATCCGAAGGAGCCTCTTGAGATGCAAGTCCGGCAGAGACGTCCTCCGCCGCTTCCGACTTCATCTCCGCCCCTGGTTTGGTCGCTCAGAAGCAGCTGCGCAGGACTCCTCTAATGCTGCGGCAGGCATGCTGCCTCGTAAAGTCTTCTTTCCATTATCAGATCACCAGCGAGGGGGAAGGGACTTACACGATGCTCCACCAACTAACCTCGTTACTAAAGAGGAAGACTTCTGTGGCTCTGATTTTATGTCATTCAGGTTCGTTCTCACAGAGCAGGAAGAAAAACACAGGCAGCGAGTCTATAAATAAGGCATATGCTCCGGAGGCCGCCCGAGGGTGGATCCCCCCTCAGAGAGCACTGGACTCACCTGGGGGCAGGGCTGGAGCACACAGGCTGCGGTTCATGCTCTGAAGAAAACAGCTGAATCATCCGAAAGCGGCAGCAGGTGCATGTCTGATCAAAGGAAAGACTTGAGCACAGAACCGCACGCAAGCATGTGTAGATAGGAGTGAGGATGACACACACCCCTGCTTTCACCCCTCCTCTTTCTCCTTATCCTTATCCATCACACCAACACACACGGTCTGTCTCCCGCTCGGTCTGCAGTCTCGATCCTCTCACACTGACAACACTAAGCACAGAGTCGGGCAAGTCTGCACTTGATCCAATTAGGAAGAACAGCAGCGAATGAGACAGTCTCTCTCTCTCTCTCTTGCTCTCTCATTCACTCATCATCTTTCTGCCATTGATTCTGCTGTGGATGAGGATAGAGTTGTATCTCACACATTGATGGGCTGTTTCTCAGGGGAACAGAATGCTACTGTTTCTATTAGTGGTCGAGTGATATGTTTTTCTCAATGGCTAATAGCTGATACTGATATCTAGAAGGCAGGATGGGCACTGGCAGATATTATCGTCATCTATGGGTAGTTGATGCATGATGTGTCCACAGATTTTTTTTAAGATTTGAGATTTTAAATTTATATGAATGTGTAAAATTAAAAGTTCACTTCACTTATTCCAGATGCTGCTCACTCTATGCCTTATAAAGTGTTTGTTTGTTTGTTTTGTTTATACTATTTGGTCCCACTTTTTATTATGTGACTTATCTGCTGTGTACTTACATAATAAAAATAAGTACAATGTACTTACGACACCACACTCGATAAAGGTATCTTTTTCATGTTAATCAGAATTTGTACTAACTAGCCGCGACGGCGATATGCTAAATTTCTATTTTAGAAACGGTTTCCATTTCCATGACGTTGCAGCTGGAACAACAACATACAAACTACTATATCACAGTGAAAGGTCGTGCAACAGAGTTATTTTTTTAAATTAAAAATATTCCAAGTACCTGTTCTAATATGTGCCCATAAAAACTGTTGGTATAATAACAGTATAAAACTTATTCACAAACTGCTGTTTAAAATGGTTTTAGATGAAATATCACATCACAGGAAATTTCCCAATACTTTATTTCCTGTCATTATAATAAAAATTTTTTTTATATTAGGTATATATGTGTTAAAAGTACATTGGTAGATGCTGAAAGTGACACAAGAAAAGACCACAGTCATTCGATTTTGTGCATCATCTTTTCTCAAAAATGCAGCTGTGGTGCTGATGATAAATGAAAGTAAAACATGAATGGAAATGCTTCACGATCCCCTCACAGCATCGTTCAATCAAATGCCTGTTTTTAAATCACAGAACTGATTTTTAAAGGCTAAACTGATTTGTTGGAGTAATGTTGGTGTACATTCAGTCTGCCCTTTACTGTTGTATAATCAGATTCGCCTGTGCATGCTGTAGGAATGCTGACTCAGGGGCGGAGAGCTCGCCCCCATCCAGGACCAATAAATACTGCATGAGGGACAGACTCCACAGGGAATACTGCACCACAACGGAAACCAGCGGGCTTTCATATAATGAGATGCTTTCTTTACACCTCAATTTTGCTAACACACCATATAAGAACGAGGGCTTTTCTAATTAACTGCTTTTGTCACTATTAGTTCAAGTGATTCATTACTAGTCCTTCACTGCCATTTAGAGCCCGACCGATATGGATTTTTGGGGGCCGATGCCGATGCCGATATTAACTCGAAAAGAGCCGATTTATAAGCCGATATTTTGATTTTGAAAATAAACTGGATATTAGACCCATTTCCTATAAGCTGCACTTACACATCATTCAATAGCAAAATATCTGCCTGTTCTATGTATGTGGGCTGTATAAACCATTTTCCAGAAGGGATTATGTTAAAAAAAAGCCTTAGATTACGGTCTCAATCACTAAACAATTGCACATCAAAAGTATATATTTTTTAATGATCAAAAAACAGTCTGGTTTTAAACATTTAACACTTTTACTTTCTTCCAGTTGAAGCTGGTTTTAACAGTCTCTGTGTGTACTGTAAATAAATTATAATACTAAAGTTAAAGTATTTGCAGAAGTAGTCCCACACTTTGCTGCTACAGCATTCACCTTTTTCAGCCATCTGTAGGGCAGAAAGAGAGACAAAGAAAGAATAAGCATGTGTATTAATAATATCACCATATATCATTACACATGTCATCATTAGAATTATAATAATAATAAACAGGGATCTCCTACATAGGCAAAAATTATATATATATATGTCAAGCAATAGGTATTAACCTCCTTATATTTAACACTATTATTTCAACATTTTCCTGTTATGTCTGTAAAGCTGCTTTGAAACAACATGTAAGAAAAAAAAAGAAAAGAAAAAAGCGCTTGTTCAGCTCACATTTATTTACATGTCCCATCTGGTTTAATCATTTCTGACGCACCTACTGTAGTTACTGTAACTACACTATATTTGCTCTCACAGACACATTCACAACGGACCCGTTTATCTTCTCCTCTTCTCTTTGTGCAGTCTGAATAAAAACATCGTCATGCGCTGGCGAACGTAAAGTTAGCCTACTGTTACCGGAAGATTACGGAATCAATTCGAAGTTGAATGGTTAACGTTAGTGTCATGAACACACCGCTGTCAATTTTGAGAAGAACCACCTTCAAACAAGTTAATAGCAAGCATTCAAGGGGCCTGCTAAAAAGGAAGCTATATTAGCGTTAGAGTAACGTAACCAGCCTGAATTCACCAAATTGTTCCCTGGACCTGAGGGTAGCCTCTTCTTCCTTGCTTCTCTCTTAATTCTCATCAGCAGGACTAGCGCTATCGCTCGCTTCTTACAACGGGACAGATACATGTTTGCTGCTGACCGAAAGGAGGAACAACAGACTATGAAAGAGCTCCCGCTAAAAGTTTTTAAAACTCCGCCTACGCCATAGCGCAGCGCAGCACAAATCGCGTTGTATCTGAAGGGCAATGCTAAACCCAGGGGGCAAGCGCTGTGCATACCGCGTCCTGTGTGAAAGGCCCATTACGCGGTCATTATGTGGGAAACACACCGCAATAGAATAAGAATAAGTTAAACGCTAACATTATAGTTCGACCTCTTATTAACGTTCGCGCTCTTCCACTGATAAACATGGTATTAGCTTTGTGGCTAATCTAATATCGCAATGCATTAGCGGCTGTAAGTGATGTTACAGAATATTTAGAAGTGATAATGATAGGACCGTTAACTAGAACTACCACACCGTTTTTATATACAGTGTATGAACTAAATCTACAATCATTTCACATGACGAACGACAGACTCACCTGGGTGGCTTGGCTGATCGCTTTCTTCTTTGTGGATTTCTGGCGCTGTTGCAACTCTGGAGCTGCAGACCGCCCACTGGTGGGCAAACTATGCAACACTCATAACATGACTGAAGCATGAGACTGTTTCTCATGTTTCATCGGCCGTTATGAACGCCGATGCCGATTTAAATGCAATTAGCTCATATCGGCCGATAATATCGGCCGGCCGATATATCGGTCGGGCTCTACTGCCATTAGATACATTCACTTGAGTGATCTCAAAATGAAGCAGTTGACACTGTGAGATTCATCTTAAAAGCCATTGTATACTGTAATATGGAAGTGTAAAAGTAATATAACAAATCGGTGAATGATTTAACTTTACATTTAGCATATTACAAAGACAAAACAGGTGAATATATATATATGTGTGTATATATATATATATATATATATATATATATATATATATATATATATATATATATATATATATATATATATATATATTTGCCATTTTAAAAAGCCTGTTTTTATTAAGATTTTATTTTTAGTGTTACAGAGTATTTTGCAGTTTATATTTTCATGACAATAACCCCCTATACACATACAAATTCATATTATATTATATATATTTAATATCATATTATATTATATATATTTAATGCTTTTGAACATTTTTCCATTTCTTTTTTAATGACAATGATCATCAGATTTCCATCCTATAAACCTATAATGTACCATAAGCAAAAAAAAAAAAATCTATCTATCTATCTATCTATCTATCTATCTATCTATCTATCTATCTATCTATCTATCTATCTATATATATATATATAGCTTTACAGTAAAAAGAGGGTTTTTTTAGACATAAATGTGCTTTAAAAACCTGATTTAATATTCTTCAGCAAAATATAATTTATGTTGATTTTGGGGTGAAATATGACTTGACGGAACATGGTTAACCCAGACTGAGGCCATCTGTTTAACAGATTAGTCAGATTCAGACTCATCCTTGACATCGTCACTGTCTACTTAAATTTTTACATTATCTTTAAATGATGATATTTAAGTCACTCTTTTATGCACACGAACATACTGTCCCTTAAACTCTGGTTTGGGCTGATGACTTGTCACCATTATCAGATGAGCTGGCATTAGAGACCACACAACACGTGGCATCGAGCCCCTGCTGGGGTACATGAGGCAGATACAGAGGGGTGTAAATCCCCTCAGGCGTGTTAAGCTGTCCCATGTCTCATTGCCATCAGGCAGGGATACAAACATACACGAGGGTAGGGTCATAAGGTCAGGTCAACAGCCATGACCCCTCACTCTCACAGAAAAGGAAATGGACTGTCATTGAACAGACAGATGTTAACGTTCTTCTGGACATACCAGCGACAACTGAGAAACAAGTCCTTATAAAAGAAGGTTTGCATGTTTCCAAACACAGCTGTGTATCTCTGTACTGCACGGCACCTGTAGAGAACAACTATTAACTTTAGTTTACATATCTACACCAGATCTACTTGTAAAGAAGCATAACAATGAGTTTAACTCGGAAAGGTAAATAAGCCACCTACAAAGGCTTTAGCAGGTTTTCTATGCATAGGTTACAGTGGACTAAGATTGTCATTTTTAACTACTAAATATGTTAAGACATCTTTTCTTCTGAAAAAATCAATGTAATGGAAATATTGACATCTGTAGAATGTCAGCTTTTCCAGATCCCAAGCTTGCCTGCTGCGCATGTTCATGATTTGTGAAAATTATGAAAAATAATATTTTAATAAATGATTGGATTGTTTCTTTGACTTCAAATCAGTAAGGGTTGAGACATCAAAAGTAACCAAGTAACTGTAGTTGTTTTATTGATGATTACTATAATATTATTACTGAAATCTAATTAGTAATTAGTTACACTGCTAGTTACAGCACAAAGTAATATCTTTACTGTAACTAGTTACTGCCCAACACTAAATGGTACATGTCTATATCACAAAATTAAATATAATTTATATTGTTCAGATAATAAAAGTCAATGTATTCAGAGTTACTATGATGAATCAGTATAAACAGTATAATAACCTGCTAACTGTAAGTATTCATAAAGTGAAATAAGGATACATTCTTAATCCTTCTAACAGGAAGCTGAATTAATTATTTATGGCTAACAATTGGGAATAATGTGAGGTGAAACAGCATCGGTTCGGCGGGTGACGGGTTACTGGTGCATTAGGAGATGAGAAGCTTTTCATGCCGAACACGTCAAGGCAAGAGTTTTATTAACGAACGCAGAACAAGGTCTTGGGCAGCAATTCAATAATGTTGGCTTTCTCTGAGAGGAGCTTTTAAAGAGATTCTCCTGCGCTGTCACGGCTGGAGTCAGACACGGCGTCATGTCTGACCGTGTGTTCGTGTCCTCAGCTCCAGGAGCCGCCCGGCTGGTGCCAGTGATGCAGGATCATCCATCTCACACACAAGTCAACATCAAATCATCTCGCTGGTCTCACTGACTCATTACTGCACATTATCCCAAGAAAATGACGTTGTAAAATGATTCAGCGAAATATTACTTTTGCCACCTCTCAAATGACTTCAATATAAAATCAGATCAAATATATATATTCTTGATCAGCATCTTATTTCATTTTATATGGGGCTTTCAGTTCGGTGCACATGTGAACAGAACAAATACAGCATTGTTTTAATCACTGCAGGCGTGAAACTTAATTGGAAACGTCCAGTTTAATATATTGTTCATTTTGATGTGAAAAAAGTCTCATCTTTTCAAATTATAAACATTTTTTTCAGCAAATTTAAACAATGAATGCCATTTTGGCGATCTTTGATGTGACGCGACAGATAAACGTTTCAATTCAAACGATCATCTCTTTCTCTTTACTACTTTTTAGCGTTAACGTGAAATAAACATGAATGAAAATCTCATGCCTCATTTTCAACTGTAAAAAGACGTCAATAAAACAGCTTCTAAACAAAATGTCACGAAGCATTTCATTGACCTCCACAGCTCATTAATTCTCTAGAGAAATGAAGTCTGGTGAAGAGAATTTCATGAAATATTAGACTATCATATTTTACTTTACCTGTAAGTGATGTCTTTATTATTTAATGCATGTTTAAATAAATCTGTTATGAAACAAATTATGACAGCCAATGTGTAAATGAATATACTGTACTTAAACAACAAATAGAAATGGTATAATTTAAGTTAATTTAAAAACTGCTTTATGTGCAGTTTAAGTATTTGCATACAATTTTGTGAATGTTGATTATTATATTTAATTATAAATATGAATTAAAGTGTGGACTCTGTTGTTAATTGTAACATTATAGTAATGTAAAGGGCTCCTTATAGTTTAGAGCATTGTTAAGAGCATATAAATATTCTAATTTTAGTACATTTCAGTATTTCCTATTTATTATTAGTTTGATCGGTTGATCGTTATTTAGCACTGCTCAACTGGTCAATTATTTATTATCAGACAACACTTCACAGAGGAAACAGGTACTCAATCATTAATTCACCCAACATTAACCAAGAAAATTTACAGGGACTTTATTAATTTATTTTTGCTAAACGTGAAATTGATTGAACATGCAGAATATTATCTAAACATATATTCATTTGTCTGAGGCCAAAACAGATATAAAGCAATACATAAAACAAATAGGTTTATAAAACAAATAGGTTTCCGCTTGCCAAGCCCTGCGATCTCTCTTAAAACCTTTCAATGTCACACTGCTGATGCATTAGGCAATTTATCATTGTAATGATGTCTCTGTAAAAGCCAAACTCTCCTGATCCTGCTTCAGTGCAGTGTGCAGCACTCAGCTTACTCTAATTATTCATGCGGTCTGGAGGTGCAGTGTGTTCTCTCCTTCTGAACCTTTCCCAAATTACTTTCAGTTGGAAGCGCCTACACGCCACAGTCTGCAGACCACTGCAGTAACGTCTCCAAAACCGACTCCTGTCCACACCTAAAGTATTGTGATGCCAGCCTGACTCATATTTTGGGTAGGTGATTTAAGTAACCACCAAGAACGCAGAACAGCAGCTCCCTAGGCGATGCAGAACACCCTATTGTCCGTACAGGGAGACTTTGGCAAACACCCACAACACACCAGCCTGCTGGCAGTGAGATCTGCAGAGGAAAGCACCACTCACCAAAATGCATTTCACTCTGATCTGGTTTGGCCTTTTTTGTCTATCGTTAATCAGCGGTCCTCCACAGACCTCTACACATGTCTAGACACTTTAATTAAAACCTGACCTGTTCAGATGGCCACTTAGAAAAGCATTCAGACATATGCAGAGAATGTAATGAATGATACTGGACCCAAATTCCAGTCGCATGACATCTTTCCTTGTCCTGCAGTACAGCTGGACTTTACTGATTCGGACAACACTGCGTGAGCTCATACAGCCACGGAGACAAAACACAAATGAAACTGGCCCTAAAATGTCACTCATTATTGTTTTTCATGGGGCCATGATGTAATATCAGCGTTTATCAGTGCTAGTCTGGGATTTTATTGCTGTCCAGAAATGGAAATGTCAGTGTTTTTCCTCCCACCTCCCAATTCCCAGCATATTTTTTTTTACTTCCAACAGTATTGTGTGGTAATGTAATTGAGCAATGTATTGAGTTTTATAAATCTTGTTTGACCACTGCTGCAGGTACTGGGTTGACTCAAACAAAGCTTGTTTCAGAGAACCAAGAACTGAAATGAACTATGACTGTGTATGAATGGCTGGGTGCTGGGGTTACATACTTAATATTCATTAATATTATCCTTTTAACTGCACTGACTTGTAGAAGATGAGTCACAAATATATCTGCTTTGTATATCTTCTCCAAAAAAAAAAAAAAAAAAAAAAAAATTGAAGCATAAAAAGTGTTGTCAACTTTGATCAAGATGAAAAAGGTGTTACTTAAAAACATACTGAAAGATTTGTGATCAACTGGAATATAATACCAGTTTGGGCATCAATGGAATGGAGAGGGTCTGTTTCCTTGAAATGGGTCAAATGAGACGCTTTGATGAATTTGGTGGATGTCTATGAGGAAGTGTCTAATGGTGGCCGGTGGTCTCACGTTACAAGAGAGGACCGCTTACATGGGGAACCTGAGGGGAAACTACTCGGACAAAATCCCACAAATCAATAAAGTGTAAATGCAGATCAATACATTCAGAGTTTCTGCCTTTGGAAAGGAGATTGCTGAAGGGTTTTGGAGCATGCAGTGTTTATCTGACTGAAAGTGGACAACGCTCAGGATGTCTCTAACTCATTAAAGACAATTACTGACCACCATCACCATCGGACAAATATCATCACACAGCTCAGCATGAACATCACATCCTCTCTACAGAGTCTGACAGAGAAGTTGGGGTCCCTAAAAGGATAGGAGGGTGAATCTGGGAGATCGTATATGGGGTTATACCTGTATCCGAAACAAGGCTGCATGTGTTTGCATTATATTTTGCTTTTAAAACAGCACAGCTCTAGTCTCCACCTGCTGCTCCTAGCCATCATAATGACCGTAAAATCACACACTACGCTGGAAATCTGCACAGAACTGTATTTTTCAGCTGGTTTGTGAGACATTAATATCAGGCTGTTTGCAGTAATTAACATTAACAGATTAGCTTGCTGTTCTAATGCATTGAGAGAAGTCATGGAAAAGCTCATACTTTCCTCTCTTGGCAATCATTCAAATGCACTTCATGCTCACTAATTGAAAAAAGGCATTAAGAAACTGGATTACAGGGAACAGAAAACTAATCATTTTTGCAATGTTGCAGCTGGGCTAGAGAAACCCCATTTAGCTTTCAGAAGATATTTACGAGCCATTGTTTTTAGACTCTCAACCCACATTTGATCAATATCACAATTTGAGCTGTATTACAGTTGTGGATGTAAGTACTGCAAGCAGACAGCATGAGATTAATGAGATACACTTATTTAACTGGGGAAAAGTGGAGTTCACCCATGCACAATTCACCACGATGCTTGGGTGGCCAGGTGAAAATGATGCACCTGATCAATTAAAAGTACAGTACACCTCAGAAAGAAAACATTCACATCTGAAGACAAAGGTTGCGAATGTAAGGGATTTGACTTCATCACTTTAATCGCTAGTGCTCGTGATAACTGACCCAGCAACAACAATAAGTCAATAAATATATATTTCTAAACACAAATAAAGTTGTGTGTAATCAATGCATCTGGATGTTAAACAAGCTTGTGTTGCACAGATGTGATGAGAGTGATCTTTGCCATGAAAACCACCTGACTTGAAGAACTTTGTCCTTTCTTTAAGCTCTTGCTCATAAAACACTAGTCTGTACAACAGATTATTAATAACCTCTTATCTAGCTTTTATAAAACCTCCGTTTGAAATATTACATGAAATTTTGAAGCTTTATAAAACTTTTCTGTGTGGTTCACTGTCCAACATTATTCATACATAACATGAATTCTGTGCCTCTATCACATGATATTATCAATTATTTATAATTATTCCAAAATAGGCTTCTGGATGAATGAAAAATCCCAAGCAGTGAGACCAACTCTAACATCAAAAAGAATAGAAACTATACATTTATAACTGAAATAAATACTAAAACATGAATACTCCCCAATTTATATAACCAAGTCGGTCATATAATCCAATGAACCAGAATGAATCCGACTTCACAAAGCTAAATACCTTATGAAGGAAAGAGAGCACCATTTAGGTGGAACATATTCATCAACATGTATCAGACTTTCCTAAGCTACATATACTAGAAAGGATAGCTTAGGACGATCACGCGGCTTTGATTAGGTTTTTTCCAGTATATTCTGGCAGCTTGGATTGGGTGGTACAGCCATTTACACATTGATTTTAATGCTTGTAAAAAGGATGCATTCTTACTTTTCCTGATGGTTAGGCTTGCTGTAGTATTTGCTTTTCCAAGGGTGTTGACTGCCTCACAGGTGTATAAACCAGCATCTGCTTCTGTGGACTTCCTGATCAACAGTTCATATATTTTTCCCCTGTAGAAAATGACATAATGATGGTACTTTATATTGCTTCTCAAAAGTCCAATGCTTTCACAATTAAACAGTCTTGCATCATTAACAGTTGAATTTAAAATGAGATTCAGTGTGTAATATAGTGTTAATGCACTGTTCTTGTATCTCAGCACAGGCCTGTTTGGATTGTACAGGGTTAAATCACCTGCCCACATACTATACACATGGCAGATACTTCTGACTCCATATTCAAATTAAGCAAAACCTTCATTCATCCTGAACAACTAATAATCATGTTTTTTTAAGTGTAATTCTGTTAGAGGAACTTACTGTTTCTTTTTTTTAAGCTTTATGCTTTTGGGTTTGTTTTTGCCTGCGAGTTCTTTTCCGTTCTTGTACCACTTAATGCTGGGCGGCGGGTTTCCTGCCACAATCTCACACCTCAGTACGGTCTTTTTTCCATCCTCCACTGTCACGCCCCGCAGCTCCTTTAACTTGGGTTCCACTGAAACAGAGACACACAACAGAAATTACTCACAGAATGCCATCATCCCTCACGAGGGTGAATCTTGCGATATTTCACCCCAGTCTAATTATATCTTTATTGTAGGCATTTGAGAAGAGGCTCTTCTTAATTGTCATTAAATCATGTCAAAAATATAAAAAGAAAATAGGTTTAATTTTTTTTTGCTAAATATTACTCAGATCTTCTGTGGTGGGAACCAGCTGCTGTCCTCTCAGTAAACAGATCCACATCATTTGTTAAAATAGATCCCTTTCCCTCATCAGAGTTGTTTTATGATGCCAAGAAACTTTCTAGTTAAATGTTATGATTTGATTTGATATTCAGCAGAATAAACAGTGAACAAATAAATGATAAATAGCATTTATGTTGTACAGTGTATTATAGAAGTACCCATAAAGACTGAAAAAAGAAAAACTGAATTGAATTTGTAAAAATGTGGACACACTTGAATGGATGTCATACAAACACAGCTCTAAACTGTAAGGTTTTAATCAATCAAGACCAATTATACAGATTCATGTTTTCCTAGCAGTGGTTTGCATATACAAACCCGATTCCAAAAAAGTCGGGACACTGTACAAATTGTGAATAAAGACAGAATGCAATGATGTGGAAGTTTTAAATTTCAATATTTGATTCAGAATACAACATAGATGACATATCAAATGTCTAAACTGAAAAAAAAAGTATTTTTTTTTAGGGAAAAATAAGTTGATTTTAAATGTCATGGCATCAACACATCTAAAGAAAGTTGGGGCAAGGCCATGTTTCCCACTGTGTGGCATCTTCTTTTTATAACAGTCTGCAAACGTCTGGGACTGAGGACACAAGCTGATCAAGTTTAGGAAGAGGAATGTTGTCTCATTCTTGTCTAATACAGGCTTCTAGTTGCTCAACTGTCTTAGGTCTTCTTTGTCTCATCTTCCTCTTTACGATGCACCAAATGTTTTCTATGGTGAAAGATCTGGACTGCAGGCTGGTCATTTCAGTATATGGATCCTTCTTCAACACAGCCATGATGTTGTAATTGATGCAGAATGTGGTCTGGCATTGTCTTGTTGGAAAATGCAAGGTCTTCCCTGAAAGAAACGACGTCGTCCCAGTTTTCCAAAAAAAACTTCAAATTTTGGTTCTTCTGACCACAGAACAGTTTTCCACTTTGCCAAAGTCCATTTTAAATGAACCTTGGCCCAGAGAAAACACCTGCACTTCTGGATCATGTTTAAATGGCTTATTTTTTAACCTATAGAGTTTTAGCCGGCAACGGCGGAGGGCACAGTGGATTGTGTTCACTGACAGTGTTTTCTGTAAGCATCCCTGAGCCCATGTTGTGATTTCCATTACAGTAGCATTCCTGTATGTGATGCAGTGCTGTCTAAGAGCTGAAGATCACAGCATCCAGTATGGTTTCAGGATGGTTTTCCGGCCTTGGCCCTTACGCACAGAGATTGTTCCAGATTCTCTGAATCTTTGGATGATATTATGCACTGTAGATGATGATTACTTCAAACTCTTTGCAATCTTTCTCTGAGAAACTCCTCTCTGATATTTTTCCACTATTTTTCACTGCAGCATTGGGGGAATTGGTGATCCTCTGCCCATCTTGACTTCTGAGAGACTCTGAGAGGCTATTTTTATACCCAATCATGTTGCCAATTGACCTTATAAGTTGCAAATTGGTCCTCCAGCTGTTCCTTATATGTACATTTAACTTTTCCGGCCTCTAATTGCTACCTGTCCCAACTTTTTTGGAATTAAATTCAAAATGAGCCAATATTTGGCATGACATTTCAAAATGTCTCAGTTTCAACATTTGATATGTTATCTATATTCTATTGTGAATAAAATAGAAGTTTATGAGATTTGTAAATTATTCCATTCCTTTTTTACTCACAATTTGTAAAGTGTCCCAACTATTTTGGAATGAGGATTGTTTTTTTCTGAATTTAGCAGTAGGTAAATGACTCATCATCCAGTTTTTTAATCTTGCCTATGCATTCCATTCGTTTTTCAAATTGGTGTGTTTCACCGGGCCACAAAGAAATACAGAGCTGAGTATCATCAGCATTAGAGTGAAAGCTAACACAGTGTTTCCTGATGATATCTCCCAATGGTATCATGTAAAGTGTGAAAAGTAACGGCCCTAGTACTGAGCCTTGAGGTACTTCATACTGCACTTGTGATCGATATGATCCCTCTTTATTCACTGCTACGAATTGTTGGCAGTCAGATTCTAATTCACTTCCATTAATGCCAACAAAGTTTTCTAGTCTATTCAAGAGAATGTTGTGGTCAATAGTGTAAAATGCAGTGTTAAGATCGAATAGAACTAATAGAGAGATACAACCACGATCAGATGATAAGAGCAGATCATTTGTAACTCTAAAGAGAGCAGTCTCAGTACTATAATATGGTTTAAATCCTGACTTGAAATCCTCATTGATACCATTTTTCTCTAAGAATGAATATAATTGTGAGGATACTACCTTTTGTAATATCTTGGACAATATCTATGACTGTAACATCTTCCTGTTATAGCACAAAGTTTCTCACTGTTAATAATTAACAATAACAATAATTCCTATTGTTCTAATTATATAGGCACTCAAAGTGCTTTTACACTGTCAAGGGTATCTCATCATCCACCACCAGTGTGCAGCATCCATCTGGATGGTTTATTATACTGTTAGCTATAAGCCCAAACAAGCAAGGGATGATTGCGGTACTGCAGTAATAACTAAAGTCTAAAGAGACATACAGATAACTAAAGATGTAGAAACCACATTTCATAAACCTGTTCATTTTTTTTTTTTATTCAGGTGTTTTGGAGAGTTTTTTTCTTTGATTATTCACCCTCTAAATTAATGTTGCTGTGTTGATTATAGTGAGAATGATTTATGGATGATTACAATAACGGCCCCTCAAACTTCCTGCATACACTCTCTTTATTCTACCTATTTATTCTTGAATTTTGGGCTGGCAAAGCTAACAAAAGAACACAGATTTCTACTGAACCGGAAGGTGTTTGTTTGCCAGCTTAAACCAGTCACAGCTGCTCAATTTATTGTGAATCATCAGAAACACTAAACTCTGAAACAGTCCAAACCCCCAGTTCCCAACGATACACTATGCAGCTCAAAAAATCTTGCTCCTCTGCAAGAGGCTATTGCCTTATCTTACAACAGTTCCTGTTGACAAGGAGGTTTTAATAACAAGAATCGTCTGCGTAGCACAGTGGTGACCGCAATACAGACAGAACTGCTTCCTGTAGGAATCTCTACAGGGACACCTTTTGGGTTTCCTCACACAGATTCCATCCATCCATCTACATGCCCCATTGAGTGCGGTATAAATGCATGTCATATTTTACCATAGTAAAATCACGAACACATAACACTGAGTAGCTTTGTGTCTGATATCTGCGTTTCCTCGAGTCTGCGCAGTTTCTGTGTAAAGGCTGCTGCCCATCCAGCTGTTTCTTTATGTCACGGACCAGTTGCCTTTGGGGAAACTCCTACACTCTTTCTTAGGCCGCAAAATTGAGTCGGATCAGGGTCCGCATTCCAGTACAGCGAGAGAAGAATTCCATGATCTAATATGAGCTTAGACAGACAAATCAGCCAGTGATCTTATTTTCCTTACTTTTTCCTAGCAATAATAAAATTTAATTAATTTGTAATTAAAGGGGGAAATCCATTTAGTGATATTAATATTAATATACGATATTGCTTGATATTAAGTGAGTCAATTCTCACACAGGTGTCCTAGCACAAAAAGATTACTAACTAAAGAAAAGTGTCTTTATTTTAAACACTAGATCTTTTATTGTTTTGTCTTAACATCAGATGTTTAGATTGCAAAGATTTCTTACAATAAATAAAAGTTGCTTTGATATTTTATGTCTAACAGAGAGACATTGAGACATTTTTAAGTTGACTCGAAGGTCTAAATATTTCACAGTAATACCTGGCATGTGTTTACGCACACAGATACACACATACACACACAGCCACCATGCTGAAACTCAACAAACAGGACTCATTTTACACAAGCGAGTTTCATCTAAAGCTGGCACGAGCGTGTTTCAACATGAGCGTATTAACGAATCAGTGCAGAGAAATGTGAATGAGTTTTTCTGCCTAATATTTCACCAGGAGATCATTCACAGAATCCATTCACTCAGACCTTCTGCCATGCGCCACAACTGCCATTAAATAAATAAAACATGAACATCTCTAAATGGTAAAATCACTGATCTTCAATTCTTATAACACATAAGTTTAATACTTAGCATGAATAATCAATAATCAAGAGTGTGTGTTCAGTTACATACAACGGGGTCCAAAAATGACAGCATCTGAT
This sequence comes from Carassius gibelio, assembly GCF_023724105.1. NCBI lineage: Eukaryota > Metazoa > Chordata > Actinopteri > Cypriniformes > Cyprinidae > Carassius > Carassius gibelio. Next base: position 4,566,618 of record NC_068405.1, on the reverse strand, counting down.
TCAAATCAAATTCCACCTGATATTTATTTATTTTTGCTTTGTTATGCTGTGAACATGATCATCAGGTGTAGATCATGAAGCTCCAGTGCTGCTGTCATTAAACTATAAAAGACCAAAAACTGACACCTTCTCACATTTAAGATCACGTTTTTCCAATTCAACCTTTAACTCAAATTGTTTTTAGATTCATATAATGCTTACATTTTTTGAACGCCACTGAACTATTATAAAATCATCTATAAGTTAAGCAGCGTGTATGATAAACAGAAACCCTCTTTATTAAGTCACCAGACCGGTGGGTCATGTTAATGGTTACAAACATTTCTGCACTTTCTCCTTTTACAGAGTCACATGCGCACAAAAATCACAGTGGATTGCAACACCTGTAATCTAAAAGCACAGCTCTAAAAGACCTGAGTTCAGAAACAATTGAAGGCTACTTGATAGTTGAGCTGTCAATCCATTCACAACAGCCAAAACCTGGACACATTTCCCACACCTCATCCGAGCAGCGCTTTACCTTGCGGGGAGTTTTCAGACTTGTTTGTTCTCTCAGGATCCTTATCCTTTTTCTTAACGCCACTTTTCCCTTCTTTCCGTGTGTTCTTCTCAGACATGATGTCCTGTAGCTCTGTTAGTCTGTCAGTCAGTCAAACTTCTGCGCGTGGTGTGAACGTGGACTCCCTCCAGCCAACTGCTGAACAGAAACTCTCCACCGTGAGCATGTGTATTTTACATACTCAGAGGCGGGACCAACTCTCAATGTGTCAGATTTCTGTGTCTCCCAATTACAAGCAGTGTGTGCTTTACTAATCTGAGCTTTTCTTTATTTATCTATTAGTAACCATAGCTGTGTTAGAGACTGCTGCTGCTTTGAAGACTTCTTCATATTTGAAGACATGATTCTTCACCAGTGTTGGAGAGTCACTAGTTAATGTAAGGGAATTATGTATTTTTATTACAACGTACATGTAACTGTAATCAGTTACTAAGAAAAATGTTTTTACACAGATTTAATAGATTTTTTTCTCAAATTGCATTGACTGCTATAAAATAAAATGAAGTAGTTTAGGACACAGAATAGAATGCATTTATAACTGTTCATTTGATATTTGGGTTTATCTAAATGCTTTATTTTTCTTTTAAGAATGACTTTTAGACGCCTGTGTTTCCTGTCATAGTTATGCAAAGATTTGATTTCAAAAACAGATTATTAATTTTTCTTTTATTTTTATTATAGCTTTTAAATCTGTATTTAACCTTGAAATGGTCTCAAAGTAGAAAGAGGAGCTAAAGTCTGATTTTGTGGTGGCTGTGCTTTAAATTAAATTATTATAATCTTTTGAAAGCCTGACAATGAGTAATCGGTGTTGAGCACTACAGTAAGGTCAACCCTGCCTGCTTAACATTTAGGAAAATTATTATCAGTTGAAAACATTTATTTGAAATTCAGAAAAGTAATCAAATGTAATCAGTTACATTACTTAAAGTAATTGATATAGTTACACTACTTGTTACATTTTAAATAGAATAACTTTTAATCTGTAACCTTTAACATTTCCAAAGTAACCTTCCCAACCCGGTTCTTTTGATGGTCTCCTGATTGATGTGTACACAAAGTGGTCACATGGGTGCTGTCATATACTGTACTGTGAAATGTGTCATAACAAAATACTCAGCAGTAATTTATCAATAGAAAAATAGTATACACAAATAATACTTCTGTCATGCTCTGTCATGCTTTCTTTGGATGTGACGACACATCGCTGACATAAGCATGGCCAGCTTGACAAGACCAGACATGGCCGTGGTTTCAGTTCTTACTGTTATCACTGTTTGATGTGGATCTGTCTTGTTTGCCATGTGGGACAAATGTCATGCTACAGCCATAAAGAAGATCATACAGCTCACTGAAACTGGAGCTTTACAGTGGTGATGCATTCAAACTAAATATGCTTAACAAAAAACAAAAAAACAGATCTGATTGACCGGACTACACAATAATTATCAGAAAACCTCTTTAAAACTAAACAAATTAATTAATTACATACTGCTCATTTACTATCCTAAACAAATAACTTTTTGCATTTCAAACATTAAAACAAAAATTGCTTAAAAAATAGAGCAAATATCTGTTTGCCATCCTATGTAATGTCATTCATTCCCCAATGAATACACCAAAATTAAAATATTTCCTATAGCCATTTTATGTCTGATACTGTATATATTGTTAAACAAATAATAAAACATAACACCTCACATTTAACTGTGTGATGATTTAGATTTTCAAGGTTAACAATTGGTTCATAACAGAGTGAATACCAGGCGAACACACACACACACACACACTCACTCTACATATATACCTGTAAAGTGTCTGATCCCATGGCAAGGGAGGAGTTTCTTACTCAAAAAGTGTTAGTCTGCATTCCTTTCTGAAATGTTAGCAGAATTAAATGTTTAGATTAGTGCTTAATGAAATAAACTAACATTGAGGTTCTCTGCAGATTACTAAATAGGAGTATCTTTGTCTTTTTATGCTTATACAGTGTATTTAATTTGGGTAGACAATGTAATTATTTTTAAACATTTAGATAATTACTTTGTCATGCTGTATATTCATGTAATTTACAGTCTCTGTCTTCCACAAATACTGACTCAGCTGTGTCGAGCTATCAAGGACTGTTACATAAACTAAACACTACAATCTTAAAAACTGGGCTCATTAATCCAATTTAACGGGACCTTTATAGCTGTAGTAGTTAAATAGCAATGCTAAATATATAAAATATCTTTAAAAATAATGCACATTTTTTATTCTTTGTTTTTAAAGTTTTTTGAAAATATTTACAAAATGTAAAGTGAAAAAAAAGTAAGAAATCTGTAATATCATATGCAGGTAGTTTTGCTTAAAAGTTGAATGTCAAATTTTCAGGAAATTTAGGGATACATATGTTTTTTAAGGATGTTTGAAATTTTATTGGAAAACAGGACAAACGTATTTTATTAATACTAGGTAGGCACAAAAGTTTTATTTACAGTGGTAATTTTAGACGTTACCCTCACAAATCCAGTCCTGAGACATTTCCTTTAGCACAAGCACTGGCACGTCAGTTACTGAGCAAACAGGTCACACTTCAAAGTTAGTCCTCGGTTCTGTATAATTCGAACCTTTCAGTTTCACCCAGTGGGTGTTGAATGAAACTCTCCAGCCCTCCAGGTCGACGCCACACAGTCATCCTGAGAGTCTCCGAGAGGTGGGTGGGGTCGGGCGGATCGAGGAAATCCAGGAGTTCTTCCTCCTTCACAAAGGCTGATGTGTCACACACACGGTTACAGTTAAGGATACGGTTAAGTGAGCTTGGAGTAAGAATGTGTGGGCTTCAATAAACAGGAGCATGCCACTGCAGACCTGTGCTCCAATGCATGCAGAGCGTGTGTAAACACAGTGAGTGCTCATCCAAAGGGATCGGTCTCAACGATCCCTAGAGAAAGACTACACTTATGGACTTCAAACAGGATGCCAGTGACAGGAAGAATTCCTGCCCAGGCTCACTGGAAATACGTGCCTCCTACATTTCTGCAAAACTAAAAAAAAAAAATGCACATATACCTATGAATCACTTGTTGAACAATAGGGGCCGTAAAACTCTGACAACTTTTATTCTTCACACAAAGTATGGTTTACAGGACTAGAGTTTTGATTAAGAAAGCCTTATCTTTACACTACTTTATTATGTTATGACTTGAAAACTATTTTAACATTCTGCGAGATTTGAAAACTGATACATTTCAATGTTAGCACCACATGCTCAGCTTCATATGGTGGGATTGCAAATTTAAGAATCTGTCTTAAATCTCCTGATCCTACAACCTGAAGACAATCACATGAAAAAATATGGTGAAATACACTGTATTTAGTGTTTAAGGTAAATATGATGACATCAGACAAATGACTCTCAAGCAAAGTTAGTATCAATAAGTTTCTGCCATTTCCTCTCTGCTCTCTTTCTCTTGATTCATAAGTCTTGATTGATTCTCTTGATTGTAAGTCAAATGAGTCTGATTTCTCACTTTTTGTCTGTAATGGCTCTTCGTGCCTCTGCCCTAGACTTTGAAAAGTCATGCTAAATGTATTAAGACCTGAAAACTTTATTTACATTTTTTGTTTAAGGTCACCCCATGTGCTTTGTCTCCATTCCTAAACACTGCCTCCTAAATGTATATAAACTACTATGTATCACTGCCTAAGTTCGAGTTTTAATGACTGCAGCACAGCACAGTGCATTCTCAATAAAGAAGCCTGCTGACGATACCCAAGAGTCTCCTGGTCTTTGTTTTTGAGTGATAGTCTTTTGAGTCCCTTGTTTGTCCTGAACAGGAAAACAGTCTGCTGTTCTTCAGAAAAATAATTTAAGTCCCACAAATTCTTTGGTTTTCTTTGGCCTAGTTGATTTTACGGTGTGTGTGTGTGTGTGGGGGGGGGGGGGGGGGCTGGGGGAGGTTAGGGTTGTCATGGTACCAAAATTTCAGTATTAGGTACCGATACAAGTTAAAAGGCACGGTTCTTTGTACCAATTTCGGTACCAAAGCAAAACACAAAAATATGCTAATTTTTTTCTTTTTTTAACTTAAGTAATTTACATACTTATTTACAATTGTGTTTAAGGTTTTTCTACAAATAATATAAATATGAAAAACAGTAAACAAGTTTAATTTGTCTTTTAATTGATGAAATTTAAATACATTTTGTTTTAAAACACCTGCTGAGGCAGGCCCACCACAGGTTGGTCAGGCCTGGGTGTATGTCACATGGTTAGCTGTATGCTAGTTTGATAATGTATGCAAGCTGGCAGGCATTTCTGTGCCAAATAAACTCTCTCTGGTTTCGTACATGTATCAGAAACATTTTTTAAGCGTGGCTCTTTATGACATCATGAAGGGTGGAACTCCTTATATGGGCATTTCTCTCAGAAGAGCACGCCTGTGCACACATCGACCAAAGAACGTGCAAGAGCATGCCAATCCACATTTTTCATTTGCCAACGTTGCACAGGACTTGCTCGGGAAGAATGTCTCCAAACAAATTTGCATTTGGTAGTAAGGAAATGAAAACCTTGTTCAGCTTCCCAAAGTACTCAGCGTTATGTAAACAGATATGTAGCTCTACCCACGGCATGCCTCCAGGAGCTCGGCTGTTTTCGGAGAGAATCGTAAAGCTGTATATCTCTTTTATAAATGTGTTACAACTAAAGACTCTTTGGAGATATGAAGGATGCAGTACTACTTCATAGGTACTCAAGATTAACATGAGATTAGGTGAAACTGCATGTGTTATGTCCCCTTTAAAAAAATCCTTAATTGCAATTTGCCCACGATGAGTAACAGCCAATATACCGGATGTGGTGCACATTCCAAAAAAGTTGGGACAGGTAGCAATAAGAGGCTGGAAAATGTTAAATGTATATATAAGGAACAGCTGGAGGACCAATTTGCAACTTATTAGGTCAATTGGCAACACGATTTGGTATAAAAAGAGTTTTCTCTGGGCCAATGTTAATTTAAAATGGACTTTGGCAAAATGGAAAACTGTTCTGTGGTCAGAAGAACCAAAATGTGAAGTTCTTTTTGGAAAACTAGGACGCCATGTCATCCAGACTAAAGAGGACAAGGACAACCCTAGTTGTTATCAGCGCTCAGTTCAGAAGCATCTCTGATGGTGTGGGGTTGCATGAGTGTGTGTGGCATGGGCAGCTTACACTTCTGGAAAGATGAGCACCATCAATGCTGAAAGGTATATCCAAGTTCTAGAACAACATATGCTCCCATCCAGACCTCGTCTCTTTCAGGGAAGACCTTGCATTTTCCAACATGACGATGTCAGACCACATACTGCATCAATTACAACATCATGGCTGTGTAGAAGAAGGATCGGGATACTGAAATGACCAGCCTGCAGTCCAGATCTTTCACCCATAGAAAACATTTGTCACATCATAAAGAGGAAGATGTGACAAAGAAGACCTAAGACAGTTGAGCAACTAGAAGCCTGTATTAGACAAGAATGGGACAATATTCCTATTCCTAAACTTGAGCAACTTGTGTCCTCAGTCCCCAGACGTTTGCAGACTGTTATAAAAAGAAGAGGGGATGCCACACAGTGGGAAACATGGCCTTGCCCCAACTTTTTTGAGATGTGTTGATGCCATGACATTTAAAATCAACTTATTTTCCCCTTAAAATTATACATTTTCCCAGTTTAGACATTTGATATGTCATCTATGTTGTATTCTGAATCAAATATTGAAATTTAAAACTTCCACATCATTGCATTCTGTTTTTATCCACAATTTGTACAGTGTCCCGACTTTTTTGGAATTGGGTTTGCAAAACTGCATTGCTAAACTTAAAATTAAAAATTAAACTGATTAAATAACACTACACAAAATCTTGTAGATTACAATCTGCAACTAGACAGATGTACTGTTACTTCCTCTACAGTCAGAAATCTGGGTGTTATATTAGACAGCAACTTGTCTTTTGAAAATCATATTTCCCATGTTACAAAAACTGCATTCTTCCATCTTAGAAACATTGCCAAGCTACGAAACATGTTATCTGTTTCTGATGCAGAAAAGCTAGTTCATGCATTCATGACCTCTAGACTGGACTATTGTAATGCACTTCTAGGTGGTTGTCCTTTACAGTCTCTGCACTGGCTACCTATTAAGTTCCGTATCAGTTACAAAGTCTCATTACTTACCTATAAGGCCCTAAATGGTTTAGCTCCTGCATACCTAACTACTCTTCTACCACGCTACAACCCATCACGCACCCTAAGGTCACAAAACGCTGGACTTTTGGTAGTTTCTAGGATAGCAAAGTCCACTAAAGGAGGTAGAGCTTTCTCTCATTTGGCTCCTAAACTCTGGAATAGCCTTCCTGATAATGTTCGGGGTTCAGACAAACTCTCTCTGTTTAAATCTAGATTAAAAACACATCTCTTTCGCCAAGTATTCGGATAATGTAGTTGTGGCGAGTGGGGCGGGGCCGAGAGACGTGGGAACGAGGAGTGAGGCCAGGTGTAGTGATTGGACATGAGCTGCACCTGCGCCCCACCGCCGGTATCGAGTCCCACGTAGGAGATGGAAGGATATAAGACTGGAGCGACGACCGTGAAGGACGAGAGAGGACCAGGCCTGGGACATTATTTTATGTTTGCTTTTTATTTTGAGTGCACCAGTCGTCCGTGAGGGGCTGGTGTGCTGTTTTGTGTTTATTTTTCAATTATTAAAATGTTTTGATTGTGCGCCGGTTCCTGCCTCCTTCTTCCCGATGAATATGGAGTTTTAATATCGTTACAGTATCTTTTTAATTGTGAGTGTAGTTGCATCTGATCAAATGTGCATTTTTATTCATTAGCTTGGGTTAAACTAATTTTAGTTTGTTGGATCAGCAGCTATGCTAATGATGTCTCTATTTGTTTCTCTGTTTCTGCTGGGATCTTCATCCCGTGGTAACTAGGATTTACAAAAGCTCCCGTCTCGATCCAGAACACCTGAGAAGAGACGATGCTAATCATCAGAGGACCTCAGATGATGCTAACCTTGAATCAACAAACAGAACTAACAAATATTGCTACATGTGTGACTGCATCATATAATAATTGCTGTTAATAATGTTCATCATCTGGCTGACTACGTCTTGTATTAATTTTTCAAAAAATCCTGTCAAACGTGCACAAACTGACAGTCACCACTTATAAGCTATTACTAAATATTGTAGAAACATAATTTTCTGTAAAGTTGCTTTGTAACAATTTGTGTTGTAAAAAGCGCTATGCAAATAAACTTGAAATTGAAAAACAAATATATGAGATGCAGGTTTACTATACTATTACTTTAATAAATTACATGCGTGATTCACAGAGCAGCTCTGTTCACAGTAAATTCTGCTCCACACAAACGGTTATCATTTACATGCATGGAGCATCTCAAACTCCATCTGTGCTTATTGGTGTTAGTTTTGGTTTATTATTCACGTTTTTCCTACACCACATGAGGCTTTGTGCAAATTATGGGAGAATGGAGTCTATTTACACTTTAAACAATCAAAAATTCAATTTCAGGGAATTATTCACAGCTTATACTGTAAATTAAATAAGGAGAACAGACCAAAAATGCATAAGATACTGTATGTTGTCTTTTTTCATTTGCTTAAGATGGAATATAAAGGAAACATGAAAATACTCAGGAAGAATATAATGCAGTGGGCTGAAAAGAGCCATTCGATTTATTAAGGTTATTTTATCACATCACATTAATAAACCAAACATAAAATTATTCTCCTGAATTATGAAAATAGAAAATGAATGAACATGTACAGCCCATATTCAGTAAAAATGACAGAGAGGATTATTTGTAGTGCAATCTTATGATCTGAAATGATTTCCTGCAGTCTTTTGGAGTCTGACTTCCCCAAACCAGAAGTGTCTCTCATAATTTAAAACGCAGTAGCTCTTTAGGAAAAAGGTTAATGTAAAGGTTAAAGGATAATGTTCATATGGCAATGCAACGTGCACCCTCTTCAGGCATTAGTTAGCTCTTGTTTATAATTCATTATGTATTTTAACAGGTTTGTTCATTAAAACCATATGATTAATTGCTTTTGATACTTTATTTGAAAAAAATATATAATTGCTTCATTGTTATTACATATTTATTTAAAGTAATGTTAAAGGCTATTCACTTATGTCTATTTTTATTATTAAAAAATATATATAATAATCTGATCACTCGGTTAATCACGATTACAAAAATAATCGTTAGTAACAGCACTAGTTGAGTTTGGTGTAGGGGGTATTTTCATCTCCAATATGACTGAGCATAGATTTTTATGCAACACTCCCTAGACATTTGAGTTCTGAACTACCACAATACATAACTAAAGCAATCCACGCCTGTAGCAATGTAATAAAACATGGAGATGGTCACATATTAGACGAGTGTTTTACTGGCACTCACTGGACATTTCCCTTTAAAAACTGGCACAGAACATGCAGTAAAATCCGTAATATCGTTAGAGAAATATCTCCAAAAGCATGTGTTTCCTGTGAGCCTGTGTTGAAGGAATCTGAACTAGTTATTCACTGGAAACTAGGAAATTTCACTGCAACACACCACAATTTGATATTCTTTGCGCAAAAAATAATATTACATCTGTTTATAAAAAGCAGAAGCATAGCTGTTTTGCCAAAAATCTTGATATATCATTTCAGGATTTTTTTTTACATTTCATTAAAGGATTATTAGTCGCTCTATGTAACTTATTAAAGTGTTTTTTATGAGTTCAGCTTCCTGCCACCTAATTCACTTCTAAGACATTGGGACATTTAGGAATTTTACCGTAGTACTGACAGTAAGACACATGCCCTTATTACGGACACTATTACGCAGACACCTGATGGTGCAGGGTCCCTTCCCACATGCAACAGGCTTAAAAATATGATCCATGTTACAAAACTGTGTCATAAATAGAAAATGTTGCTCAATGCTGTCACTTCCTTTAAACAATAATTGACGAAGATGCGTAATTGGTGACTTTTATTCACCTACACCAAGTCTTTTCGTACAAACAATTTAT